>NC_057726.1:44820226-44897110 GCF_004010195.1 Chiloscyllium plagiosum
AGATCCTGTTGTAATCTGAGATAACCCTCTTCGCTGTCCACTACACCTCCAATTTTGGTATCATCTGCAAACTTACTAACTGTACCTCTTATGCTCGCATCCAAATCATTTATGTAAATGACAAAAAGTAAAGGGCCCAGCACCGATCCTAGTGGCACTCCACTGGTCACATGCCTCCAGTCTGAAAAACAACCCTCCATCATCACCCTATGTCTTCTACCTTTGAGCCAGTTCTGTATCTAAATGACTAGTTCTTCCTGTATCCCATGAGATCTAACCTTGCTAATCAGTCTCTTATGGGGAATCTTGTCGAATGAAGACCACATAGATCACATCTACTACTCTGCCCTCATCAATCTTCTTTGTTACTTCTTCAAAAAACTCAATCAAGTTTGTGAGACATGATTTCCCATGCACAAAGCCATGTTGACTATCCCGAATCAGTCCTTGCCTTTCCAAATACGTATACATCCTATCCCTCAGGATTCCCTCCAACAACTTGCCCACCACCGAGGTCAGGCTCAACATGTAAGACTTTTAGGAGATTTGACAGGATAGTTGGAGAGAGGTGATTTCCCCTTGTGGGAGATCTGAGACCAGAGTGCATAATTGCAGAAAAAAGGGGATACCCATTCAAGATAGATGAGAAGAAACTTCTTCTCTTGAATGAAAGTGAATCTGTGGAATTGCTTACCACAGTGCTCTGTAGAGGGTGACTGTATTCAAGACTGAGCTGGACAGATTTGTAATCAATAAGGGAGTCAAGGATTATCAGGAAGAGCCAGGAAATTGAAGGTGAGGATTATCATATCAGCCCCGATCTCATTGAGTGGCACAGCAGACTTGCTGGGCCAAATGGCCTACATCTGCCTTCACATTTGATGACCTTGTGGTAATGATATGATAGAACTTTTTCAATAATAGGGAGTTTTAAATCCTGCTAACAGGTGATTCACAAATATCATTTCAGTCAGATTATAGAGGAACAGAAGATGAGTAAAACAGGTCAAAGGTAAACTTTAGGTGGATTTGAGAATCAGTTAAGGTCAGAAGGAGACATCTCAAGCCAAATAAAGTTAAAAGTTGTGCTCAGTCCAAAGAGTTGCAAGTTGCTGTTCCTAAAATATAATTTCGCAGATGATTGTGTTGGATTAGCTGCAGTATTGCAAGAAACAAAATAAAAACAAGTCAGAGAAAAAATAGATTGGAAGTTATAATAGTGAATAACAGGAAGGCAATGACCAAAATCTGCCATCATTCTCTCCATTGCACAGGATTGCGCACCATTTGTAATTAATACAAATGTTTGATTAGTGGAAGTATAAGTCAATCCTCTCAAGGAAGTTGCGTTTGGATCATCAGACAATTGCTTCAGCCAGTATAAAGGACTAGCAATGCATCTGCTGTAATTGCAGAATAACAAACCTGGAAAAAGCAGCTGGTAATGGGGGGGGGCTGGGATGGATGCAAGAGAGGAGGAGGGTTCAGAAATGACAATGATGGTTCTTTAAAGAGAAAGGTAAAAAAGCAGGGAGATCTGCTTACTGCAGAGATAGATATCCCTCCCTATAAACAAGCAAAAATCATGGATATGTGTAAAACTCTAAATTTGTAACATACTTCCTATTTTGCAAATGTGAAGATTTACCTCTATGAGAGGAACATTACCCTATTAAATAAAAGCAAAGACAATTTGAGTGAAAAAATTGCAATTATCAATTTAAGAGTGAAAATAATTCTTCCAGAGCAATCCCAATAAATACATTGATGTATTAAGCTTCAAAGCTGAGCAAGCATTAATAAATAAAGCGAGGTGTCAAACTGAACTTGAAATAAAGGATTGTCTTTTGCAATATCTACAGTGCAGCATGAAGAATTATATCAGGAGTATTACCTGTCCTGACCCAATTTAATTAAAACAATGTTTATTGTAAGGAAGCTTTGAAAATATGTTTACTGTCAAAATAAATCTGTAGCAAAAGCAATGCTATATGGTTATAGAACCATTTCATCTTTGAGTAATTCATTAAATGTAAAACAAGCATAATCCATATAATCAAATGGAAAATAAATCCACCTCTTTCACCCAATAACTATCTTAAAGTTAGTTACACAATTATGCAGCTTAAAGAATATATTCACATCATCTATTTGTGATTAAATCTCATCAAGCAGAAAACACTATCCACAAGCATTGCTGAAATTATGATAAATTACCCATTTACCATGATAAACGTGTCCAATGCACGTGTGTATCATTCTCAATTAAAACTTGTCTTCTGCAGCATTAGTCATTTTAATACTTATTGTTCTAGGCAATTAAGTTGAGCTTTTGTTATCTTTCACTGCCATGCTGTTGGTATTCTAAAGCATGTTAAACTGTTTATCTAAGATCAGATGCATTGTTAATGACAATTGTTCACATTATTTACTACATTGCTCCTATTCCATTCAATGTATTGAGAGTAAAATATGTCTTAAAAATCTTTCATTCAAGCATAAATTGCATCTGATTTCAATTTTCAGAAAATGCACTTTTAAAAAGTGGGGTTGATAAAGTGATATAACCCTTTACAGTGACAGGTACAGGATTTTTTAGTGTCCCTATTTACTCAGGATGTTAACAACTACATTTATCATAGTGTACACCAATGAACATTGGGGAAGAATTGCTCTGATCACTATGTGTCTCCATTGGAGTATTATTATACGTGGACACACAATGTAAATCAGAGAATATATGGCAACTTACAATCTGGTCTGCACACGCTCCTGTGAATGCTCACAAGAGCATGTCTTACAAAAATAATCGATTTGCTCTTCAGTATTAGTAAGCTCCTTGCCTATTCAGTTCTGTATTCTGTTATCATGAATGAATTTTATTTTTGAACCTAAGAGAAGTATAGATTAATAATATAGGGTGATTTAACCCATTATGATACTTCTTGTAGTACAGTTCACTCTACACTTATGATATTTGCACTTGCATTGCTTGCTAAAATTATTTTGCGCCATTATTGTTTTGCATACACCCATAAACAGCAAGGCAGAAAGAGAACATCCATCTCCATCTCTGGGCTGGGTACCAGAAAATGGGGCATAGTCTGTTTCTTCATCTCATTACATTTGTAAAGTAAAGGGTTAACTGAATAGGAACACAAGAACAACAGCAGGCCATTTACCCTCTCAAGCCTGTTCCACCATTCAGTGAGATTATGACTGATCTGTGGTCTAAGTCCATATACCTGCCTGTAGCCCATATTTCATAATACCTTAGCTTAACAAATCTATCTCCCCTTCTTGAGATTAGATTAAATTACATTACATTACAGTATGGAAACAGGCCCTTCGGCCCAACAAGTCCACACCGACACGGGGAGAACGTGCAAACTCCACACAGACAGTCGCCTGAGGCGGGAATTGAACCCGGGTCTCTGGCGCTGCGAGGCAGCAGTGCTAACCACTGTGCCACCGTGCCGCCACTATGGTGTAGAAAGCCTCTATAAAATGGAAGAAGGTTCCACCTATGTCCACAAAAACTCTGATTACAGTAACAGAGTTTGTTTTTCAGCAGCAGATCACTTAAAAAGCACTTATTCAAAAGAATCACAAGGCAGACCAACAAGGCAAAATATTTCTCTTGGAGAAGCCACAGTCAATAATATTCAATATTTGGAATGGTAACATCATAGCTCTCACACGTGCTTTCAGTGGAAACAGATGTTGGAGGTGCTGATCAGTAGAATGGCCTGAAATGGTTGCAAACAATGACACTCCAATGTTCATCAATCAAATTTTAAGGCCAGGGGAAATCGGCCTTCAAAGTCAAAGGTCAGCTTCAAGCAATGTGAAAACCCAAAGACAAAGTAATTATTGAACAGTTTATCCAGAGCCAGCCATGTTCACTGTGAAGCAACAGAGACTGCAAATTTCTCAACCCTACTCTTAAAGTGGAGGCAGTCATCAGCAAATGAGTTCAAACAACAATTTTCCAAAACTCTTCAGAGAATGGGAAAAGTGAAAACTGTGACACATGAAATAGTGAAAACAGATGCCAAATGCATTTGCATGTTTGCCTCCAGGAAGGTCTCATACCCACTTCAAAAAGGGGTAGAAACTGAGAGTATGGACGTATTCCAATGGAGAATTATTTCAGCCATCACAGAGATTCCCAAAGGAATCTGGATCATTAGAGTTTGTGTCTATCTAACGCATTTGAACAAGGCTCTACAACAAGTGATATAGCCAATGCAGTCTGTAGACAGAGCAACTGTTTAAACTGGCAAAATGAAAAGTAGATCTGGCAACATCTCCTGGGTGAGCAGTCCCAACTGCAAGCCACCATCATAACAGCGTTGGTAAAAACAATGACTGCAGATGCTGGAAACCAGATTCTGGATTAGTGGTGCTGGAAAAGCACAGCAGTTCAGGCAGCATCCAAGGAGCAGTAAAATCGACGTTTCGGGCAAAAGCCCTTCATCAGGAATACAGCACGTCGATTTTACTGCTCCTCGGATGCTGCCTGAACTGCTATGCTTTTCCAGCACCACTAATCCATAATCCACCATCATAACAGCCTTTAGACATTATTGTTTTAACCACTGGACTTATGAAATTATGTCTGCACTTAAGATTTTTCAACAGTCAGTGTCCAACATAGAATGAGATATGGAAGGTGCCATATGCCAGTTTGATTGATACTCTCATCCATGGACTCACAGCATGATGGCAGGGCTTAGACAGTCTTGAGTGAAAAGTATCAATTCTCAAACTCATGGATAATGTTTTTGGGCCAATTTGTTCAGGAATATTTAAGACAGCAGTTTCACAGAAGATGGCCTCCATCAGGAACTTTCCATTGAAATAACTCCACAGAGACCAGTATCCCATCACCATGTGACCCTTTATTAACACATGGAGCATCCTTGATCCAGATCCCTCAGAGCTAGCACTGAGGGTAAACAGAATGTCTGGCACTCCTGTTCTTTTTTTTCCCTGTTTATTTTATTTTATTAAGCAATTACAAAACAGTTTACAAAAAACAGTTAACATTTAAGCTGTGTATAACAGCAATTTTACAAGGGAGAGGGAGCAGCAAAGCCAGGCACCAAACCCTACCATTCAACCAGTTTACAGGGAGATGAGGACAAACCTCAAATCCCAGTTTCACATATGACAAGACAGCGACAATGACATTTGTACATAAAAAGCCAATCCAGTTACATAACAAAACGGTGCATACAATACAGACCCAGCAAGCCCCCGTCCCTCCCACCTTCTGACCACACTAAAGCAGCCCGCCCCTACACACATTCCGCTTCTCGGCACTCCTGTTCTTATCTGTCAGCCAGGGCTCCCTGACTGGATCTGATTAACAGCCCAAATCAGGGAACTAACATTCTATGAGGCCCAAGTGGCTGACTTCATTACAATCAATATATTCACATTCTAGGAAAACTGTATTCGTGGGAGTGGTGAATCAGGTGGGAAAATTCTTTCCTTATTCATCCCAAGTTAATGTAGCCGTAAAATAACTTGTGCAGCAAAGTCAGGTTTTGTTGTTGGTCTGAGTGTCAACAGCTCTCAAAATGTCCATTTTGTGAGAGTTCCTTGAACATGATTATTCTGATAGTAGTAGATACACTGCCCACAAGTCTGGGTATTATTTCAGATACAGCATGATTGGATCAGATGGCCAGTCTATCAGGCTTCAAGAGCACTTACTGACACAATAACACAATGTTCATTCATTACTGCAATCTCTCATTGAGAAGGAAGCATTGGCAGTGAGTTGGAAGTAATGTTCTCTCTAAGCTCTGTAGCTATGCGCGCAGTCACTCCAAAATTCCATGTACAGCAATCGGCATCGGTGCATTGGTCACAGCATTGACTTCCAGAATAGCCAGCAAGAAATTTAGAGGGAATGCTGTTTATAAGTGCAAAAATGTCTCTGACTATGTTTAGATTTACTGGTTAAGATTGAAACTGACTATAAGCTGTTCCTAACTCAACTGGGCACCAAGGAGATCACAAATATGCCACCCAGAATGTAGAAGTTACGATTGTACAATTACAACAAGGGGGAGGTGATGGCCTAGTGGTATTATCACTGGACTGTTGATCCAGAGACCCAGGTAATGTTCTGGGGTCATGGGTTCAAATGCTACCGTGGCAAATGGTGGAATTTCAATTGAATAAAGGAATCTGAAATTAAGAGTCTAATGATAACCATGAAACCATTGAAGGTTGTCAGGAAAACCCATCTGCTTCACTAATGTCCTATATGGAAGGAAACTGACATCCATACCTGGTCTGGCCTACATATGACTCCAAACCCACAGCAATGTGGTTGACTCTTAATTGCCCTCCAGACAATTAGAGATGGACAATAAATGCTGGCCGGGCCAGCCATATCCATATCCCATAAATTAATACAAATAGAGGTATGACTGTTGCAGTCTGACACCATGCTGAACTACATACAAAGGAAGTACCAGACTACAGCTGACCCTCTGTCAAACATATCCACTAACTGCTCAGCGAAGAGAAACAACAAGTTGATTTAAGAAACTGAAGACTTTGTGGTCTTAATCACTCAGTATTTTCCAGTCACAGTGAAGAACTTGCAGGAATTCCATGAGGCTCAATTGTGTGGTGAAAAATTTGCACAGATCAGCAAATTTGGCCTTGATGGTTGGATGGATTATGTCCCCCTAAATCCTGTTCTGTGTCAGCACTTCAAATAATGCCATATATATCAGTCATCATTTGGTGAGAGATTGGTTGTCCCTTGAGCTCTTCATTGGAGCATCCTTCAGAAGAACCATCAGAGACATTTGGTATTGTTAGGCCTATATGGTAGCCGAGCATCTCATATTCCCTCAAGCACATTGTCTCTAACTGTACCACTCACAGACAAGTAATAACTTCACTAATGTGTCGTCCAGGTAAAAGTGAAGCCCAGAGAGGGGCACACACCATTAAATAAAACCCCTGAAAATTATTGAATTTCGTCCTACTCAACTATTACTCTATAGCATCACAGATTAGTTTCATCCAATGCTAGATTTTGATGAGTCATGGTCTCTGAACATAAATTTCCTCCCTTTCCCATGCACCAAAACCAAGTAAGACCATGAATACGTTAAACAGAAAGAAGAAAACATTATAGTACAAACCACGCATGCACCTTCAGGCAGAGACTCAAGTATCCTGACCTTGCATTGGAAAAAGGAGTCCAAGTGTGGCTCAAGGATTAGCAGCAAAAGGGCATCGTGGTTGCAAGGCTGCAATAACACAGTGCATGTCTTGTCTGATCACTAAATGGCATTGCTCAAAGAAATAGCAGTGTCTTGATTTCATTGAGAAACAAGCCTGTAGCCAGACGGGTTGTATCCCTGATCCTCAGTGACCAGCCACTAACAACAGAGACAAAGAATGAAGACCCTCCGAGAAGGAGTTTGGAATGCACAGACTTTCCACAATCTCAAAAGGAACACTTTGAAACATGTTCAGGGAGACTGGAGAACTTTCCCTGCAAAGCAGAGAGACTTTGGAAAACTGGAGGGTGGAAAGTGCAGGATGATGTGTAAATAGTACAAATAGCAAATAAAGATAAAGACCTTGGGGGAAATATCAGATAAATGGCTAACTATACTTTTACTTTCATAATAGCTATTAAACATGTGCATAAAGAGTTTTGTCATGATATCTGATCAGATGAGACAGGGACTTGAGTACGTAAGGTTTCAGAGATTACTCTCTCCTGTATATAACTTTAATTATACTTAATCAAGTTTGTGGAAATCACTGACAACAGTGTAGATTATCATATGTTGTGGTACCAGCCACTGACAGCTTGTGGTTAGGGTAGGCTAAAGCTCTTCTATTCTTTTAAAGCAAAGATTAAACAGGTTTCTACAGGAGTAGCATGGTGGCTCAGTGGTTAGCATTGATTACCTCACAGTGCCAGAGACCCGGGTTTGATTCCTGCCTCGAGTAACTGTCTGGGTGTGGAGTTTGCACATTCTCCCCGTGTCTGTGTGGGTTTCCTCCGGGTGCTCTGGTTGCCTCCCACAATCCAAAGATATGTAGGCCAGGTGAATTGGCCCTGCTCAATTGCCCAAAGTGCATTAGTCAGAGAGAAATGGGTCTGGGTGGGTTACTGTTTGGAGGGTCGGTGTGAACTTGTTGGGCCGAAGGGCCTGTTTCCATACTGTAGGGAATCTAATCTACTCTTTCAAAACAAAACATTAACGGCAGAGCTTTTAAAGTTGAGATTATGAAGCAGCTTTTTCATGCAAGAAAAGACCAAGGATGTTTTTCCTATCAATTATGAAATGGCTCCAAATATTCTTAAATCAAACTGCTCAGATAGATTCGGATATACCACTGGGAGGGTGAGACTTCAACTGGGGCTTTCTGGCCCAGAGGAGTGAACACTATCACTGTGCTTCAAGAACTCCTAAAAAGTATTCATTCCTACTTTCTTAAATACAACTTTAAACAATCATATAGCCCCTGATGAAGCAAATCCTTCTTTCGTCAGATATTTTCTAATCAGTCTGTTGATTTTGTCACAACTTGAGAGTGGATGGGAATCCCCATGCTGACTCAAAGGGCTTATCAAATTAGCAGTGGTTGAGGATAAATCAGAATTGAACTTAAACAAGAGGTACGTGTTTTACACCAAAAAGATTAACTGTTGGTATGATGTTCAAGTTACAATCACTGGTCAGGCATAATTTAGAAGGTTAACATAAGGTAGACATGATGTGCCTGTCTCCATCAGGACGTTGTGCTTAATTTTGTCAATTGTATGCAAACTTTGTGTGATGTAATCGGATTGAGTGGAGCCTAATGCTCTAACATGAACCCTTTCAGATCCATTACCTTTTAGAACATACACAACTTTCTATCAACAACCACGACAGAAAAGGGGGTGCAGGGACTGACTCCCATCGGCCCAGCAACCCATACCTAATCGAGTAAGTTGGATGATCAGGAATTTTCCAGGCTACCCTGAAATTCTATCCTTTATGATTTCTGTATAACTCACATCTACTAACAACTGGTATGAAGCTTTAAGAAAGCTCTAAACAGTTACTTTGGAAAAGTAATTAATGCCGTAGGGGACTAGTTAGATTCCTGTAGATATCCACTTAATCTACTGGGAAAAGAAGACGACAAGAGATGCTTCTTCAGGACTTGCTCACTGGACCTCATTCCAAAATTCTATCAGAAGCTTGGGACAGGTGTTATCACTATGCACTTGTAACACAACACACCTACACAGAAGTGAACATAACCTCATCTTGGAGTTTGTGATGGTCCCTGTCACTCAGGACTCAGTCAAATGAACTTACATATCTTTGAATTACACTGGTGCAGTGATCCTCAGGAATTTTGCATACTAAAATGCTCTTTGATGATAAAACTGGCCACGAATGTTACTTAGCCTACACTTGTCTTACTTTTGTAATGTTTTGTAAGTCACAAAACATCTTTGAAACCAACCGCAATCATTGCAAGTGGTAGACATTAACACAGAGGTGGTGATTCTGCCTATTTTCTAGAAAGTTGAAAATGAGCCCGCCTCCACCAGCCTGAAAAACCACAATATCTGTTTGTTGCTCTAGTGATTAGTTGCCTCAGGTTTTGGTTTCCACATCTAATTGGCAGTCTGGCACCTCTTCAGCCGTATCAGTGTTCCAGGAGCATTGACCACCTCTGGAATTAGATTCACAAGATGATCAGGTGGGTCCTAGTGGGAGGAGCAATGATTATGCAGCAGCCAGTGATGACTATGTCCACTTGAAGGACCCTTGTAATGTACAGAATGCCTGAGTAGGAGGGACGCAACCTGCTAACCCACAGTTGGGTGGCTTCACTACATGGTGTGACCGTACCTCACCACAGCTAAAATACTGGATGCGGCCAAAAGAGGCCGTTATGAAGTTAACAACAGGCATTTAGGGCCTCAACTGACCCCAGCACAGGCTCATCACCCAACATCTATCCTGCACTTGGCAGAGTACCAGCAGAGATGAATAAGCAACGAACATGATGCCCTCTGCCATTTTACACAATATTCCATGCCATCTGTCAGCCTGCACCCAGAACTGATGTGCATCTTGCCTCTGTGCTTTGTGCAAGGGCTTTTTATCCATTACAGAATCTATGAGTTGGCTCACAAAGTAGATCTGGTGCATTGTCCATCAACCATTTTGTGGAAGTATTTCACAGTCTACAATTGAATGCACAAAGGTTTTCATCGTTTGCACTGGTAAATGTCATTAACTGCTTGCAAAGTGTTGAGGTGCTATGACTGGCTGATTTTTCTTTTTCACTTTGTACGCCAGTGAAATCACAAAGCATGAGAATGGTCTGTTTGGAAACTGTATGTAATTCTACAATACAACTCCCCCAAACCATCATCACCATCACGTTTTTGTTACCAGGTTACACAGACATTTCTCAACCTTACTTTCAAACACTGAGGAAAAGAGTCTGAGTTAATTTACAACAATTGCAATGGATCATTTTATTCAGATATTTTCAATCCTTACGGCCAAATATTCAGAGTCTTTGTGTGCAGAAAAGTTGTTTGAAGATAAGCTGACAACAAACAATTATTGAACACTGTGATCCCTTTACAATTATCATTTTCTTGCATTGTATACATCTGTCGGTCTTAGGGACATCCTTAATTCCCTCAGTAGCGTGACTTTTCAATCTTGCACATCAGCAATACAAATCAAATACACGCAACACCTAATAATACATATTTCAGAAATAAGTGCCAATGGTATTGGAGAAATACTCAGAATTTTGTCAGTGTCTATTTGGTATCTTGCTTTTGTGTACAAGCAATTCTCTCTCAAAAAGCAGCACGTCGCATCAGTTTAACCTGTCATTCAAGGGAAAATATTCTGTGACACCCACAGAACATTCAGTCAACCAGAAATATTTGTTGTAGTACTGCCTGGGCTCAGTATCAAAAACGCATTTGCGAGGCACTCAAATATAGTGAATCTTCAAAGATTAGTTTCCTTGAAAAATGATACTGTGTGAAAATGAATGTTGTCTAGAATTGCTAACTGTAAAGTATATCCTCAATATTGTATTATAGTAGTTTAATGCTATATGAATGAAATATCAATACCAATTGTGATCCATTTTGATATATAAATTATGTAGCCATCAATCACAGTCTAGTGTATCATGCTGTCATGCAGAAGCCATTTCCATTTTCTTTCATGTGAATTTTTGCTGAAGATTCTTTCTTATTAAATTGAACAGATATGATGTGACCAATACATCCCAACAACAAGAGTCCATCGTGTGCCATGACCACATAATGTTTAAGGTAACCCTTGCAAAGAAAAATGAAATTTGAATGTTATCTTTAAAAAGTACAAGCTGAAGATTACTGTTATAAAGAAACAGTTTTAGTGAAACCATAACATCTTCAATGATGAATCACCTTTTCGGTTGAGCAAGAAATCGGAAGGGTGTTCTGCTAAGAGTTTCATTGACTGTAGCAGCTAAAAGGGACAGATCACAGATGCAATCATATGCAGAAAGAACATTCGAGAGTACCTACAAGAAGCCAAATGGAATATTAGATATCCATCAGTCACTGGGTTTATTAATGCGTTGGCATATAGCCAACTGATGTCTTAATATCCACTGACAACAAACTGGAATAAACCTTCTGGTGATCTGATGCATTTGGAATTGGGTCTAGGGTGGGTATGTGTAACAGTACTTTATCCACAGCTGGAGCACAGCCTCTGAAAGGATCACTCATTGCTCATTTTGAGGTTGACTCACTAGGTACAGTCACATAGATATCAGCAGGTGGCTGCTGGACATATCCTTAGTGACTGAACAATCAGGTGTCTCAGCATTCCTCTGTTGGATGACTCAAGATACAAAAAGTAGAGTGCCCCGGAGCAATAATGCTAAAAGGTTAGACAGAGAAAAACAAATAAATTAGGCTGAAGCGTGGTCATAAAGCTCGAACGATTCCGTGAGGATAATGTTCCTTTCTATACAGCTCTGCCAATCATCAATCATTTATCAAGTCGACCTCTTCTTATTTGCTAACATTCCCAAGATAAGTGGGTCACAAGTAGAACCAAGACAAAATCAGATGTCTGGGATGATAATAGCCTTTCCTTAGGGAAAATAATAATAGACCAATTGATCTCAATTCCACTGATCTCAGTTAAAAAAAAATACTTAATCAGTGTTATTTTGAGGTGGATGTTGGGTTGGAAAGTGTGTGAGGAGTGCACTTAAGAGTTCCAAAATAGTGTTCAAGATATATTTTCGCACCAGATACCATTATATTTAAAGCTGCATTTGTGTATAATTTGAAAAGAAGTTTCTATGCAGTAGAATGTTTATTTCATTCACAGCAGAAGAAACGCTGTTTGGAGTTGCTTTAGCATTAATGCTCCACTTGCAAAGGTGAAACAACAACTAGGGATGAGATGGGTGATCAATATGAGTGTGTGAGTGTGAGAGTATGAGCGGGTGAGTGAGCAGTAGGAGGCTCAGTGACAATAACCCATTGTAAGTAGAAGCCCCGCTTAAAACAGTGTCACCCTCATGGAGAAACAGTCAGCATGGAAACAGGAGGTGGACCCTTTGCTAGTGCCTCAGAGATGGTGGTGCTGAGAGTGACAGCCCAGGAAGTGCTGTCCTGTCTTTTCGGAACATATGGTATTAACCATTGTAAAAGCTCCTGATGATCATTGATGTGGTATGTGAGGTTAACAGTGTGAAAAGCTTTGTCAGCTTCTGAACCTCATCGATGTGCTTGCACTTGTGCGGTTTCTTAACATTTTCCTTGCGGCCAATATAGTAGTTGTACTGTGCTGTTGGTCATGTGTTTTGTTCTGCAATTTGGCTTGTTCTTTGGAACTGGATTCCCCACCCATGGGTGCACAAGCTGCTCTGATGTCACTTGCTTTGCAGAACTCAAAAAAAACTGGACAGCTTTTGGGTCTATGCAACAAACCACATCTGTTCCAAATTTTGTTGGTTTGGTGCACTTTGCTGTCCATAGCAATAGTATTGGCTGCATTCAAAGCACATCATTGTTGTCCGTATGGCTTTATACCTGCATCTACCCTCAAGTAATGGGTCAATGAATATGGTTGCTTTGCTTGCCCAAAAGATCTTTCCTCAAGGCTTCAAATGGTGTGGAGACAATGGTTAGCTCAATGGTTAACTCTCTCTCTGAAAGTTCCTCCTTGAGAAAAGTTACACCATGCCTTTTGCTGCAACATCTTCCAATAACATGGTCAACAGACTCTTAGAGTTTCTGTCTGTGTGGCTTGACTTAGAGTCTGTTCATTCTGAAGTTATTTCAGACCCCGAGTTGGTCTTTCTGGAGCTTTCTGAATGTCCATGGAAAGACCAGTCATATTAATTCTATGAATACCCTCCTTGCCAAAGACGAGAAAGATTGACTGAGCACATTTCTTGGCATTGTCGTATTAGGAACGTCCAGGATTCTATCCTGTTGGTGCAACAGGGTTGGGTCTACATCTGCAATGCCTCTCAGCCTTCAGTAAGACAGGGAAATAGAGAAAAGGCTGTGGAGAGACCTAACTCCCAAATTCCCCTCTTCCTGATTGAAGCCGGATTGCTCTGAGCTTTATCACTGCAACAGATGGTCGCGTGGCAGACCAGCCAATGTATCCAACACTCTGGTGTGCATGGCCATCAGCACTTTCCTATATGGTGTCCCACTGAAGTCATCAGAGATCTCTGTTAAAGGGTGGGGTGGAAAGCAAGAGGCCCTTCATCTCACCCTTCATTATGCCAAAAAGCAACATAAGAGTGAGCTAAACGTTGATGAAGAAAGTAAGATAATAGTAGACCATTATCTTGAATGTTCTCAGTGACAATCAATCACATCATTTATGTCAAAGTTGGTCCATAATGTAGAGAATCATCTCCTCCAGAGGATTCAGGAGATAGAGTCATCTCTCCTCCATCTGTTCTATCCTCCTCCATCCTGTTAATAGGAGACCTTGTCCTGAAAGAGAGAGAGTGGGAAGAATATTAGTGATTCTACTGTGCTGTGTTTGGAGAGTGTGCCAGGCACAGCTGAAAATCTGGTAATATGTAAAATATTTAAACTAAATAAAACATGGGAAAGTATATGGGAGCTGGGTGTAAGATGGCATCATTGGAATGGGTATGATGGTGTGGGAGATGATCTTGATGTTAAACCTGATCCCTGAATGCAAGGCTGTGCCAGTAGCTGAGTGATGGAGGATATGGTGCATTAAGAAGTGGGCGAGATTGGCAGAGCAGTGTAATGAGAGATCATGTGAAGATATATCATTGACAGACTCTCGGCACCAACAGGCCCCCTCACCCCACCCACCACCACCACCCCCCACCGATGCATCCACTCCCATCTTGCGCAACCTTTCCTCCAACCCCTGCTAAAAGTGAGATCATGAGGCTTCTTGTGGCACTGATACCAAGTCCTCAGCCCCACACTGGGAATTGACCTCCCTATCCACCTTCTACCATTTCCTTCTAAGAGTGGTCCTTGAGTGGTCCTGGCCCTCCTCAGAAACATGACCTTTCACCTCCTGTCAACCGTCACTGCTAAGGCCTGCAGTTGCTCAGCTGTGAACTCTCCCCTGTTCCTGGAGCTTCACTTTTGCTGTTTAGAATTACATAGAAGTATTCAACTGCAGCTTCCTGTGTTTAGATCAGAGTGGTGCTGGAAAAGCACAGCAGGTCAGGCAGCATCCGAGGAGCAGGAAAATCAACGTTTCAGGCTAAAGCCCTTCATCATGCCTGACCTGCTGATCTTTCCAGCACCACTCTGATCTAAACACTGGTTTTCAGCATCTGCAGTCCTCACTTTTGCCTACAGCTTCCTGTGTATCAATGCAGCTTCATTTTAAGAGGGACAGCCTGTTTTTCTGAAAGGTAGTCTGTCTCAATCATGAAATATCTGCAAACACTGTTCAGGTCCTCAATAAATGCTCAGTTAACCAGCAGCTGGCTTTGCTTGGACAAATATTACAATCAGGAAAATTAAAAGACAGTACTTAGTTCATACATCCCTACTGTCGCAGCAAATGGAATGCAGTGAATTGTTACCACTTTACCAAAAGATAGCACAAACCAATTTTAAAACAGCAAAGCTGTGCGCAGTCAGGTTTATTCAAAGAAAATCTATAAAGGTTTGCTCAATGGCAAAGAGGCTAAAAATACTGGATGGAAATCTGATGAAATTCTTAAATGCCAAATTCAATTGGACTTATAAAATGACAAACTGAACAGATTTAATTAACAAGCTGCTCTGAATGGTGACCATGCCACAAAACAAAGAAGTTTTTGAATTTGTGTCTGGCTATGTCCAAAGGAATATAGAAACAGGAGAAGACCATTCAGCCTCACATCTGATTCACCATTCAAAGAGTTGTTAATATGCAACTGAATTCTATTTACCCAACTTGGTTCTCAATTCCTTGACATGTTTAACAAAAACCATTAGCTTTAAACATTCCCATCTGTCCCATCATCTGTAGCTTCTTGGGGATAATGGTTCCAGAGGTCAGGTTTTCAAACGGCTGTGGAGGTGAACCACATGTAGTCCAGGCTGAAAAATCGGAGTGGGAGAAAGGTGTATCACTTTGTCAGCATTCTCTCGCCCCCAGATTATTTGCAAGAAGGCTGGGTCAGAGGTGCCAGGACCAATGGGGAGCCAATTGAACCACTTACGGGGTCTATTATGATCCCCCCTCAACACCCCGCAACATGGTGGATTGTAGTAGTGATATTCAATGGCAGACTGGCTAAGCCAGTGCTCCAGAATGATTTAAAGCCCCTTCTCACGTCTTAGTGAAAAAAAAACTGTTAACTGCTATGGTCTCAGGCTGTCCAGAGGAAAAAGGCCCCCTCAGCTCTTAGGGCACTTCCTCTTCTCTCTCTCATGATTAACAATTGACAGGTCCCTGGTCCCTCAGTGCCATTTCTACCCCAGTATCTGGAGATCACATGGCCTCCTTCATTGGCGACCAAATGACCACTCTGGTGAAAAACTGGGGGAAAAAAGTGGAAAGTTGAGTTGGATAATTATTTTGAGTACAATGTGGGCTCCGGATCAGTATTTGATCCAAATGTCAGGTTCTCAATCTCAAAATCAAAACCTTTCCCCTGATTTCTGCTATGACCCTTGTTCTCCACATCCCCATAAGCTGTAATACTTTTTCTGTATGTACCCAATCAAATCCCTTGAATGTGTGAAGTACCTCAAGCAGATCATCTCTCAACACTAATGCTCATTTCTTTGCCCAAGGGAATATTTTTCTTTTATCCCTGGGTTATACAATTATGCAGGTTAATGTGCTCAAAGATTTCACAGCAGTAAATGGCTTTTTCAAATTTAGGGGCCATTTATGGCGTGTGCAAACTTATAAAGATGTGAAATCACTAACAATGTAAGCCCTCTTTATAAAATATACATGTGGAAATCAGCAGTTCTATTCCATTTTAGTAGAAATTAAACTTATGGGTATGGTTGACCCAGCAATGACCCTCGTGATTTTAAAATTACATCAAAATTGAAATTATTGGTGGCAGGGAGATATTTCAGAAATTGTTGTTATGTTTTCCATCTGGATAATTCTACCCATTTATTGTGAAGCCCATTAGTTACAATTATAGGACAAAATGCCGAAAAAAATTAAATTTCAAATCATACTGAATCATACTGATCCGTGAAAGCTAACACAGCCATGCTTTCTGTGAAAATGGCCACGTTTATTCAGGGAAATCATCAGGTGGTTTCTTCTTTCACCACTGCTATTAATGAGCTCAACTGAACATTAATTCAGAGCGAACTACAGGCAGGTGTAGAAACTTTAGACTTTGCTTCAATTTATACAAAATAAAACAAGTAGACTCAAAAACCTTTTCTCGTGCCTCTGCACATTTTCTTGTACTTCAGCCATACTGCTGTGCATCGGTAAGCATGTTTAGATTCCCTTTGATTATGTGCAAATAGCAGCTATTGTGTAATTTGAATAAACTGTGGCATTTGTAGAGGCTCAGTATTTCATTCAGATTTCATTGATCAACAGTGACACCATAAAGAGGATCCCAGAGTTTAATCTCAGCAGACATGTGAAACAGTATTAGCATCCACATTTAACCATAAACAGCAGCTTTACATCGCTCCTAAACTTTAAAGAGTATTACAAAGATTTTGGAAAATATCTTTCACTTTCAACTGAGAGGTCACAGTGTGAGCTGCATATTCAAGCAGAAAACCAGAAACACACATTTTCAGACATGAAACAAATGCCATTAATCAAATTCCTACAGCAGAGAATGCATGCATAAAACCCACACACTTACTGCCATGACAACAGCTTCAGAGACACTATCATATGTCAAGCTGCATGACTAGAGATGAAGTCCATTGTTTCATTGACAGTTCTCTTCAAGTCAATCTGGCTTCTTTTATATTTTAGAACAAATCCTTTTAAGCATCTCTTATAACTGAGGCTAAATGATCCTTTCAGCTACCTTGAGACTCTTATGCATTAGCGACCATTGGCTAAACAGAAATGTGTTGTTTGTGCCGAAGATGCACTGGAAAGAAAGGCTAATAATTACTTACAACAAGTATTGACTGACAGCCTGTTGAATTTACCCAAGCAGCAGTATTTATTAATAAACTAAACATTGGATCTGCTACAATATAGAGTTTTGTCGACAGTGGCAAATTAAAGTTGTGGAGAATAATCTGTGCAGCCCT
Organism: Chiloscyllium plagiosum; assembly: GCF_004010195.1. Classification (NCBI taxonomy): domain Eukaryota; kingdom Metazoa; phylum Chordata; class Chondrichthyes; order Orectolobiformes; family Hemiscylliidae; genus Chiloscyllium; species Chiloscyllium plagiosum. Next base: position 44,838,036 of record NC_057726.1, read on the forward strand.
GAAACATTGGAGTTTTTTCAATGAACATTGCTGTTGTTTATAATCCATCATTTAATACATGATTATTTAGGATTAATTGAAGAAGAAGTCAGGATAACAAATATTATCTCCTTAATATAAGTGTTTCATTCAGCGATGGTAATATTTTTGAAGTACGGCTTCAATAATTTTAAAATGTTTTGTTATTTTACTTGAAGTGGACTTGTAGACATCTGTTGCATTTGTATTGGAACCCATCTTATCTTACATGTGTATTTTTAAATTACTTTTAGTAATCTTGAATAAAACTCAGCTGTATCTTGCCACCTCTCAGCAAGAGAAATTGGAATAAAAGGAGGGAACAAAAAGTACTTAAATCCCAATGCACCATTCTTCGAATACAAACCTTTGCACTAACAATTTTCTGTGGCAACAAAATAGCCATCACGCTGAGTTGAAAGTAGTGAACAGAGCTGAATGTTGAATCCTCAGTATCCTGTTTGACCTTAATGTGAACTTCAAACCCGACATCATATCCATCAACAAGACTGCTGAGTTCCATCTCTGTTGCATTCCAACCACTATCACATTCACCAGTAATAACTCACCTTAGTCTTACGGACCTATCAGCGTTGTTCATGTCAAGCTTAACTACATTGGCGTCAAAATGTCCACCCTTAAAGAGCTCCATTGGCTAAACCCAATTCTGGCTTTGCTGTGTGCCGCATCTCTCTTTGCTCAATAATCAGAGTGCAGCTGTCTCAAATACATCTATAAGTTCCTTCCTATACTCCCTGTCAGTCTATGTCTAAAACTGTCTTCCAAAAATCTTCTAAACCTATGGGATTTGGATTTGTTTTGATTAATTGTGTATTTTCTTACAAAATACAGTGAAAAGTGTTGTATAGTGTCCCTACTCTCCAGCGCCATCTTAAATCACAGAAAAGTAAACCAAAGCATAGAATATAAAGGCAGAAAAATTAAAAAAAATAAAATCCTTCTAGTTAAGAGCTAACCATGGGCCTGGAGCGGCCAGCCGTGTGTCCCCTCTCCATACCCCCGTAAAAACAGGCACCTTTCTCCAGCCTCGACCAACGCTGCTACCATGGTGAGTCCTGGCTGGATCTTGCCAATGCAGCCATCAGCACTGTCGTCGGGGCCCGCGCTGGCCCAAATTCGACATCGCTGTCGTCACTAAGAGTCTGCTCCGGGCCCACCTCAATGATGCAGCTGCCGCAGGTCTCGTACAGGGCCTAAACGTGCCTTCATGAGCCTCAGGGAACCCAAACACGCCTCCAATGCCTCCTCCACAAGTCCACACTAGACTCACGTTGGCACCATTGCCATTACCGCCGATGTGGAAAATCCATCAAAATTATCGTCTTTGAAGTGATGCCCCTTTAAGAGTTCGACATGCAAATATGCCAATATTAGCACATGATCACAGGTAGTGTCTGGAGATTACTCTGTACTGTATATATTAGGTTAGCTGTTAATAAACCAACCTGGGAGACCAAGAGAGCAGAGCAAGTGATAACAGAGAGTAAGACAGAGCAGAAAATATAAATCAAGGCTCGAGGCCTGCATACTTACCTGGAAGACTCAGAATTTACCAGAAACAGTGAAACAAAACAGTGACATAACAGGAAGACGATAAGATCACTGGTTGCTAAGTAACTGCTACTTTGAACATCTATTCTGATTTGTTTGTGGATTAAAAGTAGATAGGAGAAATATATGCAGATTGCAAAATTAAAGACTGGTGACAAATTTAAAATCAAATTAAAAAACTAATTAAATAAAAATGAGATGCGAGTCCAGGTGATGTGTTGTACCTGCATGTTTTGGAGGCTGGTGGACCCCATTGTGGTAAACAGCAAACCAAATGTTGGTTGCTCAAGGAACTTCAGCTAAGATTGGATGAGCTGGAGTCCACACGCCTAGGAGGGTATGATGGTGAGTTAGACAAAAGTGAGGACTGCAGATGCTGGGGATTAGAGTCAAGAATATGCTGCTGGAAAAGTACCGCAGGTGAGGCAGCATCTGAGGAGCAGGAGAGTCGAAATTTCCGGCAAAAGCCCTTCATCAGGAATGAGGCTGGGAGCCTCGGGGGTGAAGAGATAATTGGGAGGGGAGTGGGGCTGGAGGAAGGTAGCTGAGAGTGCGATAAGTGAATGGAGGTGGGGGTAATGGTGATAGGTCAGAGAGGAGGGTGGAGTGGTTAGGTGGACAGGTGGGGCAGGTCATGAGGGCAGTGCTGAGTTGGCAGGTTGGATCTGGGATAAAGTGGGGGGAAGGGAAATGAGCAAGCCACATTGATCCCGTGTGGTTGTAGAGTCCCAAGGCACAACATGAGGCTTTCTTTCTCCAGGCGTTGGGTGGTTAGGGATTGGCAGGGGGAATTGAAGTGTTCGGCCACGGGGCAGTGGGATTAGTTGGTATGGGGGTCCTGAAGATCTCTGAAGTGCTCTGTGAGGAGGCATCCTGTCTCCCCAATGCAGGTGAGACCACATCGGAAGCAACAGGATACAGTAAATGACAGATGAAACTCTCATGGATATGGAAGGCTCCTTTGGGGCTTTGGATGGAGGTGTGGGAGGAGGTGTGGGCACAGGTTTTGTAATTCCTGCAGTGGCAGGGGAAGCTGCCAGGATTGGAGGGTAGGTTGTTGGGGGGCCTGGACCTGACCAGGTAGTCACGGAGGGAATGGTCTTTACGGAAGGTGGATAGGGTTGGGGAAGGAAATATATCTCTGGTGGTGGGGTCCGTTTGTAGGTGACGGAAATGGCGGAGGATGATGCGATGTATATGGAGGTTGGTGGGGTGGAAGTGAGGACCAGCGGGGTTCTGTCCTTGTTGCAGTTGAAGGGGTGGGGTTCGAGGGCAGAGGTGCGGGATGTGGATGAGATGCGCTGGAAGGCATTATCAACCACATTGGCAGGGAAATTGCGGTCTTTAAAGAAGGAGGCCATCTGGTGTGTTCTGTGGTGGAACTACTCCTTGATTGTGAATTATTCAGGTAGTAGGATTCAGGAGGTCATGCTGAAGGAGCCTCAGCCCTTCAGCCTGTCCAGCAGGTTTGAGAACCTTGCTCCCTGTGTGGAGGGCTGTGGGAAGGATTAGCAAGCTGACCACAGCACCCATGGTACTGGTAACCTTCACGTAGGAGAGAAAAGGGAAATGTAGTTATAATCAGGGATGGTATAGCTAGGGGAATAGATTGTTCTCTGTGGCCAGGATCGAAAGTCCCAAAGGTTATGTTGCCTGCCTGGTGCCCAGGTTCAGGATATCTCACCTGGGCTGCAGAGGAACTTGGAGTGGGAGAGGAAAAATCCAGTTGTCAAAGTCTTCGTAGTTACCAATGATATAGAGAGAATGAGGAAAGAAGTTCTGCTGAGGGAATATGTCAGCCAGGGGCTAAATTAGAAAACAGAATTAAAAAAATGTAATAGTCTCCAAATTATGACCTGAGCCACAAGCTAATTGCACAGGGTCAACAAGTTAAAAGAGATAAATGCGTGGCTCAAAGACTGATGTGTGGGAGAAATGGGTTTGGATTCATGTGACATTGGCATCAGTATTAGGGAAAGAGGGAGCTGTTCCCAGGGTCCAACTCCCTCTGAATCACGCTGGGACCAGAGTCCTGGTGAATCGCATAACTGGAGTTGTAGATAGGGTTTTAAACTAAATAATGAGGGAAGTGTGGGAGTAGTTCAGTTGTACGGAAAATTAAGATATCAAAGTTAAAGGAGAAGACATGAGTACAGGTTAGTTTTGAGACTGATTGTTAACAGAAAATAAAAAGGAAATATAGAAGATAGGTGTCGGAGTAGGCCATTTGACCCTTCATGTCTACACCACCATCCAATATGATCATGACTGATCATGGAATTCCAGTACCCCATGATCAGCCATGATCACATGGAATGGGACAGAATGTATGAACATCCTATTGAACCAAAGAATCATAAAAGATTCAAGAATTTTGATAATAGAACAAACGTAAAGGCTTTGTATCTCAATGCATGAAGCATTAATGAGTTAACAGTGCAAACAGAGTCAAATAGTTATGATCTTATGGTAATTATTGATATGTAGTTCAAGGGAGGCCATATTTTGGAATTAAGTATTCAAAGGTACTCAGGGTTTTGGAAGGATAGGCAGGAAGGAAAAGAAGGTGGGCTAGTTTTGTTAGCAAAGAAACAGATCATTGTTGTAATAAGATGGGAATTTGGGACTGGAGATCAAGACATAGAATCAGTCTGGGAGAAATAAAAAATAGCAAAGGAAAGAGATTCCTGGTGGAGTAACCTGTAGGTCCCCAAAATATAGCCCTGCAGTGTGCCACAGTACAAACCAGGGAAACTTAAGAAAGGTAAGGCAATAATCATGGGTGATTTCATTGTATTTGGACTGGATTAGTCAAATTGGCAAGGGTTGTCGCCAGGGAGAGTTTGTTAAATACATCAGAGATTGTTTCTTGGTGCAATATGTTATGGAACCAAACAGATATCAGGCTATTCTGGATTGTGTAATTAGATAGGATGAATTAATGAGGATTAATTAATGATCCTCTCTGAAAGAGTGATCATAGCATTCCAGAATTTCAAAATCAGTTTGCAGGCAAGAAACTTAGGATTCTAGAGTTACACAAAGGTAAGTACATAAGAATCAGGACAGCTGAGGAGCAGTGGCAGATGTTCAACATGATATTCAATTCCTCCAACTAAAATAGATTCCAGAGTGGAAGAAATATTGTAAAGGGGGAAAAGCATTCATGGCTAAACAAGGAAATTAATGATAACATAAAGGCAAACATTAAGGCATTCCATATTGTAAAAGTCAATGGCAGGTTGCAGGATTGGAAAATGTTCAAAGATCTCATGTGGTATCCTCATAAGATTCCAACCCGGCTTGAATCCAAGTTCACAAGACCAAATGCTTCTACAGGCTGACTGTCAGGCCGTACATGGGGCCAAGAATCTCAGGAAGTCACTACTTTGGAAAATATTGCTTCCACAGACTACCTTTCAGTTTACCTTTCAAATCAAAATCAACAAATGAACAGATTCTCAGAAAATGTACCTGGATGCATATGTTTTGCTGATATTATTGTAATATTGTATGTTTGGCCTTACAAAATGAGTTTGGTATTCTCTTGAGGTGCTATCTCCAAAGGAGACAAGAACTTGTGCTTGAAGCTCTCCACTAAGACATATAGAAAGCAGTTAAGACCAAAAAATTAAATGTTTTCAAGGAGTTAGAATTCTTAGGGATAAAGGAATCAAAGAATGTGGGAAGAAAGTGGAAAAAGGGCACGGAGGTAGAAGATCATCCATGAACATACTCAAGATGGAGTAGTCCTGAAAGGCCAATTGGCCTCTTCCTCCTCCTCTTCCTAATTTCTGTGTTTCCAAACTGTTGTAATTACAGCAGAATATATGGGTATAGGGCGGATGAGACAGCTAACATGTGATATGGTCTATTGACAGGTATCAACAATGACATTGAAAATTTGGTGAAGATGTACAAATTGTAGTTATGGAACATCAGGACAACATATGAAATACTGACAACAGAAGTAAGGGCAAATTCTACATTTCCAGACGTTAAATCATAACAAGATCTGGAAGAGTTGTCAAACTGTAGAAATGGCATTTGGACTCTGAAACTTCTGCACTTATAAATTTACAATCTCTATCTTTGTATAATTAATTTTGCTATTACTCAATGTTTAAGTGCTTTCATTTGTGGCATACAAGAGCTATCTTTGGAAACAAATATATTGCATTAAAATCTTTGGAGTGTTGAAGAGTTCAATATGCAAGTGAGCAAACTAATTGCATGTTTTCACATTGCCACAGGTCACAGAGTCTCTGCACTCAAGAAGAAAGTGAGGACCTCAGATGCTGGAGATCAGAGTTGAGAGTGTGGTGTTGGAAAACACTAGGCAGCATCTACGAGCAGGAGAGTCGACATTTCGAACATGAGTTTTTCATCAGGAATGTGGGGGAGGAGAGCCAAGAGGGTTGAGAGATAAATGGGAGGAGGGTGGGGCTGGGGGGGGAAGATAGCTGGGAATGGGATAGGTAGATGAATGTGGGGAGTGATGGTGATAGGTTGGAGTGGAGGGTGGAACGGATAGGTGGGAAGAAAGATGAACAGGTAGGCAGGTCATGAGGGCAGTGCCGATTTGGAGGGTTAGATCCGGGATAAGGTGGGCGGAGGGGAGATCAGGAAACTGGTGAAATTGACATTGATCCCGTGTGGTTTGAGGGTTCCAAGGCGGAAGATGAGATGTTCTTCCTCCAGGCATCAGGTGGTTAGAATTTGGAGGTGGAGGAGGCCCAGGACCTGCATGTCCTTGGTGGAGTGGGAAGGGGAGTTTAAGTGTTCAACCACAGGGCAGTGGGGTTGATTGGTGCGTGTGTCTCGGAGATGTTCTCTGAAACATTCCGCAAGTTAATGCCCTGTCTCCCCAGTGTAGAGGAGACTACATCGAAAGCAATGGACAAAGTACATGAGAAATCTCTGCCAGATGTGGAAGGATCATTTGGGGCCTTGATGGAGGTGAGGGGCGAGGTGTGGGCGCAAGTTTTAAACCTCTTGGGGTGGCAAGGGAGGTTGCCGGGAGTGGAGGGTGGGTTGGTGGGGGGCATGGACCTGCAAAGGGAGTCGCAGAGGGAATGGTCTGTGCAGAACACAGAGAGGTGTGTGGACTTCAACAGTTTCCTCATTTCCCCTTCCCCCACCTCACCCTAGTTCTAAACTTCCAGCTCAGCACTGTCCCCATGACTTGTCCGGACTTGTCCTACCTGCCTATCTCCTTTTCCATTTATCCACTCCAACCTCTCCTCCCTGACCTATCACCTTCATCCCCTCCCCCATTCACCCATTGTAATCTATGCTACTTTCTCCCCACCCCCACCCTCCTCTAGCTTATCTCTCCATGCTCCAGGCTCACTGCCTTTATTCCTGATGAAGGGCTTTTGCCCGAAACGTCGATTTCGAAGCTCCTTGGATGCTGCCTGAACTGCTGTGCTCTTCCAGCACCACTAATCCAGAATTCTGGGATTTTGACCCAGTGAAGTAAAGGAACAGCAATATTTTTCCAAGTCAGGACGGTGAGTGGCTTGGAGGGGAGCATACAGGTGGTTGTGTTCTCATATGTCAAGAATATCATTGCAGCAACTTTCTCTGCATGGACAATAATCTGGCAAAGTAGATCACCCATCCATTATAGAACCACCAGGGTTCATTGAAATAAATTTTATTTCATTGAAATTAATGAGGTGAAAATTGGCCCATTGTCTAACATGCTTCTTCATTCCTGGGGAATGCTTCTTTCCTCCTGCTCAGGGAAACACCTCGAAATGCTTGCTTTTATTAAAACTATTATTTAAGTACACCAACAGGAGTTTTAGATTTATAGAAGACTTAATAATTACCAAGCTCAAAAGATGCAAAAATAAATAATGAAACTCGCAAAGAAAAATAGTTTGAATCCTGTGAATAAATATCGTCTTGATGCAAATCTTCCCCAAATGTTTTTATAAAGTTTTCTGTTGGGCAATCATATTCTGCAAGTAATGTATACATTTACCTTGCCATCTTTCTGGCTTGTGCAATCCAGATCTTGATGTCTAGTTATCGACTCATTTTACAATAGCAAATTTGTTTTATTTTTACTTAGTTTATCAAAATCCTCATCTTCCAAATCTCTGTCACTTTTTTGTCCCAAGGAGAATAGTCCTAAGTGATGCAGTGTTCCTTCATTAGAAGTCCCTCATTTCTGCTTGAATTGTGTTAACCCTCCATATACAGTTCCAGGGCTTTCAATCTGTTTATATTGTGGTACTTAGAATTATTCACAATAGTCTAGCGCAAGCTAAGCAATGATGTTTAAAGCTCTAATTCCAACCATTGTTTTTATTCTGTAAACCACCACTTATAAACCCAAGTAACTCATTTGATTCCCCTATTAAACTGCACTGTCATATTTTTGATTTTTAAAAAAATAGACGCAAAGTCTGTTGTTCATTTGCATTGAACAAGATCATGTCACCTGTTTTTTAAAGTCAGAGGAGAAAGATTTAAAAGGGACCTGAGGACAGCACAGGGGGTGACTCATACGTGGAATGAATTGCCAGAGGAAGTGGTAGAGGAAGGTACAGTTACAACATTTAAAAGACATTTGGACAAGACATGAATAGGAAAGATTTAGAGGGATATAGGCCAAACACAGGCAAATGGGACTCATTTAGTTTGGGAAACATGGCCAGCATGGACAAATTGGACCAAAGGATCTGTTCCAATGCTGTGCCACTCTATGATTCTATGCGTATATTCCCTTTCCGTACTAGCATCATCAAAACATAATTTCACACTTATCTGACAAACTATCACTTATCCAGATGTCAAAGGGAAGGCAACTCCTGAAATACAAAGTATGGACCATAAATTGATCAGTCCTTCATTCAGCAACAAGTTTTCCTTGTTGAAATAAGAATGTTAACACGCCATGTAAGTTAACGATTAGTAACCGCAATCTGATACTCAATATTTCTTTGTTTGGAGAAGAATATTAAAGCCTTTAAGGAGAGAACAGCAAAGTGACGAGGTTGAACTGGTTGAAGAGGCAAGAAAAACATTGAGGACAAGAAATACCAATCAGGATGAAAATTTTAGAATTCTTGGCAGGGGCATCCTTTTGGAAACTTGTTCATTAATCCTCAAAGCAAGGAACGGTGAAGATCATTGTTGCAAGCACAAGCCCTTTTACAGCACTGTGTGCCATGTTTTTAAGTTTAAGGCCCAGATTTTCTAATGGCCAGATAACAGTTATTGCAGTTTAGATGGGAGTTATGCATGAGTTTCCTGCAGAAAACCCAATGTAGCTGACTCTGAATGAATTGCCTGCAATCAAAGCTTCTGCTGGGCAATTCCCCTATGTCTGGAACCCTTCAAAAGTATCCATTAGTTTGGAGAATTCAGAGGATTCTGCTGCAGTTAAGTAAATAATTACTCAAGGGAAGTTAGCGAATTAAAAACCCCATGTAACTGCTATGTAACTATTAAATTGACTCCCCAACCTAATACATACATACCCAGTTATATGTCCCCTCACCACCCCCACCCCCACCCCCACCCCCGTGCTTACAGTCTGGGATCTGAGACTGCCACTTACACAGGTACCTGACACCCCACATCAACCTCCCTCTCCCTCACACACTCTACAGATCTCTGACAGCAGACCAGAAACACCTCTTTCCTTGGACTCTACACACACATGGGACTCCACAAATCCCTGCCATGGACCAACACCCTGATGGACCTGACATCTCGTTGAACCCAACACTCCTCCCTTCCAGCCAGACCCAATATTCCTCACCCACCCTGGCCTGACCTAAACACTCCATCACTTGTATGGCCCCCTTCCCCCATACCCCATCCCTCCTGGCACCCTGATCTCACACTTATCTTCCATATGTTCCCTTTCACAGCAGCTGCAAAAATGGCTGTCTGAGATGCTTAATATTTAAATCATAGAGTACCACAATAACCTGTATGAAAAATAGTGCATGGTTTCATTCCCTTGGGCTATCCTATTCTACTGGACACCTTTTAGATTTAGAACATGCTCTGCTTTTCTGAAAGATCCTTAATTGTAATTGTGTATCCAAAATGCAGAGCTCTTTTAATCTAAGTATTTGCACTCTTTGGAAAATCCAGCCCTAAATGTCCAGCAGACTTATTGAAAGGTGCTGTGAAAGATTAGATATGTAAGTTAAATGGGAGGGTAAGGTGAGAGGTGATGCTGTACGGTGCCAGGTGGGTAAGGTCATCCGTGTGTGAGCAGTTAAGATGGCAGGCGGGTGATGGATAGTGTGCCAAATGCTTGAAGGGTGATTGTTAGATGAGGAGGGTATTATACCAGGTGGACAATGTACCAGAATGTCAGATAAATGGACAATGCTTAGGCTAGGTTGGGATATGGGAGCATATTATAAGGTTGGGTGTAGTGGGCTTGGGATGGGAAATTGTGTGTCAGAACCAAGAGGTGTCATGGAACAGGGGCTTGTAGCTATTGGTGAGGGAGAAGAGATTAATGGTGAATCATGGATTTAATTTGATAGCTACCAAGAAGTTAGAGGTGATTCTTCTCTGTTAAGCTATAACTATTAAGCTTAAGTGAGTTAGAACTCTCCAAAATCACTAACTATAGGAAACAAGACAGAGTCGAATTGCATATTGGAATTTTCAATTTCCCAGACAATTTGTAATTTCCACATTGTCCTGATGATCAAATAGAAATGTACAGCTATGTATTCTTTCCTTGTTAATAGCTGTGTTAACAGCTCTGTTAAATGCATGGCCCTTAATGGATCTATTTAACCTATTTTTCTAATTAGCCTGCTCAGAGGTTTTATTACAAACTGGCTTTAACCCAGACCTCCAGATCCAGAAGTAGGGACACCACCACTTTGCCACAAGAAGACCCCCATCCCCATTTGTTTGAAAAGTTGTGTCAGAATGACTAGAATCAGTTATAGAGTCATAGAGCTGAAATTGATTCAGAACTAATATATTGTGTCTACCTAATATCAAAGGGATCCAATGAATTGTCCAGATTAATTTATCGTTTTTAGTAAAAACTAATGTGGATTCCTAAAGCAATTAAACTGAAACATAATCATGTTGAGGGAAAGTGGACAGGCACATAGATTGAAGGCAGGTAATCCTTTCCAACTATTGCATTATTCAAACCCCATTATTCCAAACACAAAAGAGCAACAAAATTGCAGTGTGCTGCTAGAGGTTACCAAAATCAAAATGGATACATCTTCAGCGATTAGGTTAAAGCAAAATCAAATAAAATGTTTCTGAAATAGTATAAGGTCTGTACTAAAATAGTCTCTAAATTGGGAGCACATTCAGCTTTTTCCATTATTTTACTGTTTTTATGATTTTATTTGTGCAACATTGATGACATTGGGAAACTAGCTTTCACTGTGACTTGCAATTTAAAGGTACGTTCTGGTAAATTTGTATCAGGGAAAAAAAAGTGCATGAATGTTTGCATTATTTTCATTTACATTTTTGTAAAAGTTCTACAAGCGGTTTTAATTGTGGGAAAGAAGCCTTCTTACATGTTCTGGGTTGTAAGTGTAAATTTAGAATAGTTCTTAAAATAGTAATGGCACCGTGAAAAACTAACACTATTTAATCAAAGAATTGAAAAGAAAACGCCGGCTGAAAAGCTCCTCTGACAGAATAGTACGGCAGAGGTTTGTTGTAGAATATAAACTGCTGTGTTAACCAGTGTTTAATTGATTTTAAAACAAAAGATTGCTGCCAGATGTACGGCAGTTTCTTGCACGGGAATTACAGGCTGCTAATCCATACATTCATGTGATCACTTTTGCAATATCTGACTGTTGCATCAAGTGAAAATGATTTGCCCTGTTGTCATGGTTACACTAATGCACGTTTTTCAACCTTCTTACCTTAACCCCAGTTAATGATGCTTCCCCCTCCCCCTCACTGAGATTAGAAGACGCTGTTGCCCACCCTCATTGGTCTCCCTTCCTTTCAGTTCTTCACTTTGCCTTTTCCCTTTCACCCTCCCTAGGCACTCTCCCTCACCAATCTCCCGCTTTCTATTTCTATTTAATCTTGGCATTGCTTTTCCCACCTCACCAGTTTTTGTTGATCTTCCCTGCCATGTATGTTGGCACAACTGGAATGGGTAGGGCATCTTGTTGGGAAAACTGTCATAGGCAAGGCATGTACCTACTGGGGAAGAATGAATGTTGAGGGGTCACTGTCTAAAAATAAGGGGTTGCTGATTTTAAGATAAGGATGAAGAGGGCCTTTTTTTTAATGGAGGATCACAAGTCTCTGGAATGTTGTACTTAAAATCCACTTTTCTGCACCTGCAAGATCAAATATCCATTTCGTCCAACATAATTTATATTCAACAATCGAGCCTCAGTAACCAGGGTGTGATACTAAAAGTGAGGGGGCGTGATCCCATTGTGGCACTGAAGTATGGAATATGGAGGTATATTGAAGAGATGGCTGGAATCGGAACTCAGAGAATGGCAAGATACAAACATACAAATTTGGAATGGGAGTAGGCCACAGGCTCTTAAGCCTGGTCTGCCATTCAATAAGATTATGGCTGATCTGATTATAGCCTCAAGTCCACATTTATACCTACCCCTGATAACTAATTACCCCTCGGTTTATCGAGAATCTACCTCCAGCTGCCTTCAAAATAATCAAAGACTCTGCTTCCACAGCCTTTTGAAAACCCTGTACAATTTTAACAAGATTTCCCTATTCCTGTACTCCAATCCTTGTTTAATAAAAGATAACATACTACCTGCCTTCCAAATTGCTCACTGCAGTGCATACTGACTTGTACAAGTGCTCCTAGGTCTTTTCAAATATTAGCAGCTATGCTTTTAAAAAATGTTGTATTCTCACAAGCAAATTGCAGAATTTCACACTTCTCTACATTAAACTCCATCTGCCATTTCCATCTTGTTGCTCACTCACTAATATGTGTATGTCTCTATGCAGCCTCTCCATGGCATGCCAATAGCTCAGCTTTCCACATGGTGTTGTATCATTAGCAAACTTAGAAACATTAGTCTCAGTCTCTTTGCCCAAGTTATTAATATACATTGTAACTAACAGAGGCACCAGAACTGATCCTTGTGGACACTCCAATATTCACATGCTTGCCAACATAAATATGCCAAGTTTATGCCTAGTCTCTGCTTGGCATCTATTAATCTGCTTCAGGAACTGAGAATTTGGTCTCCCTAAAGGATTTCACAAGATGCCACCATAGCACTTAGCGATGTTCTATTCTCTAGATATGCAGCAGTAGTAGGTGGAATCCTTGAGTCACACCAAGAGTCATCCACCAACTTGGACAAGCATGCACTAACTCTTAAAGCTTTGAATGTTCAAGTGAAATGCGAATGGGTGGCCTGAATGGACAATTAAGATAAATTGCTAAACTGCCTAAGTCCATGTCCTCATTTCTTTATGCCCAACAACACATTAAAATCATGGAAACTGATACACTTCATCTCAACTAAATGAAGATCATGTTGGAAGCTTCAGCAATGACTTAGTTGATGAGAGTGTTTTCTTGTGAATGTAATAAATCACTATAATCAGTAGATTATCAGTGGATTTGATCCCTAGACTGTGCTAAAACAACCTAATTAATGGCTGGAGTTATATTTAATCTCAGTGGCTGAGGAACGAGTAGGAGATTAACAATTTTAGTTAAGGCCTCAACACTTGCAGTAATTGTAATGAGGTCAGCCTAGTCGAACTCATTGAATAAGAGTTCCCTTATTCGAACTCTCAGCCTGGTCCAGTCAGTGAGCCCTGGCTGACAGATAAGAATAGGAGTGTTCACTCTGAGAGCTGGCTCTGAGGAAGCTGGACCAATGTCAAGGACACGTCACAAGTAAATAAAGGGTAACGTGATGATGGGATACCAGTCTCTATCGAGTTTTTTCAACACCTATTTAGTGATTCCGCTGCAAGATGAAAAGAGAGATTAGGATAGAATCAGGCTTACCTAAAAAGCAACCTCTCTCTGCTGATCACCAGAGGCTGAACTGACTCAGAAAAACCATTTCTATAAAGATTGCTGGCTCAAGCACAATGCCTCACTCATTGGGCTCAAGGGGCTGAATGGCTTACTCCTGTTCCTATGTTAGGGGAGTTGTGCAGAAGGAGGAAAAAAAAGTGTTCTGTTGCTCTTGCATAATCTTTGTTAGTCCCTGGGAATCAGTTCTTCCTCAGCTACAAGGAGGAGAAGCTGGTTAGTTGGTGAGTACCTGATAAGCAATTGAGGTTTCTTCTATTCTTAAGTCTCAGAATAGTATAACAGTAAAGTACACAAAACAAATATAAAAAAACATAAAGTTGAATGCAATAATTATGTAGTTAATTAGAACACACTCAGGATGGCTGGACAGATTTTGTATCACGGCTGCAGCATATGGGTGTTCATCATTACCAGTCTGGTCCAGAGCAAACATATCTATGGCAGTTGTTTGAATTTCAAGCAGCTTTGACTCAGACTTTATGAGCTAGAGTCTAAACAATGGACAATGTGATGCAAAAAGGAGAGGGAAAGTTGCCTGGATTCTTTGGACCAGTGTCAGGCACATCTCTTAGGGTAGGGTCATCTGATTTGGCCAGTGTTGAGGATGAGATGAGCAAGACTGTGAATAATGCAGGCAAGGTCATCCATTGGGCAGAAGCTTCAGGCTTTATAATCACCCAATAGGTTTGAGGTTCATTCAGGATGTCTGAGTGAGGGTGACGTTGCAAGGTGGCTGAGCTAACTGACCATACCACCATGATACACAAACTCACTCTCTACAGTAAAGAGCCTGAGTCCAGACGGTTATCTTGTTAGCCACATCATATGGGACATCTGTTCAGGGCTGCAAAGGAACTTGAAATAAGAGGGGGAGTTTCCAGTTGTGATGGTCCATTAGGTACCAAAAGAACAGGCAGGATAAAGAAAGAGGCTCTGCCTAATCAGCACAATGAGTTAGGTACCAAATTAAGAAACATAACCTCAAGGTTCAAAATCTCTGCATTATTATTTCAACCACATGTAAATTTAAACAGAGCAAGTCAAATTAGACAGATAAATGCATGGCTCAAAGACCAGTGTGGGAGAAATGGGTTCCACTTCATGAAGCACTGATACCAGTTCTGGAGAAAGTGTGATCTGTATCAATGGAGTGGTCCATTGCTGGAACTGGTGTTCTTGCCCATCGTATAACTCAGGAAGTAGAGTGGATTTTAAACAGAGTAGTGAGAGGAAGGCATCAAATTTGGGAACATTTGGTAAATCAGATAGTAGAATCTTACCATGCTCTTTGTGGTAGAATCAGGTGAAATGTTTGGTGAAGCCTGTATCAATATTGAGGTCATCTCGCAGCATCTTGTATGCTTTTCGCAAGCAGTGTGGTGAGATTCTCACTGAGGAGCAGCAAGTTCCCAATGATTTGCTTCCTACAGTGCTGGGCATTCATCCAGACAACAGCACCTGCTCTAATCAAGGTGGCAACCCCAGTTCAGGTTGACATAGGCTGGTATAATGGCCTCCACTGCAAGTCCTTAGTGAAGAGAAAATCCTGTCTGTGCACCACCCTAACTAATAGGAGTTCCAGGACAATGCCTGCAAAGTGGGAAATCGATTTCCCCCTGATTCCCATGTCCAGGGCAAATATCATGAACCATGCAGAACAGATCTAGAACAAGAGTTTTTGTCTGGGTACATAATGGTTATTTTAAAATGGCACTGGCGTCAGGCACACTGGTCAATTCTGGGATCTCCAGTGATCAATGAACTCCTCTGGGAATGGCATGACATAA
The DNA here is from genome assembly GCF_004010195.1 of Chiloscyllium plagiosum. Lineage (NCBI taxonomy): Eukaryota > Metazoa > Chordata > Chondrichthyes > Orectolobiformes > Hemiscylliidae > Chiloscyllium > Chiloscyllium plagiosum. Next base: position 44,853,444 of record NC_057726.1, read on the forward strand.
GATTGTGTAGAAAGCAGACATAGTACTCAATATAAGAGCTGAAATGCCAATTAATGCTGACAATTTGGTAAAATATATTGGCAAAACCCACTTGGTATCACAGCAAGGATCACTTGACCAAACACAAAAAAAGTAAGACTTATTCCTTAAGTAAAGGCAAAAGAGAAAGTTAAAAATAAGAGAAATAATAAACAGACCATAATAAGGAGGGATAGATAGTGTGAATCGAAGAATCAACTGACAGATAATACTAGACTTTATCAAGAGAATAAAAGATTAAAACTAATGGTTCTCTATCTGAATGGTGTACATTTGAACCAAAGCTATGAACTGAGTTCAAATAGAAATAAGTACAATCTGGTAACCATTACAAAGACACGGCTACAGGAAAACATGATTGGGACTTTACCTTGGAGGACATGGGATATTGAGGAATGACCGGAAGGTACGAAAAGGTAGAAGGTTAGATTGAATTTTAAATTCAGTTTGAAGGAAAAGGAGTGGGTCCAGTCCTATTTTTATAATTTAAATAAGGGCGATTGTGAGAGTATGAAAGCAGAGCTGACTAAATTGACTTGGTGGATAAGATTAAAGGATAGGTCTATAGAGATGCAGCAACAGATATTTGAAGGGATATTTCAGAATATCCAGCAAGTCAAAACAAATCAAAGCAATGGACCACCATCCATAAGTAACAACCAAGTTTGAAGAAAATATCACACTAAAAGAAAAATTACACAAAGACGGTTGTCAGGTCAGAAGATTGGTGAGAATAGAAAAAAAAGCAGAGAATGACCAAAAGTTAATGATGGGAGAAAAAAAATTGAGCTTGAGAGAAAACTCACCAGAAACATAAAAATGCACAGTTAGAGTTTCTCTAATTATTTAAAGGAGAAAAGATTTAACAAGGTGAGTGTTAATTTTCCAGAAAGTCAGAATTAATAATAGGACGTAAGGAAATGTCAGATGAATTGAACAGATATTTTGCATCAATTTTCACTCTAGATGATACAAGCAACATCCCAGAAGTAGTGATAAATTAGGAAATGGAAGTGTCAGGAAAATCATGATCACCAGTGAACTGGTACTGAGTAAAATGTTGGAGGTACAGGCTGACAACTGCTCAGGTCCTGATGGACTTCATCCTAAAAGAACTGGCTAGTGACACAGTTGATGCATTGGTTTTACATTTCCAAAACTGCTTTGATTCAGAGTTGGTCTCATTAGCTTGGAAGATAGTAAATGTAACTCCTTTGTTTAAAAAAAGGGAGAGAAAGAGAAAGCATGAAGCTACAGGCTAATTACCTGAACGTCTGTCAAAGGGAAAATGTTAGAATCTCTTATTAGCAGGACATTTGGATAAGTTCAAGTTAATCAAATAGAGTTAACATGGTTTTGTGAAAGGAAAATCATGTTTGAACAATCCATTGGAGTTCTTTGAGAAGGTAACATACTTAGGTGAAGGAGAACCAGTGAATGTACCAGTGAATTAGATTTCCAGAATCAAAAGTTATTGCAGAAAATAAAAGCTTACTGTGTAGGGGTTGGCATATTGGCGTGGATTGAAGATTAGCTGTCTAACAGGTAGCAATGACTAAGTGGTGTGCCACAGGAGAACTGCTGAGATCTCAACTATATATAATTTTTGTAAATGACTTAGTCAAAGGGACAGAAGATATGGTTGCCAAATTTGGTAACACCACAAAGATAGGATGGAAGTAAGTTTAGAAGAGGCTGCAGGGGTTTACAAAACAAATGATAGATAACATGAATGGGAAATGATGCATCTAATGGAATATAATGCCAGATAATAAAGTTATCCATTTTGGCAGGAAGAATAAGAAATGTTAGCTAAATGATGAGATATTGCAGAGCTCTGAGATGTAAAGGCATCTGGGTGTCTTTGTGTTTGAATTGTTAGTGCAAAATGTTAGTATACAGACACAGCAAGTAATTTTGAAAGCTAATAAAATGTTATCATTTATCACAAGGCAATTGATAACAAAAGTAGAGAGATTATTCTTCAGTTACACTGATGACCTGATTTTAGGACTACTGTGCACTGTATTAATTACCTTATTAAAGGAAATATGCAAATATATTTGAGGCAATTCAGAGAAGGTTTACTAGATTTACACCTGGAATATGCAAATTATCTATTGAGGAAAGGTCGGACAGACTAGGCTTATATCCTCTGGCATTTAAAAGAGTAAGAGTTGTCTTGATTGAATCATATAAACTCCATAAAGGTCTTGATAGAGTAGATGTGGAGAGGATGCTTCCTCTTATGGAAGAATCTAGAAATTGAGTATCAATGTTGAAGTCTCAGGGGTTCCTTTATTTAAATAGAGATTAGTTAAAATATTTCCTCTCAGAGGTTTTTCAGTCTTTGAAACTCTCTCATTGAAAAGCTGGTGAAAGCAGAAATCTTGAATATTTTTAATTGATAACTTTTTTAAAATTCATTCATGGAATGTTAGCATTTCTGGCTAAGATAGCATTTATTGCCTATCCCTCGTTGCCCTTGAGGAGGTGGTAGTGAACTGCAGTTCATGTTCAGTAGGTAGACCCACACTGCCATTATGAAGAGAATTCCAGGATTTTGATCCAGCGATACTGAGAGTATGGTGATACGTTTCCAAGTCAGGAGAGTGAGTGGTTTGGAGGCGCAATTGCAGGTGGTGATATTTCCATGTATCTGCTTCCAAACCCATCTTGGAGAACAAAGGAAGGTGTTGTCTTAATGAATATCTGTGGTACATCTTGGAGATAGTATACTGCTGCTACTGAACTTCAGTGGTAGAGGGATTGAATAAAGTCAATTGGCTACTTTATCCTGGATGTCGTTAAACTTATTGGATGTTGTTGGAGCAGCAGTCCAGTGTTGCAAGTATTCCATCACACTCCTTACTGTGCCTTGAAGATGATGTATTGGCAATGGGGAGTCAGGTGGTGAGTTAGTCACTGCTGGATTCCTAACTTCTGACCTGTTGTTATAGCTACTATGTTTATTTGTTTAGTTCAATTCATTTTCTGGTCAATGGTAACCTTCAGGATGTTGATAGTGATGGTAAGGCTATTGAATGCCAAGAGACAATGATTAGATTCCCTCTGGTTGGAGATGATCATTCCTTGCCATTTGAGTGGTGTTAATTATACTTGCCATTTGACAGTCCAGGGTTGGTAGCATGATGTTGAAAGACTATCAATGGTAGGCGGAAATGAGGATTTGAGGTTACAGTCTGATCAACTACGATCCTATTGAACGGTAAAGCAGTTCAAGGAGCTAAATGACACACTGGTCAAATTGCCTTATTTGGTTGTATGTTGGCAGTTAACTGTCAGTCTTCATTTAAATTTTAAATCCAACAGATTTACTCTAATTGGTCAGGTCTGAGAAATGAAGTAGTGAACAAATGTCACGAGAATAAACTAAAGCACTGCAGATGCTGGAGATCAAAAACAAAAATAGAAATTGTCGGAGAAACTCAGCTGGTATGGCAGCCTTCTGATGAAGATTCTGTTGAAGCATCACCAGACTCTTAACATTAACTCTGCTTTCTATCTGCTGATTATGCCAGACCTGCTGAGTTGCTGCAGCAATTCCTGTCTTTTATAATGAATGTTATCTATTTTGTTGAGAGAAATGAAGATATTGTATGCACCTATTTTCTGCCTATAAAAAGCAAGGCCTTGTGTATTGATGTATGTTTCTTCCAGTGCACGGATGTGCCATACTGCAAGTTTGACTGATAATTTGAGACTGTCAAGATTATTGTTTGCACACTCAGAATTATCCAGCAAATAATTTCCAGCTGCAGAATCACATTTATTGTTGTACATGGTTTTGAGAGTTCTGGAAGCACTGGCTGGTTGAGTACCGTTCACAGCCTACATGTTGCAAATAGCCAAGAGATATATTGCTTAATATGATCTGCCAGTCTTTGGGATGTACAGCCCACATACCTGGCATTACATCAGCACTGAAATTAATTTACCCCTGACCAACAGAATGTCACTTTGGTTTGATGGCAGAATCCTGTTGGTGTCAAGCTCAGCCTATTGCCACTGCATAGATGCAGCATGAAACAGCTACCTTCATCTCTTGTTCAAATGTTTTAGTGACTTTACTCTTAATCTAAGGGTAGATTGGGCACCTTTCTGGACCATGAATGCTGCCTTAGGTCCTTCCATGCATTTGCACAATTTATATGAAATTATCAGATCAGCGTAGCTATTGTCCAACAGGATGGTTTTGATACACGTCAAGATTGCACGGTGAACAAATGGGCTGGGCTCTATTTACAAGGTTGCTGATAAGGCCAATGTTATTAGCGCATGGAATTATAGGAATCCCCATAGAACATAGAACATAACAGCGCAGTACAGGCCCTTCAGCCCTCGATGTTGTGCCGCCCTGTCATACATAATCTGAAGCCCATCCCATCTACACTATTACATGTATGTCCATTGGCCTGTCCAATGATGACTTAAATGCACTTAAACTTGGTGAATCTACTACCTTTGCAGGCAAAGCATTCCATTCCTTTACTACTCTCTGAGTAAAGAAACGATCTCTGACATCTGTCTTATACCTATCTCCCCTCACTTTAAAATTATGTCCCCTCGTGCTTGCCGTCCCCATACTTGGAAAAAGGCTCTCCCTGTCCACCCTATCTAACCCTCTGATTATCTTGTATGTCTCTATTAAGTCACCTCTCAACCTTCTTCTCTCTGACGAGAACAGCCTCAAGCCCCATGTGTACTTTGACCTGTGAAGATAGATTTGCAGAAGACAGCCATAGAGGCTGATTTCCCAACTAGGACATCAAGAAAGGGTGTTCGTTTAACTGCTCCAGTCTCCTGGTCTGTCAGTTTTGTCATGGTTTGTTCAAGATGAAACTGTTTGAATTGCCAAAACAGCTGTTTTGGAAATATCTTGAAATGTTCACCTGTCTGAGATGTTGCCAATTTTGTATGAGAATTATATTGACAATATCCCTTGGCAACTTCCTTACAGTTGTTACCTTACAGAAAGAAAAGTGTTTGTTTCAGTGTGACAGAAATTTGGAAAATTTTGGGCTGAACTATGATCATTGACTACAACTTTGGAGGAAGAACGTGGAAAAGTGGCACATCTGATGTTTCAGCAAACAAGATGGAGATCCCATGCTAATGGTGTTTTAGTGTATGTTATACACCATCTGTAACACTATCTCCCTATTTTTGCTCTGCAGCAGCTCTGCCTAATGAGGAACATCTCTGTACTGATCAAGTAAACAGTGACATAAATGGCTTCCCCTTTTGAACTCCAGCAACAATCAATATCATTACAAAGAGAACATATCCGTCTGAAATTCATGGCCCTGTGGTGTGTTAAAAGTGAAATTGTGTGAATGCCAAAATGGCTCCTTTGCAAATACCCATACCTTGAAAATTTCATCTGCCTGAGATTAGACAAAGTAGCAGTTAGCAGCATACAAATGCATTAGAAAGGAGCCTTGTCTTTTTAGGGTACCGTTGATGAACAGATAATCAGTCTTGAATTGATCGTTAGACTACTGGTAAAGATAGAGAAGTAACATCTAGCAAAATGACTCATCAGAAGTTATTCTGTAAAATAAGAGCTCAGGGCATGTGGGTAAGATATTAACATGTTAGAGGATTGGCTGGTGAACAAGCAGAGGGAGTATATAAATGATTGGCAGGATGTGGCAAATGTTGTGCCACTGTGATCAATGTTGGGCTTCAGTTACTTAGATAATGACTTGAATGAAGTGGCTGAATGTATGGTTGCTAAATTTCTGATGATGCAAAGTTAGGTCAGAAAGAAAGTTGTGAAGAGAACACAAAGATGTCAATAAGTTAAGTGAGTGGCAAATATTTGGGAGATGGAGTACAATGTGGGAAAATGCGAACTTATCCACTTTATCAGGGAGAAGAGAAAATGAATACATTACTGAAGGGAGAGAGGTTGCAAGAGTCTGGATTGCAGAAATTGGGTGACCTGGTACGGTAGCACAGTGGTTAGCACTGCTGCCTCACAGCGCCAGAGACCCGGATTCAATTCCCGCCTCAGGCGACTGACTGTGTGGAGTTTGCACATTCTCCCCATGTCTGCGTGGGTTTCCTCCGGGTGCTCCGGTTTCATCCCACAGTCCAAAAATGTGTAGGTTAGGTGAATTGGCCATGCTAAATTGCCTGTAGTATTAGATGAAGGGGTAAATGTAGGGGAATGGGTCTGGGTGGGTTGCGCTTTGACGGGTCGGTGTGGACTTGTTGGGCTGAAGGGCCTGTTTCCACACTGTAAGTCATCTAATAATCACATAGAATTGCAATGTAAGTAATTAGGAAGGCAAATAGAATTGTGTCATTTATTGCAAGAAGAGCATAATCTAAAATAAGGGAAGTTTGGCTATACTTTTACAGCATTGGTAAGCCAACATTTGGAGTATTGTGTACAGTTTTAGTCTCCTTATTGAAGAAAGGACGTAAAAACATTGAAAGCAGTTCAGAGAAGGTAAACTTAACTGATAACCTGTGATAAAGGAGATTACTGTCTGAGGAGAAATTGGAGAGGTCTGGCCTGTATCTGATAAAGTCGAGAAGGATGAGAATATACTGAAATTACTGAATATACAAACTGGATACTGAAAGGATGTTTCCCTTTCTGAGACAGTTTAAAGATTACAGGAGTTCCACTTTAGGTGATGATGATAAGGTTAGGGTGGCACAGTGGCTCTGTGGTTAGCACTGCTGCCTTACAGTGCCAGGGACCCAGGTTTGATTCCAGCCTCAGGCGACTCTCTGTGGGTTTGCTCTGGTTTCCTCCCACAGTCTAAAGATGTGCAGGTGAGGTGAATTGGCCAAGCTAAATTGCCCATAGTGTTAGAGGTAAAATGTAGGGAAATGGGTCTGGATAGGTTACTCTTTGGAAGGTTGATATGGACTTGTTGGACTGAAGGGCCGGTTTCTACATTGCAGGGAATCTAATCTAATCAGGAGAATTTTTTTTTCTTTCGGAGGGTCATGAATCATTGAAACTCTCTTCCACAGAGAGTGGTGGAGGTGGTGTCATCAAATACTTTTAAGACAAAGACAGATAGATTCTTGACTAACAAAAGTCAAAGCAAAGGGTGAAGCTGGAACATGAGTGATGGCTTCAATCTAATTAGCCACAAACATATTGAAAGATGGAGCAGACTAGAAGGATAGAATGGCCTACAACTCCTGTAATTTGTGTATTCATATGTCAAACTTCCTATTCTAACAGTACAACACAAGGCAAAAATTAATATTCTGATAATGTACTCAATAGAGTCATAGAGACATAGAGATGTACATTAGGGAAATAGACCATTCGGTCAAACTCGTCCATGCCGACCAAATATCCCAACCCAATCTAGTCCCACCTGCCAGCACCCTGCCCATATCCTTCCAAACCCTTCCTATTCATATACCCATCCAGATGTGTTTTAAATGTTGTAATTACCAGCCTCCACCACTTCCTCTGGCAGCTCATTCCACACATGTACCACCCTCTGCGTGAAAAGGTTGTCCCTTAGGTCTCTATTATATCTTTCCCCTCTCACCCCTAAACCTATGCCCTCTAGTTCTGGACTCCTCCACCCCAGGGAAAAGATTTTGTCTATTTTTCCTATCCATGCTCCTCATGATTTTATAAAACCTCTATAAGGTCACTCTCAGCCTCTGATGCTCCAGCCACAATCTATTCAGCCTCTCCCTTTAGCTCAAATCCTCCAATCCTGGCAACATCCTTGTAAATCTTTTCTGAACCATTTCAAGTTTCATTACATCCTTCCGATAGGAAGGAGACCTGCGTTGCACGCAATATTCCACAAGTGGCCTAACCAATGTCCTGTACAGCCACAACATGACCTCCTAACTCCAACCAAGAAAGGAAATCATAACAAACGCTTTCTTCACTATCTTATCTACCTGCAACTCTATTTTTAAGGAACTATGAACCTGCACCCAAGGTCTCTTTGTTCAGCAGCGCTCCCCAGAAAAGTCAATTTTCCTGCTCCTCAGATGCTGCCTGACCTGCTGTGCATTTTGAGCACCACTCTAATCTTGACTCTAATCTCCAGCATCTGCAGTACCCACTTTCGCCTTACCATTAAGTATGTAAGTCTTGCTCTGATTTGCTTTTCCAAAATGCAGCACCTCACATTTATCTAAATTAAGCTCCATCTACCACTCCGCAGCCCATTGGCCCATCTGATCAAGATCCCGTTATACTCTGAGGTAACCTTCTTCGCTGTCCACTAGGTTAATGGAATAAAAGTCTGAAACTACCAGACAAATGTTACAAAGCATTTTTTATTAAGTTAGTAAATGTTTTAATGATATTGTCCTTCTTCTTGCAATTGATCTTTCCCACTCCAGAATTACTTTTTCTTAAAAGTACTTTATCCTTGTCAACCTTGTAAACATTTTCTCCTTTATTTGGAAGATGATGTTAGTATAATTTCCCTTTTGACACTGGCAAGAAGCTAACCATTACACTTTGATCTCCTGTTATAATTCCAACTTGCCTTTGCTTTGCTGTGTACATGCACTATGTATGTGGAAGCACAATTCCTTCATTGTAAACAAAAATAGATTAATTAGCAAAAATGTTTCTAGGGCTTTTCTTTTAGCCAATGCAAACGAAGAAAGGTGAAGACTGACATAATGATGTCATAGATTTTACATGTGAAATTTTATGCTCTATGCAAGTAAATATGATGCATTGATAGTTGAAATCGAAGCAAGTTTATATCCTACAGCTATTTCAGTTCCATAAGAAAGTCAAGAGAAAGCTTCCTAACTGATGTTCTATAACCAATAGTTGATAAAAACATTAATAAACTGTATTCAGTTAAATGTTGACTTCAGAAAATGCCTTCAGGCCAATAGGTGCAACCTTAGACTTGAGCGGAGAGTGAACTTGAGGGATCAGGTTCATTGGAACTTTCCAACTATAATGAACTACACAGTCAAAAATATTTTTTGGAGGTTCAGAACTGAAAGAATAGTTTCAGAGGGAATATCAGAACCAAGTCAATCATATAATACAGACATCCAAAACAGCAAATTAATGAAAAGTAACAAAAGCAGGTTTGATTTGTTACCATCATCAGACTTCACTTGTTAACATTTAAAAGCAGTACAACATTTTGACATATCATCTGACATAAATCAATTATGATAACCTTTACAAAATGTTCCTTTCTCATGTGCCTCAAGTGAATTATACTGACTATCAAAGCCATGTTTCTTTTGAGGTTAAACATTTGTAGTACATTTACGTTCTCCTGCAGGCCAATCTTTGAATCCTTTAACTGATATCTCTTAGGTAGATACCAGGGACACAATAAATTGCATGGCAAGCCTTCTGGTTATGACTCTACATCAGTAGAATATGGAATGTATCTGCACTGGATTGATGAACAAATTAATTTCAAAATACTGTAAGCCCAATTTTTCCAACGATGTGAAATACCATTCCGGAGAATCATACCAATATGGGCAGAGTTTCAGCTTTCCTTTGGGGGGGGTGGGGGGGAGCGGTATAATGCATGACCATTATCAAACTAGAGGGACTCCAAACAATAATCAAAAATCATCAAACAAAATCAAACGAGCAGTCACCAAGTCAGTTTTTATTTAATTTTGCAAAGCTAGCAGAAGGGCCAAAGACCACCTGAGCAACTTAAATTCCAGTTAACACTGCATGATAGGTTTGTATCCTGGTCCACACACTTTCTTTGGATCTTCTGAGTTTTACTGACACTTTGCTGTGATTGAAAAATGGAAATACAACCGTATTCTTTGAATGGGTTTCATAGCCATAAATACCAAACTTAATACAAAGGTAATAATCTGTAGAATTGATGTCCTGTCTTTATCTAGTACGTTATGCATTTCTTATGGCTGTGATTATGCTACCTCTGATGATATGCTATTTTATAACAATAGGATTTTAGTACTCTATACACAAGCTTGATAATCAATGTATACATCTTAATTGCTCTTCCCATAACAGTCAAATGCAGTCCAATACTAAAATAGAGCTGGTCACAACACAAAACAGTATAAAATAAAGAGTACAGTATATACAGTATAAAGTAGAGATGCAATATTGAAGAGGTGCAGGAGCAGAAGAGTGTTGGTAAATATGTGCATAGATCACTGAAGATGGCAGGAAAAGTGGAGAAAGCAGTTAATAAAACAGCAGTACCCTGGGCTTTATTGGCAATGTCATAGGAAATTACTCTGAATTAATAAAACCCTTGTTAAACTTCAGTTGAAGTATTATGTATGGTTCTGGGTGTTTTTGCAAGGTTTGTAGCTCAGATTGAGGTTTAGGGTGTAGGTTTGCTCGCTGAGCTGTAGGTTTGATATCCAGACGTTTCATTACCTGGCTAGGTAACATCATCAGTGGCGACCTCCAAGTGAAGCGAAGCTGTTGTCTCCTGCTTTCTATTTATATGTTTGTCCTGGATGGGCTTCCTGGGGTTTGTGGTGATGTCATTTCCTGTTCATTTTCTGAGGGGTTGATAGATGGTATCTAGATCTATGTGTTTGTTTATGGCGTTATGGTTGGAGTGGCAGACCTCTAGGAATTCTCTGGCATGTCTTTGCTTAGCCTGTCCCAGGATAGATGTGTTGTCCCAGACGAAATGATGGTTTCTTTCATCCGTGTGTAGGGCTACGGGGAAGAGAGGGTCGTGCCTTTTTGTGGCTAGCTGGTATCCTGGTGGCTAACTTTCTTCCTGTTTGTCCTACGTAGTGTTTGTGGCAGTCCTTGCATGGAATTTTTTAGAAGAAACCGACAACAAACTCGCATTCCTGGATGTCACAGTTGAAAGAAAGGACAACGGAGAACTACAAACCTGCGTGTACAGAAAACCGACAAACACTGACCAAATGGTTAACTACACCAGCAACCATCCCAACACACACAAACAAAGCTGTATCAGAACACTATTCCAACGAGCCACCACACACTGCAGCACAGACGAACTTCGGAAAACAGAGGAGAACCACCTATACAACGTATTCAAGAAGAACGGACACTCAAAAAATACAGTCCGCAGATTCCTCAAGAACAAACCACGACAAGCAGACCAAACACGCCAGAAACCCTAACCACCTTACCATACATCAAAGAAGTTTCAGAAATTACAGTCAGACTACTAAGAACCCTCAGAATCCTAGTAGCACAGAAACCCACCAACATTCTCAAACAAAAACTAACAAACTTAGAAGACCCAGTACAATCCATGGACAAAACCAACGTCATCTACAAAATTCCATGCAAGGACTGCCACAAACTCTACGTAGGACAAACAGGAAGAAAGTTAGCCACCAGGATACACGAACACCAGCTAGCTACAAAAAGGCACGACCCTCTCTCCCTCGTAGCCCTACACACGGATGAAAGAAACCATCAATTCAACTGGGACAACACATCTATCCTGGGACAGGCTAAACAAAGACATGCCAGAGACTTCCTAGAGGCCTGGCACTCCAACCACAACGCCATAAACAAACACATAGATCTAGATACCATCTATCAACCCCTCAGAAAACGAACAGGAAATGACATCACCACCAACTCCAGGAACCCCATTCAGGACAAACATATAAATAGAAAGCAGGAGACAACAGCTTCGCTTCACTTGGAGGTCGCCACTGATGATGTTACCTAGCCAGGTAATGAAACATCTGGATATCAAACCGACAGCTCAGTGACTAAACCTACACCCTAAATGGTTCTGGGTGTCACACTATAAGAAAAATGTGAATGCATTAGAGATAGTCCAGAAGAAGTTTACAAAAATAGCTCCATGGATGAAAAACTCTCAGTTATGTAGATAACTGTGGGGAGATTCAGATTGTGCTCTTTGGAGGGTTGAACACTCAGAGAAGATCTGAGTAGGCAGGGAATGGTTTCCCCAGACATAAAAGGATCAGGAACAAGATAGTGTGGTTTTAAAGTGATTTGCAATAATAGAAAATGCCTTTTCCACACAAGTGTTTCAGGATTGGAATGTAGTGCCTGGAAGTGCGAGGAGGCAGAGTCAATTGAGACACTCAAGAGAGCATTGGATGATTGTTTGAATAGTAATAACATGCAAGGGTATGGGGAAAAGCCAGGCAAATAGCACTGAGTCATAATTATCATTAGAGGACTGATGCAAACACAATAGGCCAAATGGTCTCCGCCTGATTCTGTGGGATGTTCCGTTAAAATCACAAGGCTTCCATTCTGTATTTAAGCTGATCCTGAGGTGAATTAAAGACAAATAAAGTGTAGAGCATTGGCAAACTAGTTTCACCATGATTGACTTGCCAAGATTTTTAATTTTGTTGCAAACCAAAAGCAGCAATGCACCTCGGTAACATCACTTGAAAAAGATTTTGACTATTATTTTGTACATTGTCTGATAAATAACCTGTTTTAGTCCTTCTCCTCCCCATTTTCAATATTTCTGCATCTGGCAAAAAGAAATGTTCAAAAAAAAAAGACAAAGTCAATAATACCTTTTTATGTCCCTATGACTTGCCTCCATGGTTGCAGGATCCTGGAGATTAATCTTCAATTCCTGAAATTTTCAGCTCAATCCTGGAAGATTGGCAACAGGCACAGGTAATGGATTTCCCTGGGCAATTCTTGCTATCTGTGGCACTGCTAATTCCTGTTGCTTCATGTATTGTTTCCTGGATGAGACCTAGTATGTACAGTTTAAATAAATGCTTCCCACCTTTACCATGTTAAAAATCACACAACACCAGGTTACAGTCCAACAGGTTTATTTGGAAGCATTAGCTTTCAGAGCACCACTCCTTCATCAGGTAATTGTGGAGAATAAGATTGTAAGACACAGAATTTATAGCAAACTTTTCTGTGTCTTCTGTGTCTTACAATCTTATTCTCCACAATCACCTGATGAAAGAAAGCGCTCCAAAAGCTAGTGCTTCCAAATAAACTTGTTGGACTATAACCTGTAAGACACAGAATTTATAGCAAACTTTTCTGTGTCTTCTGTGTCTTACAATCTTATTCTCCACAATCACCTGATGAAAGAACAGCGCTCCAAAAGCTAGTGCTTCCAAATAAACTTGTTGGACTATAACCTGATTTTTAACTTTGTACACCCCAGTCCATCACCGACGTCTCCAAATCATTACCTTTACCATGGAATAGATCTCTTGCTTTTCTACATCCTCAATAACCTCCTAACTTTTTCCATTGGCCCTTGTTCTAGTAGGCTTCTAATTCAGCCCTTTATTCTGTTTTTACAATGTGCTTGGTTTTGCCACCTTTTTTAAATTGTTTCTAAGGCCTTTGATTTCATTTACCATCATGGTGACAAAACTCAATCTGAGATTTAAGTACCTTGCTTACTTCTAACTGCCCCTAAACTGTGTCTTTTTCAAAAAATATTTTCCCGTTGGCCACCAGGGGGATTTCTCTTTACCCATGGAGCCGTTGATATCTGTCTGCTGTCCAGATGAACCTTAACTTGGGTCATCCGACAGATTAGTAACACCCAATATAATCTGTGATTGTCCAGGTGTGAGTACTGTTCCAGTCCATGGAATTTCTATTCGCACTCTCTTCCAGTATGAAGGGAGTAGGTGGAAGAGCAGTTTGTGATGATGCAGGGACAGGAAAAGTGGTGAGGAATGGCTAGAGAATGAGGGATGAGTACAAAGGACTGGAAAGGCTAGAGATTTGGGAGCAAAAGGTGTTCAGTGAACATGGTGTATGCAATAGTGAAAGGCGTGATCCATGATCCTTGGAGAAAGGAGTATGCAGTGGCAGAGTTTGTGAATGGTGGCCCTGTGAGTGGGAGGGAGACAAAATGGTGGTACGTACTGTTATGAAGTGCTGAAGCTCATTGGCCTTGTCTTTGCACCACTGAGCATTGTGTTACACTGTGCAGCACTTATGTGGCCTAATGTTGTCAAGGAAAATTACCTGGTAGTCTAATGAGGAAAGTGTTTTTTCTTAAACAAGATGTGCTTCATTGCATGACAACAACTAAATATAATTTATATTGGTATGACAGCTTACTTGTGACTGTACGTTCTGCTTTGTTGAAACCTCTCAGGATGTTCTCTTCAGCTGGATTCCAAATTTTCAGTTCTTTTCATTGCTGTCTTCTTGAGCAGCCAGCATGTGTTTGAAAAGTCTTCATTTCCCCAGAGCTGCCTGTGTTATGTCCACTAGAATTAAATGTCCACATTGCTTACCACCATGTTGTAAGACAAAATCTTACCATAGTGTAAATTTCACTGAGTATATTTGCTGCTACCGTCTTCTTTCCTGATACAGATCTGCAGGACCTGCATTGCACTACACTGACCCAGGCCACCATCTGAGTCCAGGTTGGCTGAGGCTGGTACCATAACCTCATTTGTTGGTCAGCAAGTAAAAGCACTACTCGCTATTCCATCAGTCCATCCATTAGTACCTTTTTACCCCTGTGGGCTAACTGAGGCACCAACTTGTTTTGCTGGGCCATTTATTTCGGGATAACAGTGCAGAACCACAGTGCAAAAGCCATTTCCTGGCTTGCAGCATCTGAAATGGTGTGGAGCTGGGTTTTAGGCACCAGCAGCATAAACGTCACAGAATCCCATCAATAGCGCATGCTGTCACCTTTCCTGCCGCACGAGGCATGCTGTAAAACTAATGAGCTGAAGAGCAAAGCTGATGTGGTGTTCTGGGCACCTTCAATCTCACTCAAAAAAACACTGCCAGAAAATGAGAAAATTCAGCGTGTGGAGCTGTCATACCAATATAAATTATATTTAGTTGTTGTCATGCAATGAAGCACATCTTGTTTAAGAAAAAACACTTTCCTCATTAGACTACCAGGTAATTTTCCTTGACAACATTAGGCCACATAAGTGCTGCACAGTGTAACACAATGCTCAGTGGTGCAAAGACAAGGCCAATGAGCTTCAGCACTTCATAACAGTACGTACCACCATTTTGTCTCCCTCCCACTCACAGGGCCACCATTCACAAACTCTGCCACTGCATACTCCTTTCTCCAAGGATCATGGATCACGCCTTTCACTATTGCATACACCATGTTCACTGAACACCTTTTGCTCCCAAATCTCTAGCCTTTCCAGTCCTTTGTACTCATCCCTCATCTCTAGCCATTCCTCACCACTTTTCCTGTCCCTGCATCATCACAAACTGCTCTTCCACCTACTCCCTTCATACTCACTTGAGTACAAGCAAAATCCTATAGACGTTGGAAATCTGACATAAACACAGAGAATGCTGGAGGAACCCAGCAAGTTTGATGATATCTTTGTCAATGTTTTGAGTCTGGAGATAACTCTTCTTCAGTTTAGCTTTGTTCCTGCTTGAGCTGGGAGTGACACTGCGACTGATGATTTCTATCCTTGCTCCTACTTTTAATTTCCCTCCCGTTTGTCTCATTGGAGGAAGAATTAGCCTCAGACAGATGTTCCTACCCCACTGAACTGACCTACTTACAATTCCTGTGGGACTGACTGTGGCCAACTGTCTGGACTGGAATGGGTTGTGGCCCTTGAAGGATTACTCCCTTTGACTTTCACATGTGGCTGTTTGGTTGGTGTACGTTCAGCGTGTTTGCTGATACACATTGTAGGTGTGACATTAACATTAGACAGTCCACCCTTCTGACTGTGCACTGGTCTCTACTGTGACAAGCTTCCTTTTTCTGTCCCTGCTCTAAAAACAATGCAAGTCACAGAGGCTCACAGCCTCCAAGCTGGGACTAGGAAAAGGGAATACTTCAGAATCCAATAACTGGGATCGTGGATCTGTGAGGTGTCCACCGTGCTTGTGAAGGGGATGGGGCAGGGTGCTTGGCCCAGAATTTCTGTCTCTGCCCTTGCCTTTACGTAAGTGCAAAGTGAATGAGTGCTAACAAAGCAGGCCAAGATCTCCAAGAGTACCCTGTATGGACACAAACAATTCGGGCAAAGTGACCTGGCAGAAATTAGCAAGGTTCCACAATGAAGTCCTGAAGAGCAGAAGTGGTGTACCAGTTGGTCTGAAAGCAGCCATGATGATGTGGTGAAGCTGGCAGGTTGGTGATGCCCACTTGTGTAGACGACGGCTGGGAGAGGCCAGTGTCTATGGGGCTTGCGTATACGTTGGAGTGAAGATAGAGCTGTCTGAAAGCCAGAGCATCAAGCAGTGAGCTGCTGCCACCATGTAATCTTTCTAACTTTCATGTCAGGAATTACAGTCATTTAGTTTCATGGGGAAGGAGAGGAGAATTGGGAATTGCATTTAAATTAGGCAGATTTAGCTCTTAATGTGATGCAAGTGCATGAAAATAAGATAATCCCTGCTCATTAGTGATATTTTTTAACTCGCCATTTAAACCTTATGGGGAACATTGGAAATCTTTTCTACCAAGTAGAGAATCTTGTTTTCCATTTTCGCCATATTTTCCCAACTTGCACACCATTGCTCCAAACATCAAGGAACGGAAACTTTTACCTACTGTTACTAAGATGATCTTCAAGACCTCACTAATAGGTCTTCATCCTTCAACATCCAAGGTGATCCCCTGCCCAAGTCTTAAAAGGCTTAAAGAATTCCTCAGCATCAACCTTTTCAGACCCTTTGATGCTTATACAGTAATTTTAGGAGCTCAAACATCACAGGATGGTTGGACATTGAGGCATGTGTCCAATGAAGGAGGAGAGGGGATGGCAGATCACTGGAGCCCAGTACCATAGATGTCAACATATATGGCCCAAGGGATCTACCCCTGTTCCTCCTGGCCCACATGCTACCCCATAAAGGCAATTATCTCATAGATGCAATCCTTCTGTCCTCGCCCCTCCCCACTTTTAACCTACTCAGATTGTCAAAGCTTTGAATCCCAAGCTGCATGAGTTAAAAATAAAAGCACAGTTAAATGGAGACAGCAGTACACTCCTGCAGTTGTCAAGTTGCAATTAGTTTTGAGTCATATGTCAGAATTTGAGGCTTTCCTTCTCATGTTTAGGGATTTAAACAAATTCTGATTGTCCAATGATGAAGATTTTCCCTAACACTTTAAGTTAGATGCAACTTGGCCCAAGAAAATGGTGCGTTGAGAAGGTGGATGTTGTACAATTGCTTAAGATGTAATTATACCTTTCACCACCTCAATTTCTCCACCCGAATCAGCAGATTTAACAGCATGATAAGTGAAATGGCCATGGCTAGATCTGTGGTGACAGACATTAAACTGCTCTTCCATAATGTCAAAAATCAATCTAATAAAAGGCAAGGCAAAATTAGACAGAACAACAGCAAGAAGTAGCATAAGCAGGGAGTAAAGAAATCAATTAACAGCTGAAATTCAAATTTACATTCACATTAAGTCCCAAAACAGCTGAAAGGGTCTTCCTGACTGTATTGATTTTTCCAGACGATAAATGATAGCAATACATTCGCAACACTAATGGCATATTGTATTGCAAATACAAAACTTATTTGTGTTTAAAGCCTTAATCATCGGAATGTGCAAATACACTTGCTTTCCATAACCCTTCTGGCTGTCTTTCAACATGCTTAGCTAACAACTTACCTAAGGCCTGTGTGCGTACCGCCTAAACAATACAACACAAAATCAGCCCACTTACACGCATATGACATTGAGTGAAATAATTCTGTTTGTATTCGAGTTGCTTTCTAGCTGGTATTAATCCACACAAATTGTCATGATAAATGGATGCTTTTCTGACTAGATTTAGGGGAGGTGCTGTGGTATGTTGGGTGAGACAGTTCTTTTTGAGAATAGATATGAACACAAGAGCAGAATATGGTCTTCAGATTCTCTAATTCTATAACCTTATTTTACATGCCACACTTGTTTTCCATTTTCTATTACGAGTGCTGTTTTTTGCCTATTAAATTGTTTTGTTCACAGGGGTTACATTGAACAGATACCAAAAGTTGAATCAGGATGATACAAGGTTAAGATGAAATATTATCTGGTTGTGAGAGTGAGACAGAACTTAGATAAGGATGTTCTGATAGGAATGATATCAAAATTATTGGTATAGTGGACAGTGAAGAAGATTATAAAGAGACCTTGATCAAGTAGACCAATGGGCTGAGGAGTGGCAGATGGAGTTTAAGTTATATAAGTGTAAGGTAATGCATTTTGGTAAAACAAGCAAGGCCAGGACATAAATAATTAATAAAAACCAAAAGAACTGTGGATGCTGTAAATCAGAAACAAAAACAGAAGTTGCTGGAAAGGCTCAGCTGGTCTGGCAGCATTTGTGAAGAGAAATCAGAGTTAACGTTTCTTGTCCGGTGACCCTTCCTCAGAATAAGATAATTAATGGTGGGGTTCTGGGTAGTTTTGTCTAACAGGGAGACCTAAAGGCTCAGATACATAATTCTTTGAAATTTGCCTTACAGGTAAGGTAGGTAGTTATGAAGGTGTTTACCATTGAATATAGGAGTTGGGATGTCATGTTGTGAGAATGTTACTGAAGCCTCTTCTGGATTACTGTGTACAGCTCTGGTTGTTCAGCTACAAGAAGGATATTATTAAGTTGGAGAGGGTTCAGAAAGGATTTACCAGGATGTTACCAAGAATGGAATGTTTGATTTGTAAAGATAGGCTGGGACTTGTCTCACTGGATTGTAGGAAGTTGAGGGTTAACCTTATAGAGGCTTGTTAAATCATTAGGGGCATATATAAAGTGAATAGCAAAATCCTTTTCCCGAGGGTGGGGCTGTTCAAAACCAGGGTGCATATTTTTAAGGTGAGAAGAGAAAGATTTAAAAAGGGCATTGGGGCAATGTTTTTACTCTTTACAGAGAGTGGTTTGTATGTGGAATGAGCTGCCAGAGGAAGTGGTGGATGCAGGTACAGCTACAACATTTAATGTTGAATAGTACATGAATAGGGAAGCGTTTGGAGAAATATGGGCCAAACACAGGCCAGTGGGACTAGTTCTGTTTGGGAACATGGTCGGCATGCACTAGTTGGACTGAAGGGTCAGTTTCCATGCTGTATGACTCTATGGAGCCATTTATCCAGGACAAAATAAGTTCAGGTGTTATAACTTACAAGCAAATGTGCAGACAATCTGCAAGCAGACTCAGCAGCAAAAACACTAGCCAGCATAAATACTGTTTGGTTGACTCCATCTGTGTGAAAATAAGTTTTAATGCTTGTGCAGTTTGCTTGTGATCATGTGCCAAGTAGAAAACTAAAATTTCTGGCAGCCAGGAATTGCACAATCTGATCCCTCACGAGTTGATAGGACCTTTTATAATTTGTATCGAATTTCAGCTTCTCTATCAAAGCAGATGAACAAACTTTGAAATTTGAATCCCAAAGACTTTTCATCTCATATTATAATTAATTAAAATCACATAAAACACAATTTTGATGATAAACCATCACTATTTCAAAGAGCATGAAATGTACATTCAGCTGAGGTGATATAAAATACCAATATTTCACCAGTTCCCATTTTACAGTGTCAAATTACACATCAAACATGCCAATTAGTGCCTGATTTGTACAAAAGTTGTATTTTGACCTCGTGCACATTTTTGCAAGAACTAGTTGGTAGTAATTTAACACCCATCACAATATCATTGCAAATATCTATGATCGAGGGCATCCCACCGGGTACAGACTTGTCTCCAGTTTTAAAAAAAACCCAGAAAATGTCTTTTCGGGTTGGTAGCCTAGCTTCTATCTTTTTGTGTTCAGCAGGCAGGTGTCCATGAGCAGATTGAAGACAGACCCATGGGTATTCTTATACAGATGGGTAAATCTTGTCCTCGTGGTATATATTCCTCAAAGGGATATACTAAATCAGAATCATTAACTCATCTCTAAAGGTCTATTTTTAACAATGACAACCAGATTGTTAAGCATTCACCCAGCACAAAGGATATGATTCAACAGTCTCGAAATCCAGCAAATTCATTCAATTTAAGCTGAAAAGGGATTGAATTGAGAATATGGAAACCAGTTATACCAGATGCTTAAAGCAAATTTTGTTCTACATCCTAATGGGCAACAATAAAGCTGGTTAGCTTTCTGGATATGATATTGCAGTCTGCTCCTCCAACGACCAACGATCAACTACCCAAAAAAAGGAAGAGTAATATCAGTTGAGATCTAGACCGATCAAGTTAGGTTAGATTCCCTACAGTGTGGAAACAGGCCCATCGGCCCAACAAGTCCACACCAACCCTCCGAAGAGTGAACCATCCAGACCCATTCCCCTACATTTACTTCTGCCTAATGCATCTAACACTACGGGCAATTTAGCATGGCCAATTCACCTGACCTGCACATCGTTGGACTGTTAGTTGGGAAGTATCATTTCTCTGAGGCTGGGATTGAGGTTCCCTGTTCTAGACAATATTAACAGGACTTGAATTGTTGCTTAGACCATCTTACATTGCCTACAAATAATTAGTACCACAAAAAGATAAAGCATTAAGTATTTCAGTAGAACGTACAGCACCATATCTAATAAAACAATTACAGAAATAAATAGGTTTAAAAACATATTTAAGCCTGTATGTGAGCTGGCAGAGTGACTTTGAACTATTGTTTCCAATAACCAGAAGACTATTGAAAGAATTTTGTAACAGTGGAACGACAAAAAGTAATTTGAAAATAGGCAGCATATAGCAATTATTCACTTGAAATGAAAGAGCTCAACAACACATAGTAGGAATTGGTGAATAATCTGACACTTAATATTTAACTTCTGATGGCTCTTTTTAATTACTTGATTAACTTCCCAGCATGGGCAGTCCAAATTCATGGTTTTACAATTTAGGAATTGCATATTATTGACAACTCAGCTCCGCTAGTCTCTCAGACCCAGAGCTTTAATTTCAATGGTCTTCTGGGCCAAAACAAAATGTCAGTGCTGTATAGAAAGTGCCTTTTCTCAGGTACTTTGTATCCAAATAACAGCTATTTATCTTGGTGATAAACCAAAAGACTATTTTCAAAGAAGTCCATTTAAAAGCATAATTGGACATGGCTGGTACATGCAAACTGAAGCACGGACTCCTATAAAAAAAACCAGATCACCAGGCAGATTTGAAGGACGCAGACCCATTTGACCTTACTCTTCATGAACGCCAAGACCATTGTGGAACAGATGGTGGGCCTACTGAACATGAAATTCTAACATGTGGATTGGTCTGGGAGGGGCCTTGCAGTCCACTCCAGACAGAGTATGCCACATAATCCTATCATTCTGTGCTCTGCACAATAGGAGCAGGCTAAGAGGGAGTGTGATGGAGTCAAAAGAGCTGGAAGAGCGTCTGCAGTCTTCGGAGCAGGAAGGTGAGGACACTGAGCAGGAGTAATATCACATTCTGCTTCATAGAGCACAGCAACATCAGATGCAATGAACCAGGCAGAGCTTAATTGACATCAGTTCCCAGTAGATGAGAGTTGGGTGCAGTAATTATTCATTGCCTGTAAAACTGTTCATTCTCAAAAGATGAACAGTCCATTTCAGTTCTGAGAGGCAAATGCAACTTCTCATTGCTTATGCTATTTGTGTAACTTCTGCTTTTATGGAATAAATGACAATGTTTTGAGCTGCGTGGAGGTGCCCTGTATGCAACAGTCCCATGATAAGGTGCTAGGCTACACTAGGTATTGAGAACAGGGTAAGGTTGAAAGCTGGATTAAGGATGGGTAAGTGTGTGGCATGGTTTCTAAACAGTGATAGTTGTAAGAATGTGATGGACTGTCAGTGAAGTGTCAGCCACCAAATTTCAGAGTTGTGTGTGCTGTCCCTGGTGTGCACTGTGAAGGGAAACTCCAGACTGCTGAGGCTGGACCAAGAGCATGGTTGGTCCTCAAAGTTGGTGTTGACATCAGCAATCTGGGATGATCTGGCAATAGCAACATCTTCCATGTAGCGAGAAGGCGAATATTACAAACAAGGCACCATAGTAATGTGGCACATAAAAAAATGAGGCAAATTTGGGACGATGGCACGCAAACTCACGACACCTTATGGAGGGAACTCTTCCATGAAACTCATCAAAATGGCGGATTTCTGCTAAGGTTCAGCCCTTTGTGTTACAGCTCCTCACTGGGGTGGGGTTTTGGTTGTCAAGCCTGTAAGATACGGTCATGAGTGGTACTCGATCCATTCCCCATTATAAGTCAGGCCAGCAGTCACCAAAATCAGCCTATCCGCTATTTTTAAAAATGAATTAATGGGCATCTGAGCTTATTGACAAGACAATTGATTGAAACATTACTCTTCCCATATCATTACTGGTGTAGACAGACAGGCAAGAGTCAGAAAGGCATATTTTAATAGGAGCTGAAAAATGTGTTGCTGGAAAAACGCAGGAGGTCAGGCAGCATCGATGTTTCAGGCATAGCCCTTCTTCAGGAAGAAGGGCTTATGCCCGAAACGTCGATTCTCCTGCTCCTTTGATGCTGCCTGACCTGCTGCGCTTTTCCAGCAACACATTTTTCAGTTGTGATCTCCAGCATCTGCGGCCCTCTTTCTCCATATTTTAATAGGAACAGAGTAGGGGTTCAGATTTTATAGGAAGTGATCTGTGCGAATCCTGGCCTCAATATGGTAATACTTGTTTTGTTCTTCGTAAACCATCCAAGACCACCCTCACCTTAGGCTACCCAATCCTTCCTTATCCAAAAACCTAGGCTTACCTAGATCAGGATGCCAAGACTGTCCTTACCTTATCACCCAGTTGTAGGCCCAGCAGCATCCACCAATCAGCACTAACCACTGCTAGGGCTGCTAGAGATGGCAGCCAATCAGATTGGGCAGCAGCTTTCAATGTTAGTCCCCTTTCCCACTGAGGGTCATTCCGGCTGTATACCAGCCTTGCTGAATGTCAATTGACTATTGTACCAACTGTCCTCTACTGGTGGGAGGGGAGGATGCTAGGGAAAGGATGGTGAGCAATATGCCTCCCATAAAGTTCAGCCTTTTATATTTTTCCAAGAGTAGTGGAAATAAAAACAGAGTTTCATTTGGCATCAAGGTTTCTGATTTAGAGTAAGAGAAGGACTTGAAGTTATTGAAATGTTGGAAGACATCTTAATGTATTAAAATGATGCCAATTGGCAGCAAATCAAAGATCTCGAAGCCACCAAAGTAAAGCTTTCAAAGGAACCAAGATGAAGCTCTTAAAAGTATCAAAAGGAAGAACTCAAAAGCACCAAATTGATATCAAATTTAAACAAGTAACCTTTACTAAAACCTCCTATTCTATTGAGCACAATATGTTTGGTACAGTTTATACAATCAGTTTGCAGAATCTGAGGAGATTGTCCTAAATTTAATCTAGCACCTTGGCAGCACTAAACTAGCCCTTCACAGGGACACATAAATATTTTAGCTCTCTCTTAGACTGGAAACAGCAAGCGAAGAGGTCAAAAAATAAATTGAAGAAGATAAAAGCCAACCCATAAATAAAACAGAATCATTAAACTATGAGTAATTAATTTAATCAATGAAATAACTGAACTGTTGATTACAGAAAACAAAAACTAAGGGTTCAGTACACAATCTTTATCTTTAAAATCAGTTCATAAAAAAAAGCTGGAATATAAGAGTGGGTTGGAAAACTGCCTCAAGCTAATTCTTCTCTTCATATCTTTTTTTAAATGTAACTGCTTTCTAGTTAGGATGAAAGGAATAATGACCAGAGAACTATACATATTTTCAGAAGAAAGATCATTAAGCTTTGTTTTGTTTTAATGATAATTAAATGACTGACAATTTGTTATCATGGTGTATGTTTTAGCTTGTAGTGTATTGTTACTGCACTATACTATCCTTACCCACCAGATCAATAACTACCACTTGACCTTCATCTACAAATGGTCATATAAGCTGTACAATATGCAATAGCTGCAGTGTTTCATTTAATTAATGTGATGCTAGTGATTTACAGAGGGATTGAGAACAATAAAAGGAGACAGGAAACCCTATGGGCAATGAAGCAAAAGGGTTTACAAAGATGGTCAGAAATCAAGAAGTACTAAAAACATGTCTGCATATTTTTGCCTGTAGCTTAATCCTAACAACAAGATTTCACTACAAGAAGCAATCATTGCTGAGTAAATATAACACTACATTCTATCAGTTGAAATTTTTAATCTCTCTTACCCTTTACTGGAGACTGTGATACAGTACATTCAATTTCTTTTTACACAAAACCTGACAGAAAGGGTCATTTGCTGCATACAAATGAGGAAGCAGAAGAATTTCACTTCTTCAAAGCATATTAACACTGACAGAAAGCTCCACAATGAAACATGCAGGCTTCAGCATACACAGGTACATTATTTACTCAAGATCCTTTCAGCCTTTGGACTTCAATACGCAGTGATCCAATGAGGTCATTTCAACAGAGTCAAATAAATGATAACTGTAGAAGTCTAAGATAGCTCAACTAAAAAAGGAAAATAATTACTGTTGTGGTAAAATGCATTCCATCAATTTCAGTTGGAGAATAACGTTGCAAAAAACCCCAAATTTATCTGTATACATTTAGTAATAACAAATGACTTCAATGATTAGTAAGTTAATTATGCATTAAATAGTTACAGATGCAATCCAATTAAATTGCTTTCAGTTAATTATTAAAATTTCAGCACACATACTCCTAATCACTGCACATTGGCCTAAATAACTATGTAAGACAGACTAAATGAAGTAAATGTATTGCTGAAGTTAAACACAACTGAACTGGATTTGCTGGCAAAGTGAAGCCAGGCGAATATGGCACATGCTGTTAATATTGTGTAAAAAATGTCAGCAATTTGTGAAAATGAAGGGTGATACTGCAAGTTGTGAATCTCAACAAACTGTTGGATGATTTGCATTGCTTCACAATTAGGATCACAAAAAATGGCACATTGCCATTAATCCCTTGTTGAGTTTCAAGGAACTGTTGGGTTTTTGAATCAAACATAATGACACTCACCACAGAAAGTTATGACTGGCATTTCATGATGCAAGGGTCTTCTTAATAACAAGACTTATGATCCTGAAATGCCACTCAACTTCAAAAGGTTCAAGGAAAGGAATAATTGAAGCCAGGTAGTCTTAATCCTGCAGATTAGACGTTGTTCCTAGAGATTTTAATTTTTGTTATAAATGTCCTTTATTTGTACTTGTCCTTTCCGTCTCTTCACTTTCATTCAATCCAATCTTTATTTCTGGATTCCATTTTGGACCTAATTTGATTCTTCTTTAACCCATTTACTTCACTGTAATTAATCAATTGAAGTAACAGCCTGATTGGGTGAAATACCTTGGTTTCTGGCATGAGATTCTACAAAACAACTGTCACTGTACTCCAACACTTCAATTTGGGCATATTTACTTGAATATATTCAGAGCCAAGATGTAACCTGAACCAGACAAGTTTCCAAAATGAACAAGTTAAATAAAAACCCAAAAAGGCCTAAATCACATGATGGAGCAGCATCCCAAATGGGATGGTATTCTGCAAATTGTGTTTTATCATACTAATTGCAAACATCTTGCCATTAAATGCTCATTTTAATAATAGCTGGCTTTTTTATGAAGTACTGTAAATATTTTTGTTTGTTTATAAAAGCAAAAAAAAAAGCCAGAGGGCAATAAAAAAATTAGGAGTCAGGTGACATTGATAAACCACTTAAGCATTGCTTCAATGGTTGGAGCTGTCATCCAAAACCCATGATGTATTATTGGGCTGCACCATTCTTCAAACCATATAATTTCTAGTCTCTAAATATATGTTCGCTCTGCGCTCAAATCTAAATGGTCATCTAATTTTTAAACCAATTTGAACAATTTGCAGCAGAACACTTGACAGCAATCATTTAATTTTGACATGTTTAAATTTAAATCACATTCATTATTGTGATAAGATTGCCTATCTCTTTAACTACTAATTGAATAATTAAAGTTTCAATGCATTTTGTGCTGCAATAGGAAATCCAGAACTGATTAAATCACTTAGTGGATTCATACATTCTCAGCCTCCTTTTCTAGTATTATTTCTGCTGTATTCTCCTTACCAGCAGACAGCTTCACTAAACATTCGATATACTTTCCCTAACCACATGCACCCTTTAATACATATTTCGATCATCTACTCTTTAGATTAGAAATTATGCAATAATTTCTGACCAAGGCACCAAGTCTGGGTGCAGTCTTGTAACTCAAGGAATATTTAGCATTGGTATGAGATGTAAAGTAGGATTACTGTAATCATTTAATGACATTAAAAATATATTCAAATGTTCTGTCTTTAAACAGGGGCAAGCAGAGGGCTTGGAATAAATTCTAGCACACACTTGACCATTATTCCAACATACTATTTTAAAGAGTTGCCCTTTACTCAAAAGCTCTTGTTTTAATTCAGTAGTACATTGAAAAATGCATGTTATTTAAATAATAAATAAATGCCAAGAAAACTGAGTAATAATAAAAACATGACATTTCCATTTGATTTTGCTAGTTATTATTAAGTAGGCCTAAAAAGTCCAATAATTTAAAAAATATAAAATAGTCATGATGCCAGCAAAAATGAAAGTGAATTTTGCAAATTAAAGTTCCTATTATTCATGCTCTAACACAGAATTTTCAGGGTCGAGCCACAACTATTAGATTTATAATGTAGCAATTCCCAGTCATACTGGTTTAGCCTAGGGGTGACCATATTACATTTCAGCACAATTTCATTTCCTTTCACGAATGAGAAATGGGAATGCAATTTCAGATATGTGGCATGCATGCGTTAAATCTGATCTCTAATAAAATCAAACACATCACAACTTGAAGCACTTTAGCACAGCACTGGCAAAATGAACCACCATCTGTTATCAAAATACAAATCTTATTTTCAAATTAGACAACCACACAAAATACTGTTCTTGGACAATGACCATTACATCACCACAAGATAAAAACAAATCAAAATTTACATTATTTTGGTTTGCTTCTGAATTGGATACCATTGTTCAATTCCCATGTAAAACAGCATTTTTTTTTTCATTATACACATTACTTCTAATAAAGCAATCTGTTAAAAATTAAACAGATGCCTGTAGTTACATTCAGATGCCTGTTCCAGCAGTCTCCATAATTAGTGCAAACTTATTTATTTTTGTTGTGCAATTTTCTGGCTCAACTCATTTTTTTAAAGGGGCCTCTTTAACAACAGTAAATCAAAATTCACTTTAAGAGCACATTGACTAAACAACTGGAGGCCTCAACATACTATTTTACTGCAAAAGATCTAATGGAAGGTACATGCGCTTTAACATTACGAACTTTAAGCAGCGTAATTAAATAAAGTAACAGAAGTTTGATTGCACTTAATCTGCTGGATAAATCTACTAATACCCTTCACTTGCATCATCTTTATGGCCAGGACTTAAATGGGAATTACCTAAAATAAATTGCTTGGTCAAGTAATTTCCCTACAATTTTAGATGTATAGCAATTTTTTTAAAAAAGGCTGCAAATATTCATCAGAATATGTCAGGGATTTATTCCAAGTGATTTGTGTCAATATTCTTTTACCAAGGAGTCAATCCATTAAAAATACTCAGATCACTTCACTATAAACATATTATTGATGGCATAACTTTATGTGTAAAATAATCAATTTATTCTGAAGTTCTTGTAATTCTAGTGAGCTGGTATTTTTCCAGCTAAAGTCGGTTCCAAAGCCAAAATGGGCTGAAACTATATCTGTGGTACACGCTTGTGCCTTCGGACAACATTTTACTATAACCCTTACTGCATTGTAAGGAACACGTAATGTTGATTTGCCACCAGTGGTGTTATATTTGACCTCAATTATCTAGTTAATGTCCTCAGCGTGCACAACTAAACATGCGCTCAGCAAAAAGAAGGGTCAATGTACCAATGTTATTTTAAGGATGGTTGTGTTTTTTTTTCTCTTTAGGCTGTTGATGAGATTGTAAAAGTATTTGTTGGTTTGTACTGCTTTTATGCAAATTGTCTGAACATAATCTTCATCATCCACTGGAGTCTGCTCCTTTTAGACTTTCACACAAGGCTGGTAAGATTAGGCAACAATGGATGAATAAAGATATTGAGGTTGGAGTCAAGAATAAAAAAAATTATATTAGCTATACACAAATGGGACCAAATAAATATCTTGAATAGTATAAAGAATTTAGGGGCATTCTTAAGAGAGAGATCAGGAAGGCTAGGAGGGGATATGAGATAGCCTTGGCAGATAAGGTTAAGAATAATTCAAAGAGATTTGACAAGTACATTAAGAGCAAAAGAGCAACCAGAGAAAGAGTAGGGCCCATTAAAGGTCAACAAGGTCATCCTTGTGTTGAATATCAGGAGATGGGAGAGATATTAAATTATTTGTTTTACTGTGGAGATTGAAATGGAGGCTAGAGAACTCGGGGAAATAAATATTGCTGTTTTGAAAATCATTCACACTACAGAAAAGGAAATGCTGGAGGTCTTAGAAAATGTAAAGGTGGATAAACCTCTGGGACCTGATCAAGTATATCCCAGGATGTTGTGGGATGTTCGAGAAGAAATTTTGGGGCCCCTAGCAAAAATATTTGTATCATCTATAACCATGGGTGAAGTGCCAGAGGACTGGAGAGTGGCTAATGTTGTGCCTTTATTTAAGAAAATCTGTAAGGAGAAGCCTAGGAACTATAGACCTGACATTAGTCTGACACTAGTGGTGGATAAATTGATGGAGGTGATAATGAAAGATAGAATTTGGAGAGGCAAGGACTGGTTAGGGATAGTCAGCATGGCTTTTTGCAAAGGAAATAGTGTCTCAAAAATTTGATTGAGTTTTTTAAGAAAGTAAACAAAAATATTGATGAGAACAGAGCAGGAGACGTCGTTTTTGCACTTTCATAAAACCTTTGGTAAGGTTCTGCATGGTAAAGTAATTAGTAAAGTTAGATCTCATGGGATTCAGAGTGAGCTGGCCAATTGATTACAAAATTGGCTTTATGGTAGGTGACAGAGGGTGGCGGAGGAGGGTTGTTTCTCGGACTGGAAGCCTCTGGCCAGCGGTGTCCAGTTTTGTTTGTCATTTACATGTATGATTTGGATGAGAATATAGGAGGCATGGTTGATAAGTTTGCAGATTATACTAAAATTGGTAGTGTAGTGGACGGTGAAAATTACAAACAGATTTTGATCAATTGGGTCAATGGGCTAAGGAGTGGCAGAGGGGTTTAATTTGGATAAATGCGAGGTATTGCATTTTGGTAAAACAAACAAGGGCAGGACTTATACAATTAATGATGGGGCCCTGGATTATGTTGTAGAACAGAGAGACCTAATTCTTTGAAATTTGGGTCACATGTAGACATGGGTGGTTAAGAAGGAACCCTTGCCTTCATTGCTCAGACCATTGAGTAGAGGAGTTGGGACATCATGTTGAGGTTGTACTGGATATTGGTAAGGCCTCTTCTGGTGTATTGTGTGCAGTTCTGGTTGCCCTGTTATAGGAAGGATATTATTAGGTTGGAGTGGGTTCAGAAAAGATTTACCAGGATGTTGCAAGGAATGGAAAATTTGAGTTATAAAAATAGGCTGGATGAGCTGGGACCTTTTTCACTTGAGCAAAGGAGGTTGAGGGGTGACCATATAGAGGTTTATAAAATCATGAGGGGCATAGATAAGGTGGTGGAGTTCCAAACTAGAGCATATTTTTAAGGTGAGAGGAGGAGGATTTAAAAAGGACATGAGGGACACATCGTTCACACAGCTAGTGGTTAGTGTGTGGAATGAACTTCCAGAGGAAGTGTTGGATGCAGATACAGTTACAACATTTAAAAGATATTTGGATAAATACATGAGCAGAAAAGGTTTTGAAGGGATATGGGCCAAATGCAGGCAAGTGAGACTAGTATAATTTGGGGACATGGTTGGCATGGACTAATTGGGCTGAACAGTCTATTTCTATACTGTATGACTTTATGACATGACTACTTGATCAGTTTATAGGCAATGAGTTAGCTGTGTAGATTGCTTACCCATGCTATAGGTCTGACATTAATGTAGCTCAGTGTTGCACAGGAAAATGTCCCCTCCCATAACTGTTCAGTACTCCCCAATGATACACACTGTCTGGCTTTCCCTCTGCACTAAAAAGCAATGTAAGTTACAGAGGCATGCGATAACTGAGCACTAAACACCCTTTGCACTGAGAAAGCAAGTGAACCATAAAGAGACTGGTAGCCTTTAAGTCTGTGCTAAAGTCAGCGAGTATCCGCTAAGAAAGCAAAGAGAAGTGAACAGGAGCTGGCAACATCCATTTGAGCACAAATTGAGTGAACACTATGAAAGCAAGCTAACAGCCATAAGGTTCATCCTGTATTGCTTCAGCATCATGCAAGGTTTCTTCGATATCCAAAGTGCTGAAGGTTTGAAATGGTGTGAGGGTTGGCCTAGAGGTAGGCATGATATGATGAAGCTGGAGATTTGCCAGGATGAAAGATCAGGGAGGATGTGAGCTCAGGACGTAAGAGGGACATTGTTCTGAAGAAGCAGTTGCATGATGGTCAGAGAAGCATTCATTAAGCTGCAGGCAGCAGGTACTTGCTCTGACTTACTGGTCAGGAATTTGCGCTGTCGACTTTCTCATGGAATGAGAGAATTGGGAGTGGTGCATTAATGAGACAAATTGAGGCAAACAAAGGAAGGTTGCCATATTCTCGGAGGACCATAGGGCTGCGATCTCACTAGAGATAGAGACAAATGGCAGTGGGCCATGTGAGATCAAGTTGTGAAGACAAGACTGTCATTGGTAACCTCAGCCTGGGCAGGAATTGAACCTGTGCTGTTGGTGTTACTCAGTATCACCATCCAGGCGATTGAGCTAACTGACCTCTTTTTAGTAAAATGCAAAGGCATGGAAAGAAGGTAACGAATGAGCAATAATGAGATTCTGAATTCGTGATTTAAGGCTTGAGGGGAATATCTCAATACACTTTCATGACATAGAGAATCTGATTTTTTGTCCTTTCTCATCGTACTTTCCCTACCTTTCTTGCACTGCTCATATCACACTAGGGAGGGAGGGGTAAATTCCACTCGATGTTTCTGAGGTGGCCGCTTCATTGGTCGTTGAGAGGACCATTGAAGGGTGTGCGAGTCGTCAGTGAGGAGGTGAAAGTGGCTAGCAGTCCCAGCTGGCAGCAGGAATTCATACCTCGTGGTGGGAGAAATACCAGATCCACATTTGTAAACCACTGAGCCTGGTGCGTGGGCTGGCATTTGTTAATGAGCATTGTGTTGAGAGATTAAACAAAAGATAAAAGATTGGAGATAACAATTGCATGCTCTATTACCAACTCTCCTTTCCATGCAATGCTCCCATCCCCCAAAACTGTCTCCTTCCCAAAACTGCAGCTGCTCTGAGTGAGGTTGAAGTAACTAAGTAAAAATGTTAATGAATGTTATCAGAGCAATTGAGGACAATTTTATTGACAAGTCTAATCATGTATTCCAACCTAGAAAATATCTTATGTCATCAGTCATGCAAACATTATGTTCAACATTAGAAATGCTGTTATCAGGAGAAAAGGTTTTGAGGTACTTCAGACCTATTTAGTGGTTAGATTTTCGGCATCAGTTATCATTGAAAGTTTTGATTTATTATTGTGCAAATATGAGCTTGAACTAATCAAGTGAAAACGTGTCACAGGAATTTGCAAAACTAAACAAAATGTAACACAGCTGGAATATCTGCAAATTCTGAACCGGCAGAATCTTATAGGGGCCTGGTCCACATGGTGGGAATAGTGCCGGAGGTCCAGTGAGAGCTCCCTT
The DNA here is from genome assembly GCF_004010195.1 of Chiloscyllium plagiosum. Lineage (NCBI taxonomy): Eukaryota > Metazoa > Chordata > Chondrichthyes > Orectolobiformes > Hemiscylliidae > Chiloscyllium > Chiloscyllium plagiosum. The sequence continues at coordinate 44,885,325 of NC_057726.1, forward strand.
GGTGTCGAGAACAACTCATTACACTGACATACACCTTCTAAGCATCATGGCAGGACTCACTAGGCAGCTGTGAGTCACTGATCGAAGGGGATTATTGTTTGTTAAACTCGTTACTAACTGCACATCTCACCTCATTTATATGAGCTTCCTATCTTACTAAACACATAGAACAATAAGAATCCTCGACATGGAAGTCAGAAGGGGTACATGGTGATTTCAGCTCGTCACTGGTTGCACAGAGCCTCCATGTTGCTCAGCACCAAACAGCATCTCAGGGCATAATCCACGGGCACAAGCTGCACAAAACATCATCAACAGATACTGGCATCCAACATTTGCCAACCCTTTAGGATCATCCAATCCACTTGCAGGATGCTTTGGAAACCCAGACTCTCATTCCCTTACACTCCAGCAACTGGCATTGCAAGGCTGCTGGTGCAAGGACACTTTGTACGGAGATGCATCCAGCTCACGGATTGGACCAGGCTGTATCTCAGGGCTACTCACTTGCCTCTTACCTCTTGCTCACTTTGCACCTACCTGCCAAACCTATTAGCGCAAAGGCTATTGGTATTGCTGTATGGATGCTTTCAGTGCAGACACTCAGATATGCTGCTTGTCATGGTTTTCAGTCAGGATCTGTCTGAGGGAAGGATATCTTGCTGAACACACTGAGACATCAATCTCGCATGAGCCAGCTACCTATGCTGCAGCAGCAGCAACACACACACACACACACACACACACACACACACACACACACACACACACCACATTCTGGTCATGTTAGAAACTAGATGGCAATAAGATCACAATCCAGAACAGGTGGGGGAGGGAGGCACAACTGTCATTGAGGGAGGTCTCAATGACGACAGCCACAGGTACAGATCACATACAGTCCAGGGGCTTGGCCATGGTCTAAAGCACATGGTGGAACTGGTTTCTGAAGAACACTGAATACAACACTGCACCAACATTTTACAATGCAACAACAGAGGCCTTACTGCAGTTGGTGGACAGGAATGGAGACATCTTTTATCCTCAGATGGCCTGGATATCCAGACAGAAATTGTAAATGAGAGCAGATGGATTTCAGTATCTAGATGCAGTGCATTTGGTCCAACTATGATCCAGGTCAGCTCTGCCGTCAAAGCAGTTTGGGGAATCATGTACAGTCAGTCAGGCAGCAGCACACACAACAGTTAGGTCTCTGGGTCAGTCATAGACTCATACAACATGGAAACAGACCCATCAGTACAAATTTCAAACTAAAGTAGTCCCATCTGCCTGACATGTCTAAGGTTTGCTCATTGGGCATTTGTACTGTACAGTCAGTTCTGATATGACACGACAGTTCCATTCTTGTGCAATCTCGCATTATAAGAGAATCACACAATAGCCGTGCCATTTAAACTAATGAGGCCAAAATTACATTATAGCCAATACAGGTAAAAAATATTCACATTCTACAAATAACGGTCTAAATTCTTTAATCGCATTAAAGCTGAGAACAATGGTAGTGAGCCTGTACAATTCTTACACCCTGCCCAGCTGCAGCTAGATCTCTGAAGTGTCCCATCATGTGCAGACCCCACCTTTAAGCTATCCCCCCAAGGACATGTAGCATCAGTATCTGAGCTGGAGGACGCATGCATGAGATTGGGTTGTGGGAGTTTTTTATCATCAATGCTTTGTTCTTCCACTGCCTGGCAGGTTGCAGTTCTTAACCATCAGAAAGTGAAAAAGCATGCGAGTAGGATGGTGTTTAAAGCAAAAGAGAAACCAGGAATTATGCGCATCTACAATCTGCAGTTTTGTATCTCAAATGACATTGTGGGATGATGAGGAAGTAGAATGTGAGAAGGAAGGATGGGATGAACATGTGGTCAATTTTGATGGTAGCAGTCCCACCCTTAACCATGTTCTCAGTCATGGCTGTTCCTGACAAACCCATCTCCTCCTTTGAAGTGAGTAATGCAGCTACGCCCATCTCTGCCACTGCTGTCAGTGGTGACGTGACACATTGTCCTGTATAAACATAAAAGTAAGGCAAAAGCACCATAGTCTTACCAGGAAATAGGACTGTTCCTCATTGGAGAGAAAGATGAATTAGAGGGTTTAACCTGAGGGTGACCATGCCTCAGGTGAAGGGAAAGGTTGAGAAGGAGAGCCCTTCATGATAATCTCACCCAGAAATCAAACTCCCGTGGTTGGCACTCCCATTAGAAACCAGACAACTGAACTAACTGACTCCTGTATCCTGCATAAAGAGGTCAGTAAATGAGTGAATGTCATGCAATTCGTTCGGTAATGTCTTTGTAATAGATAGTTGGCGTGTACGATAGTTGGAAGGTAAAGGTGTGTGGTTACAGGAGTGCTAAATATGTCATGATGAGAAAAAGTTACAAATATGAAATGTGAGCCATGGTTGATGGACATTGGTGGTAGGTGAGTGAAGTGAGGGTGTTAAAGTGGCTGTATGTAGAAATAATGTTTCAGTTGCAAGTTTCTGGCTATTGGAGATAGGTTCACTGACCTTCACATGAGGGTCATTAAACTTCTTCCAGCACTGCATCTAGATACTGAAATCCATCTGCTCTCATTTATAATTTCTGTCTGGATATCCAGGCCATCTGAGGATAAAAAATGTCTCCATTCCTGTCCACCAACTGCAGTAAGGCCTCTGTTGTTGCATTGTAAAATGTTGGTGCAGTGTTGTATTCAGTGTTCTTCAGAAACCAGTTCCACCATGTGCTTTAGACAGAATGCACTTCTCATTCAAGAGATGCAGGGTGGCTTTAAGCAGTCAAGAACTGCTTGAAACAGTGGTTGCCTTGCCAGATATTTGGGCCCCAACTGAGGCATGCTGCCACTCACGTCATAGTTAGCACTGACTGCTCAAGTCATGAAAATGACAAGGTACTGCAATGAGTGTTTGCCATCTACATTAAAATGAATGATCATGGACTAATTGTCCAATGCATATCCAGTGCCAGCTTTCAGGCGTTATCAGTTTTTACCCTAAGCTTTGTTGTGGAAGTGATGGGAGGATCACTTCTTCACGAAAGAGAAAATGGAAAGAGTTTTCAAATTTTTTGCCTCAAATGTATTTTTGTGATTAGTTGCTGACAAATAAATCATTTTTCTCATACCCATTGCTGTTGGAAAAATAATTTGTGCAGCTGCATGAATAATTTTTCCTGTCAACAATTGTTGGTCTTGATTTTTCATTTTAAGGAAGATAAAGTACAAATGTTCCAATAACTGACAAGGAGATGTGAATGAAAACATTAATGAAGTTATTCAAAACCATAACATTTTATGTTATATCTAATTATATCATTCTGAAAACCTATTTTTTATTATTGTTTACATTGGATACGCTCATTTGAAAGAAGAAAAAATTAAGATTAAAAGGCATTTGGGGAGAAAAGACTGAACAATTTATTTTACTCTGCTTTTGCATATTGGACAGTTTGTCAGAAATTCTCATTGATCTAAATTCTAATTTGTTACAGGCAACAGCATTCAAATTTTTATTAGCAATTTAATTGATAACCATAATCACTCAGAAAAATGTAATTCTTGTATTTTTTTGAGTTGTGCTCATCATTTGGGCCTATGATTAAGAACAACAGAATTTGACATTGGAAATCTGATACTGGAGAAACAGGACAAACGTGAAGCAGTACCATTTTTAGATGACCTGCTCCAAATAAGTCAGAGAGTGTTCTACATAGGAGATAAGTGAAAGGTAATTAATGTAAGGCATGCATGTTTATATGGAAAACTTGTTTATTTTAATAATTTAAAATAAAATTCGGTGTACTAATTCTTAAATAATGTGGAATATGGTTTTTATTTAAGTTATAACCATTTGAATGGCTATGAAAAGTTGAAGAAATGTAATTTATTTCGGTTATATACATATATCATGAGGATGATACCATTATTAGAAAGAATTTAGAAGAATTTTTAAGTGACGCTCTGGTCTATAACATTGATTCATTGAGGTGGAGCAGCTGGATGCTCAAGAGAACCATCAAAACTAAAGGAGGACGTTGATGAAACGTTTGGGATCTAATTTACGGCAAGCTGATTATGTAAGGGTAGTAGCAACAAGCCCAGTGAGAAAGTCACCGGAGATAAGAAGCAGGAGCAATGAAGAAGTTGATGGCAAAAAGACATGTAATAAATGGAAGAGAATGATTTCATTCAATCCGGATATGCAAGTTTTTGTTTGTTGTTGAAAGAAAATTGAGAGATATGTATGTGACACTGTGAGCTGGGTAAAAAAACACTCCTGACAAAAGGGACACAAATAAAAAGGTAGATTCGCCATAGTGTTACCAGACTGTAAGGCTGTTCGCCATTAAGAGAGGAAGGGACATGTGGTGGTGATTTAATCTGAAAGTCACCACACCTCAGGCAACAGGAGAGGTTAAGAAGGAGAATCCTTCACAGTAACCTCAGCCAGCTGGGAATTGAACCCACGCTGTTGGCATCACTCTTCTTCAAAATGGAGCCTGCCAATCTTTTAGACATGATTATACAAGGCTCCAGGTTCATGATGCCACTTCATCCCTGCACTCTCATTGGCTGAAGCTGATGAAGGAGGTATCTGTGGGGTGTGACCGCTGAGGAGAACAAGGGTTGCTCTGCAACCATGAAAGCCAAAGTTATTGTTAATAGGTGAGAGATGGGATTTCCATCCTTCTGGATTGGGAGGTCCTACCATAGAAAGCATCTGGTCAGGCAGAGATACACGATGTTGTATCAGAATTTTGGTTAAGTGTTAGGGGGTCTCACCGAGGGGAAAGTGACAGGCTGAAGTGAGAAGCTGAGGGCTGACATTTGAAGGACGCGGGTAGAGGGGAACCTGGAGAAAGATAGCACCTTGAGGGGGTCCTCCAATGGGCCAAGGAGATCTGCTAGGGAGGATTACCATTCTGGCCCAACACCTACACACACAGGAAAGCCTACCAGGGCCAGGTGGTTCGTATGTGCCCTTCCTGCTGTCAGTTAAACTCAAGGGCTGCAATGATGAGGCCTTTACCTTGGAGTTAACTATCCACCTAAGGGCCTCAATGGGTCCATTGGCAGGCAAGCTGCCCAAACTATTGGGTAAAATTAAGATGGATACTAGTCCACTGAATTTTATGCCCTCCACCCTCCACCATCAAAGCTGTCAGTATGGAATGTGAACTCAGTCCCAAGATTTCTGGAAAAAAAAAAGCGCTCTCTAATTGATTCAATTTCTGTTTTGCTTTAAACATTTTGCATCATTCCAGAACTTCAACTTTCCTTTTTTCCACAAAAATGTGAGTAACTCAAAAATCACGACGCCAAAGTGTGATCCAGGATATACTATGCTCGAGGGACAGGTGTGCGCGTAATTCCGATGAGCGAATAAAAAAGTATGGAAGGTAAATACCAGCATTGACCTCTTTCTATTTTGAATTTTTTCATCCTTTTCCAAAGAAAATAATTTTAAAACACATGAACTATGCTCACAACTCCTCTGCTAAATGAGAATACATAGATTCTCTTCTGAACCAGTTAATATATGCGAAAGGCACTGTATAAATATAAGTTATTATTGTTGAACTCCTTTAACATTTGTGAGATAAATCGATGTATGAAAGCAGCAGAATTCAAATTAAAAAATGCAAGACCTTCTCAGTATAATATATTGCGCTGTTATCACTTAGATTTCACTAGCCATTGAAATAATGCACTATTCCATTGGCGGTTTTATTACAATTAGTTTTAAAATGTTACAGTTTCTTGAACCAAGTATTAATGTAAAATTCTTGAAGGCAATTATGTATTGTTTGCACAAGACAAGTGTCTAAATGAAAGGGAAATGTATAACAACTCATTGATAATTTATAGTCCAGATCCATGTGTCTGAAGCAATTCTACTTAAAAATAGTTTTGAGACATGTACAACATCTTTAATAACATGCACCTAACAATATACAAGTGAAATTGCCCATAGTCCATGTGCATTTTGTTAATGTATAATGAAGAATGTGAATTCTAAAATGAGTATAGAAATAGAACACTGTGAAAAACAGTCTAGACTGTCATTTTGAGCCACGTTTTAACCTGCTCAATGACATTAATGAGAAAAGTGCAATTCAAGTGATGGGTTGGATTACGGTCTTTACAGAATGCAAACTCGTCCATCTTCAGTAAGTGACTTTTATTATTTCTCAGTTTGACAGCACAGAGCACCAGTGGCAAAGGAGCACTGAGTATATCGACAGAGGTGAAAAAACAGGCAGGAGAGCTCTGAGCTGAAAAAAAGACAGCAAAATAAACACAATGAAGACAGTGCTGCAAAGCCCCCACCTCTGTCCCTTCCAAAACACCCAAAAGTGTAATGCCCCAAACACATCTTCTCCATCACACCAAAAAAATAATCAGATGAAAATATTACTGCTTTGGTTTTTGGGATAATGGGATGAAGCGGCATAAAAATAAATGAAATGCAGGGCATCATTTTCATCTTCACCACTTGAGAGTAGCTGACCAGAGCAGTTCTCCAGGTAATTTTGGTGCAGATGTAAATTGGCTGGAATAGCCTCCATTACTTCACTACCTAGATGATGAAGCTGGGAACTAACTCCTCAAAGAAATCTATTCTTGTTTGTACAGTTCTTACAAGTTATTGACAAATTGGACAGAGTTCACTCAACTGCATAATACAATGCTGCCCAGCAGGTTTAAGGCTGGTTTCCATGAACCAACAATTTTTGACTGGTTTATCTGCTTATCTGTTTTTTAGGTTTGACAAACCAGTAATGAAGCATGCTAACAAGAATATGGAGAGGTTAGGCACTTTTCAAATACAGTTTTTTTAATGCATAAAAATAAATTTTTGGAGGAAATATTGGATACCATTTCTTTCATATCTAATCGTGCATCAACTGTTCAATAGAAAACCCCTAAACATTATGGGATTCCTGTAGTATATTTAGAATGAGTGTTTATTGCACAACAGAATTAATGCATTTTATCTGCCGAAAATGTTTCCACTGCATACAAGCATTGCATTTTACAAATATTCCATTATGTTTTCACCATCTGAACCAGCTCACAATATTTACTTGACAATTGTGCAGAGGCCTGTATTAACAATCCCTTTAATATAACCTGGTTTCATTCAAAATTAGCCATGAATTTACATTTAGTGTACAGCATTCTGAGTCAAAAAATGTCCAATCTCTGATCGTGTTTAACAAATACCTTTGTGAAATATATCCAACATCCATTTTAAAGTCCTGCATTTTACCATTTTAGGAAAAGAACTTGTTTGTTGGTCTTAGATTTAAATACTCTTGACACTGAACTGACAAAGATACATTTTTGCCAATTGTAGTCAAACATGGAGTTAACCATCATTTGCTGAAGCAGTGGGCTAAATTTTACCAAAACTCAGGTGAGTGTTTCTTCAGGGAGCTTCATGGAGAGTTTCTCATTGTGAGCTTTAGCAGATTATCTCACACAGTTCTTCAATGCACAGCTCATGATGTACACACTACACCACCATCACTCCACAGTTACAGAAGTACTCATCCAGACTTTCCAGGATTCATGCCATTGTTACCATATTTAAAGACCGATCATGCAACAGGTCGAATGCTGTCAGCCAGGTACTGACCTTCACAGTACATGGAGTGGGAGGAAACCAAAAAGAAAAAGCTTCTGACAGAACACGGCCAATGTATTGCCACTTTAGGTCATCATCTGTCTCATTGGCTGTCATGGTAACTGCAGCTACATTGTCTCTACTCATCCTTTGCTCCATGCTATGGAAACAAAAACAAATTGTTTCAGCGAACAAACAGGGGCCGCTTGCCTTTCAAAGAATAATTTACAGTCAGCGAATGATGATCTTACCCACCTCTCATGTATTGGGACTGGTGCCAATTAAGTCCTGTCTAGAATGTTGTGTCTGAACTTTCACTGCTTCGTCAGGCTGAGTGAAGAGGGAGATGAGGTTTATTTTGCTCAATGTTCTCATCTTTTTCATCAAGAGACTGCTGCTGCTCTGCCAGCTGTTCAGTGTCCATCACATCTCCGTTAGCCTGCTCCACTTATACAGAGTACAGCATGCAGGGGTGATGTGGTACTCTGTCTGGGCATACTGCAAGGACAAGGATACACGCACATTCACACACAAAATACACAGACACACACACATATATATGGAATTGAAATCCAGCAATGTTTGCTGCATGATGATATGGTACTCTCAACGTAATAAGTTTTGCTTTCCATCCTTTCTGAATAAGAGTTTTACATTGGCAATTTTCCACTTCTCTGGAATTTTTCTCAAATTTAATGATTCTTGCAAGATTACTACCAGCCCATCCATTACTTCTGCAGTCACTTCCTTTAAAATTGGAGGATGAAACCTATTATGTCCGGGGGACTTATTATGCTTGAGCCCTGTTAGTTTCCCTGATACATTTTCTCTGGTGATGTTTATTTGCTTCTCCTAACTTTCATCTCCAGCCTTTTTTTAAATAATATGTTTAAAGAAGCTCTTATTGTGCATTTTTTTTACTTACTCGTATGTCTCACAGTTTATTTTCGCCCTCTTTTACTTTGCTCAACTTTTGTTGGCTTTTAAAACATTCCCAATCCACCAAATTGCCACTAATCTTTGCCACATTGTATGTTTTTTCTTTCAAGTTGATAAAATCCTCAACTTCCTTGGTTAACCATGGTCAGTTTATCCCCTTATTATCCTTCTTTCTCACTGGGATAAATTTTTGCTTAATGTCATGCAGTATTTTCTTAAAAGTCTCCCATTGTTCCTCAACCATCGGTTCTGCTAAACCCCTTTCCCTGCCCACTCCAGTCACCTCAGCCCTTATATCTCTGTAGTTACCCTTACTTGAGGTTAGCTCGGTTTTTTTCCAACCCAATATTCCCACTCTCAAGTTGAATGTTCAGTTCTGCCAGGACTTCTGTTGTGGTCACTGCATCTTTGAGGATCTCTTACTTGAAGATCATTTGTTAAATGTGTCTCATTAAACATTACTAGTTCCAAAATAGCTGAATCTGTGATTGGATATACAATGTATTGTTCCAGGAAATTGTCCCCAAATAGTCCATGAATTCTTGTTCCTCTTTTCAATCCCTGATCAGCTTTCTTGTACAACCATGACTATAGTTGTGCTAACCCATACTGTGGCAGGATCCATTGATCTTGGCTCCAACAAGCGATGCAGTGAGTTTATTTTTATTCACTCATGGGACATTGGCATGGCCTACTGGTCAACATTTAATGTTCGCCCCTAGTTGCCCTTGAGAAGGTGGTGGTGGTGAACTGCCATCTTGAACTGTTGCAGTCCACATGCTGTAGATAGACCCCCTTAGAAAGGGAATTCCAGGATTTTGACCCAGTGACAGTGAAGGAACCCTGATAATTTCCAAGTCAGGATGGTGAGTGGCTTGGAAGGGAACTTGCAGACGGTGGTGTTCCCATGTATCTGCTGCACTTGTTTTTCTAGATGGAAGTAGTTGTGGGTTTGGAAGCTGCTATGGATCTTTGGTGAATTTCTACAGTGCAAGTTGTAGATGGTACACATTGTTGAGGCTTCATAGCAATTGATACAATTGAGTGGCTTGCTAGGCCACTTCAGAGAATAGCAGAGAGTCAACCACATTGCTGTGGATCTTAAGTCACATGTAGGCCAGACCAAGTAATGTCAGATTTCCTATAATCAACAATGATTTCATGGTTATCAGTAGATTCTTCATTTTAATTTTTTTAATTGAATTCAAATTCCACCATCTACCATGGTGGGACTCAAACCTGGGTCCCCAGAGTATCAGCTGAGTTTCTGGATTAATCGTCGAGCAATAATACTACGTAGGCCATCACTTTCACAGCATCAGAAACAAAACAGATTCTTAGTAATCTGAGAAGTCAACATTCAGAACAGTCAAAAATTACAACAAAGAAGGCACAGAATGATATTATAGACCTTACACTAATTTATGCAACACAAGCCTACTTACACAAATACAACAATACATTGTAAGTGTGGTAGAATCACTGAAACATTATCCCCAACTGGATATCACTCAGGAAAGGCAGCATTATGTATAAGAACATGTTATCCCTTCTATATCCAGCATGTGCCTCAAATCTGCACCGTTGACTTCCCTTTCTTTCCCACTTGGTAGTGGCTCCTGGTTGCATCCCCCTGATTTTCAGTGAACAGGCATCCAGGGTGAACTGTGGCTTAGCCTCTTAACTGATTTGGAATTACCGCCCTGACTGAATTCTGTGATGCTCTCTGACTGGATTGCTTGCACTCGATAGTCCCTGGATTGCTTGCACTCGACCGATAGGACTTGCTGTGGCCCAAACTTTAGATTGAAATGATTATGGACCCCTTGACCCTGATCACCCCAAGTGACCAACTGACTGTGTACATGCCCCTGCATTGATCAAATGATGACCTTGACTAACTGAGGTAGGATCCTTTGACAGACAACAGTCCCCATTGACTTGACTGAGGGCAGGTCCACTGAGACTAGAAGACATGGCCCACAGGCAATAGGTATGATGTTGATGACATGTATACCCATGGCTGATTATGGTGAGAAACAAAACAAGCTGCTTGGTTATGAGCCCGTGCTCAAAGAGAAAGCAAGACGGAAGTACAGTACATGTAAGTTCTGAATGAGTCAGCAATGTGCAAAAAGGCAAGGCAAGGAAAGACAGAGATGCAGTGATCTTCCAAATAAACATAGAGTTAGATAGCACAGAGAGCAAGCTGAAAGCGATGAGATGTATCCTAATCTGGGTGCCTGTCCCTACTCATAAAGTGATCCAACAGCAGCATTGCAATGAAAATTGTCATTGTAGTATTGAAGTGACATGTGAATTAGTTGGAGGTGCGCCATGATAATGAGGTGAGGCTGGTTTATACTTAGTGACAGCTTTGTGGATGAAGGATACAGGCAGTCACTGCTTATGGAGAATACCCAGAGGTGTTAGGGAATGCTGGCCAAGATAGAGGCGCAAGTGGCAAGGTGGAGCTGTCAGGTACTCACTCATACCTTCATGTGGAGAATTGTTTCCGTCTAGTGTCTTTCCCATGTGATGAGATGTGCTTTTAGAGAGATTTATTCTGTCCTGAAATGGCATGCTGTAAATCTGGCACCAAAATATCTACCCCATGGAAAGAAGAGTAACTAGCTTTGGGCCTTTTTCTAAAATTAGGTAAAAGAAGCATGAATGGGTAGAGTCATGCTACACAGACCCAAAGTTTTAGTTTTGCTTTCAGTTGTTGAAGTTGGGGTATTCGGAGTTTAAGCTGCTAGATAGGCTCACTCTCTTTCTGCTACTAGATTCATTCTTTAAGATTTTTCTTTCTCCTTGACTAGAGGAGATCACAAGTGAGAGAAATCTGTTTTGCTAAATTTGCCTTTGCCAAGGGTGTGTATATAGGATACTGCTATATTGGAACTATTGATGAGTAGTAGTTGAATAATATAATATTTCATAAAGTATTTCGATAGTGTCAAATTTATGCTGATTCTTCTTTTTCCGTGTTTGTATTTTAACTATGGTGTAAGTTTAACCAATCAAATTGCATCTGAACCACAGCTCCTTACACTTGCCTTTTAATAAGATAATTGTTTGGATCTAGGCTATCTCCTTGATATGTTTTGAGTGGGTTTAGTCTGGTCTATAACTGAAAATGTGTTGCTGGAAAAGCGCAGCAGGTCAGGCAGCATCCAAGGAGCAGGAG
>NC_057726.1:44897115-44906814 GCF_004010195.1 Chiloscyllium plagiosum
CTTTTATTCCTAAATAAACATTCCTGAAGAAGGGCTCATGCCCGAAACGTCGATTCTCCTGTTCCTTGGATGCTGCCTGACCTGCTGCGCTTTTCCAGCAACACATTTTCAGCTCTGATCTCCAGCATCTGCAGTCCTCACTTTCTCCTCTGGTCTATAACTCCACTGTCTCATAAAATATTAGTATGATGGGAAATTAGGTAATAAGGATATGTTAATTCATACAAATAGGTATCTTACCACCCACTACTGGGAATCTTACCTCACCAGTAAAATATTGGATGAAAAATCAAACTTTTTTTGTCTTGACATCAAGAATCTTATTTTTCTAATCATGACATTTTTTTCCCAACTGACTTGTGGGAAGATTCTGCCCAGCATGTTTAAAGCTGTGAAAAGTTTACTTCATGATGACCCATATTTTAAGTTTGTGCAATAACAATATGGATGACTGCAGATTAGCAGCCCATTTTTAATTACCCTCTAAATTTAATTCCATTTAAATAATTGAGTTCTTCAGCATCACATCAGATGTAAGGGCTGCCTGTGACAGACCGCACAAAATGGCTGATGGCTGCCCATAGCTAATGCAACAGAATATGGCGGACAGTAGTCAGAGAGCTTGGGAAAATATTTGTTTCATGTAGCCTTCACAAGTAGAACAATAGTAGCTCTACAGACTCATGGTAACAGAACTGAGATAAAATATGCAGTTGCAGTTGTTATTGCATAAAACATAGATAAGAATATTTCACACTAGACTTAATTAGTGAACCTCTCTTGAATTATTTAGTCAATCTGTTACAAAACTAATCATAGGTTTTAGTTAAGATCCTTCAAATAATCATAGATGTAGTTTCCAAAGTAGCCACAGATCCACCTGTATACAAAGAAAAATCACTAAAAGCATTAGAGGAAAAGATTCAAATAAAATTATAAGAGCAGTCCAGTCTCAGACAGTAAAACAGCCTCCATGGCATTACAGGGAGAAATGAATCGCAGGTATGGAAACCAGCAGACATCGGAATGTGGGATGAATGAACACATTGTAAGACACCCAAGGATAAAGATAGAGGTATCTAATAAATTTGGTAAGAAAGAAACTGCTCACAACTTGTTAGCTAAAGAATTCGAACATTAGATGTAACCACATAACTTTTTTGGAACTGATATTATAATAATTAGTAGAAAACAATATTCTTTTGTATTTCCTGTAATAAGGTTAATAAGGAATTTAAAAAGGTCCTTAAGTGATAGGCAAGTATCCAATGAATTGGCAGTTAACATGGTGCAGCTGGCAAATGCTTGGGAAGGAATGCACTGGAACACAGGATCCATTGTGAAAAGCCCCAGTAAGGGACATAAGAGAGTCTGGGAAACATCGTGAAGCCATGGAGGACCAGGGGTTGACCACAAGCCTGTCCATCTCTCGCCATTCAGTGATATGATTAGCTTAATTGGAAATGTATGTAATATGATTGGCTTGTCAATGTTAAAGGCAGTGATAGGGAATACATTGAAACTGTGGAGGCAAATTGCTGGCATAAATGCTGTACCAAAGATCCAATCACAGTTTGGATCCAATTCAGCTCTGCTGACCAATAAGATACAAGGGGAGTGTGTGTTATGAGATTGAGCTGTATAAAATAAGCGACTTAGAAACTTTTTGCATGCCTTATTGCTATGAAGACCTGATGCTGTAACGAAGTTGTTCCAAAATAAAGATTACCTGAATCTACCACTGGACTGGGACTCTCACTGTGAACAATGAAATCTTACATGAGGTAACAGTCAGACTTCAAAGACATTTCAAACAGATGTTCACTAACTTTGTTCTCATCATCAGCAATTTAAAATTACAGATAACAAGATCCACGTGGGAACAGAATGGTTAAAATTTCCAATCTATATCAAATGTCTTCTCTCATGGCATCTTATATGCTCCAAGTTTTTAAAGTGTTGAATTTTGCCATCCCAACATGCAGCAAACTTGCATTAGAGAGGAGAGAAATAATCAACAGATCTTGATTCCAGGATTCCCAAACCCTTCCTGTCCATAAGACCATAAGACATAGGAGCAGAATTAGGCCATTCAGCCCATCAATTTGATCATGGCTGACATGTTTCTCCTCTTTTATTTTCAAAACTGTAGGATACTGGAGTCATGATTCAGCACTGAGTAATTTCAAGGGAATGGCTTCACTATGGGAGTGATAATTTCAGATGCCTTGCAGTTAGGCCAGCTTTAGAAGTCATGCACAGGAAAGCGGTTCACATCAGGTAAGAGGGGTGAAGAACTGTATCGAAGATCTGTTTGGGACTTTTGAAGAGTTTTTGAAGTTTATTTTCCTCATGGGTGTTTATTTATCTTGACAGTTTCAAGAACATCCCAAACATTTCCTAATGTCATTACAGAGCTTATGAGGTCTGCCAATATTGGACAGTGTGAAAGTGGGTATGAGTGAATATATTGGAAATGTGTTTATGGAGAGGGTATGGGGACCATGTGGGGAATGGCTGGTGCAAAATCAGGGAATTGAGTTGTGAAAGCTAAAATACCTAGTAAGCATTTCCAGAATTAGGATGATGTTCCAGTGAACAGAGTTGAACCATCCAACCTACTGACCTCCATTTCTACCTTGGACATGCTTCAGGAGATGGTGAACTCGATTCAAGTAAATGTCTACCATTCCACAAGGAAAATAGCGTAAGAAAGCACCCCTGGGTGGGAGGCAGGGTTACAACATCAGGAAATCTGACTCACGATCCCTGCTCAAGGAATAAAATCTGATGTAAGCTTTTCCCAAATCTGTGTCTCATCTCTGCTCTTTGTCCAGCCGCTCCATCTGATGTGTTTTTCTGGTGTTGTAACAGGGAAACAACTAATAGGTATATCTCTCAGGTCTGAACCTAGTCATTTCTGGAGACAAATAAATACTTGAAAACGTTCCTCTGTAATGCTGATTTATCATTGCTAAAGATATCATTCAGCAACCAAGCTTCGGTACTTAAGAATGAAGAATAGAATTTCAGTAGTTAGAAAAGGCAGTATGTGAAGCGAGGTCACTGGTGCTCCCCAAGAATAGTTTATTAATCCAGAGTATTGTGGTGCATCTGCAAAATATATACATTTCTGATATCAAAAACTATGCAAAGTTTTCTCAAATACATTTCAATAGAATGGTTAGTTTTAAAGAAATATACACAATTCAAAGTTTGTGAGAAGATTTGTAGCTCGGGTGCTCTTTGTTGTGGTTCTGTTTGCCGAGCTGGGAATTCATGTTGCAGACGTTTCGTCCCCTGTCTAGGTGACATCCTCAGTGCTTGGGAGCCTCCTGTGAAGCGCTTCTGTGATCTTTCCTCCGGCATTTGTAGTGGTTTGAATCTGCCGCTTCCGGTTGTCAGTTCCACTGGAGGAAAGATCACAGGAGGCTCCCAAGCACTGAAGATGTCACCTAGACAGGGGACGAAACGTCTGCAACACAAATTCCCAGCTCGGCGAACAGAACCACAACAAATATACACAATAAAAAGGATTGGTGGGTGCAGTGCATATAAACGTTGCCCTCTTACCTCTGGAGCAATGGTCTAAGTCTAAACTTGCTGGGAGAAATGTTTTCTCTCTCTTTGTTGACTGTGATGTAAATATGGGATGTCTTGACCCAATTTCCACTGTGGCAGTAGTCCACAGCAGAAAGCTGTCCATCACTCAATGGTAATTGGCATTAAATTGCCACACTCAGTTATATCTGTTGTGGAAAACAGTTATGTCACACTGTACAGCAGGAAGAGGTCACAGGTTAACACATATTGTTGGGGCAGTATAGCGGAAACTGTACTTTACTTCTAACACATGTTATTCCAGAACTGTGCGTAATTGAAGCTGACACTGAATATCATGGCGGGGTGGCGGAACAAAGATGGACTCTCTTTAAGCTATATCTTTTTATTCTTAAACTATTCAAAATGGCGATGGATGCTGAACACATTTGAAGCTTTTCACTGTATTTTACTGTTTTATTCACTGTACAAATGACAATAAATCATTCAATAAGGAGTAGTCATTTATCCTCCAATTATTTACTGTCATGTTTTGTGCCTAACAATAATCTTTTATTCTATATTTAATTGCTTTCTTGTCTCCCTACATTACCTTGAAAAAAAGTCGTCACCCATAATTTGGATTTTGGCAATTCAATTCAATAGCTGGTCAAAAGGCTAGCTAGTGTTCTGATCCAAATGAAATTTACATTACTATGGTAGTGTCCAGCTCAGCATGTTGTTGCACGGGAATTATTTCTTATTAATTTTGAGAGTTTTAAAGGTTAATTTAAGTTTAACAATAGTCCGTCAACAATTTAATAAAAGACTGTAATCCAGAGTGAAGGTATACAACTGTAAGCAAATTAAGTTTCAAATAGAGTACAAGACAGTATAGTGTAATAATCATGCCTCTGTGATATTTTGAGGCTTACTAAAACATCTTTTGTAATATATACAGCTAACACATTGCATTTTATTTTATATCATGTTTCCTTGGTTGCCGTGACAGTTCTTGCTTCTCTGAAATAAATTGCATATTTTGCCTCCAGATCATAAAGCCACCGCTTCCAACACCTAGAAGAAAACATTCTATCTCTCATCTTATGTACATATATTTTATACAGTGATTTACAACTGAGCTGCTACTGTGCTAAATTGCAATAATAAATGCCGGAGGCCCAAACGTAGACTTCATAGAACACACTTTTTGCTTTTATTTGCAAAAAGATAGCAATTAATTCCCTGCAGGAGACACTTGACAGAAAGCCCAATAGTGTTTCTGTATGCTGATAAACTCATGACTCGTAACGTACTCTCTCAATTACAGATAAAAGATAATAGCGTAACCCAGTTACAAATAGGCAGAGCTATTCCCTGCTTTTAGTGTTATAGGCTCACTGATCCTTAAATAGGTTCTGCAGTTCACTTTATGCTCCAATTATAATATAGCCAACCACTGATAAAGAGATGACTAAATGAGAACATCATATTATAATCCAATTTAGATCAACTAAAATTACTATCATTAGGATGTCTAAGGTTGACACATGTAGACACTGCTGTCAAGTGCATCAACCAAGGACACCATTTGCTCAAACTAATCTTGCTGAACTGAATAAAAATGACTGTAGGTAATGATTGCATTTTGCTTCAAAATTATTTGAGATATTAATTTGAAAATTGTTAATTTTAGTACTCTGTGGAGAGTTTTACCATTCATTTTCAATCATATTTTAAATTAAAAAGATGAAAGGCATTTTTAATTTAAATCTCTCTCCAATTATTAGGATGTAAGGGAAGAACAATTGTAATCAAAATTCCAGCAGTGGTTCTCAGCTTGTGGTCAATTCACCAGCTTTAGTAATTTTGTCCCATTATGACCATTGGAAGCAATTATATTAATATGCCTAAAGGCTGAATAATGTTTGATTTTTTAAAATTCGGAACATCATACTTGTAAGCTGAGAAGATAATAAAGGTATAATTCTATCTCCTAGTTCAAACAAGTGCATTCAGTTTTAAGAACAGGTCTTTGTCAATAGAAGTGTAAATGAACAGGGTTGGTTAAGTCCATTATAATTGACAGATTAAAAAAAGTATTTCAATATGAAATTTAAAATGGTTTCCTCACATAAATGATTGAGAAGGAATTGTTAAGTATATTTGCCACATCTACAGATAAGTGTACAGTATTGGACTTTGAGAAAGTCTGTCAAGGTGCCAATCATATAATCAAACCATTTGGTCGTTTTCTTTCAAGTTGAGCTTTATAACCTTGTTACGTAGAGGCTCTGCATGCAAGAACTTCATTTACCGTTCTCCCATAGCAAATCCGTATGCTAATGAGTCTTTATTTATTCCTGACAGGAAAATAAATCTTTCAGGAAAGGTAGTTTGGAAAAAGATTATTATGTCCAAATATAGAGAATCTGTTAACGCAGAGGAATCTGTGATGGAATATTTGCACTACAATGGAGACATACTTTTATAAGTACTGGAAGGTTCTGCAGAGTGGTCCAGGCAGTGGAACCATTATTTCAAGATACCAGTGGCCTGTTCCACAATGTTCCTAACATGGTTCGATAATGGAATGCCATCCTGTGTGGTAAGATTGTCAATGTTAGCCATATGTACAGAGGGTAAAGCCTTACGTAAGTACTCTCTGGTTAGCATGGTGGCCTAACTTCTGATTAGCACAGAACAAAATTATTTTGACTGCTGCCAGGAAAGTGGCCTTTCCCCAATATGAGGATGGTTACACAGCCACCACACACTCAGAATGAAACATGTTGTAGTTTTGTACATATACCACAGAGATGTGATACCTCCTGAGCCACATGAGTGCAGTTGATGGCTCTCTTCACCACTGCTGAAGTGCAGCTGTCTTAGACACTGATCCAGGTTGAGATGAAGGGAGGTAAAATGGTGACTGAAAATCCTTCTACTTTCAGCCCATTTTCCTCCTTTGTCTGCAAACAGTTTCTCCTCTCAGTTCCATTTCCACATTGTGTTACAGCCTTAAAGGAATAACAATGATGGCCAACTTACTGCTCAAAACTTTATTAAATCCTTCAAAAGTTACAGCATTACTCCATCCTAACTAAAAAATATTCTGTCAACTCCTCTAAGAACAAGAAATCAGTGCTTCCACTAGCTCTGCAACAATAGAAGGAAGCTACCTGGAAGTTCCATGCTGATGTCTATGAGTGGTGTTTGTGGGTGCCCTTGTGCAGGTAAAGGGATGCTCATTGGGACCTGTTAAAGAGGTGTCATTAGCAGAATCTGTCAGGTCCAAATTGACACATCAGATGCAAAATTAGCATTAGACATTGTCAGGGCCAGCCACAGTTAATGCCCAGCCTGGGTTCTCTACATTTTTGTTCCAGTGGTTAGTTGAACATTAGACTCTCATACCCCACCCCTCACAATTCCTGATCCCCACTTCCTATGCCTATACATGACAAATGAAGCCAGCCCAGTCTCTACCCAACCCTAATGGATCCCAAACAACTTGATGCCAAATCATGTACCATCCATCCCCAATGATTACCCATACCCTCCATGCCAATGCGTGTCCTCCAGCCAGCTCTGTGACCCCTACATCCCCTATGCCAACTTAATGACAACCCACTATGCTATGCCCTCACACTCTCCGTGGAACTGGTTTGTATCCACCATAGCCAGACCTACTGAACCATAATTATCCACTTCATATAAAAATATAGCTAAAGCCAATTCAGTACATCTAAATAACTGTAGGTACTTAACACATATAAAACAAGCATCTATGTCTATGATCTCACTTCAGAGACAGATAATCTTATAATAACCTCTTTGAAATGTCAATCAAATTGTGAAATTACAACACCTCCACACAATGCCCACAATGATAATGAATGGCTTTGAAAAGCAGCCAAACGTTAATATATTTCAATGATAATACTTAAGGTATTGCCAGCAAACAGCTATTTAAACAGTTGGTACAGATTTTTTAAAACCTTCACAGATACTAGCAAGCAACCTTTTCTATTTGTTAATGGGCTGGCCATTTAATTAACTTGCAGGTTGACAGTTTTAT
Organism: Chiloscyllium plagiosum; assembly: GCF_004010195.1. Classification (NCBI taxonomy): domain Eukaryota; kingdom Metazoa; phylum Chordata; class Chondrichthyes; order Orectolobiformes; family Hemiscylliidae; genus Chiloscyllium; species Chiloscyllium plagiosum. The sequence continues at coordinate 44,904,737 of NC_057726.1, forward strand.
AACCCTTGTCCACTCTTCAAAAATATTTAAGACCTCTCCAAAGTTTTGTAACTCCCACATTGTGGGTTAAGGCCGTTGCTCTGGCAAAAATGGGTCAGTTTGAAATCAGCGCTGACAAATGAAAATAGTTTTTGGAAAATGTAGCTCCCAGATTGTCAACAAGATTTTGATAACCACATTGAAACTTTACTCTGTACACTACTGTTATTTCACTTGTAAGATAATCCCACCACTGATCACCATGTAGTTTATTATCCAATCATTTATTTACATGCATTTGAAATGTTTTAATTTACAAAAATAAACACAAGCATGTAATTGTTTAGTCTCTGTCCGCTGCATGAATAAAATCAGCTTAATCTATGCACATTTGTTATTTTCAAAAGCTTTCATATCCAAGTGGAAACAGAATGATGCATAATAATTCTGGAAAACTGCCAACAGAAATTAAACTCCTCAAACAAGATAAACATCATTTTACTCCATCACTCTTTTAAAATGCATACAAATTCAATCCATTATTCCTTTTTATTTTCAGAAATGAAGTTCTTTTGGCAAACATTCAATGGATTCTTTTGTTGTGACTGACCAGGAGCTGCTGCATCAAATGTAAAAGATGGCCATTTCCCATCTTTGAATTAAACATTATTGTCATGCGATAGTAATAAATAACGCTTAGCACAATGGGAATCCAATAATGATTTTTGTGCAAATCTGGCTCATCAATGCCTTTCAGCTGACAACTGTATAAATGTGATTAGCACAGCAGCTGCAAATGATAACTGTGTCAAAATCATTTTAATGCCAACTAACTGTTTGATCTACTTTTCATGTTAAATTAGAAATGAAAATCTAATTTTGCTATGAAGCACACCGTTTAAAAATTACCTTGCACAGAATTTCCAAGATTTAGAATTAACAGATCATGTCCTGTACATTTCTTTTCACATGCGACCCGTTTAGCAAAACCCTTTGTTTGCACAGCAACAAGAAAATGAAAGCCACATTTAAGAACAAATTGCAGAAGCATGAGCTGGCTGTTGTGTACATGTAAACGAGGCCATCTACACAAGGCCCATAAACTAAATAATTTAATCATTTTTTTCAGTCACAATTCCACATAATATACAAATACTATTAGTAAGGCTAATAGCCTGGATAAGGGAAATCAATACTTGAAATTTATTTCTGACACAAAACTGAAACATTTCAATTTACGTTGGTGGAAATCCTCTCACAGAATTAAATTAATATTCAGTAGATTTGTAATTAGAATCTTTGATCTTTCAATGGAAAACAACAAGGCTATTCAGCCCCTGAAACCTGTTCTGTCATTCTATTAGATCTATGTCAATCAGTAACTCAAATGCATTTACTGGCCTTGGCTCCAAATCCTTTGATGTTCTGCCTTAACTAATATATACCAATCTTGTTCTTGGTAAATTCAATTGACTGAGTATCCAGAGTCTTTTGGGGAGTATGCTTGAGATTTGCAATACCCTTTGCATGAAAAAATGATTTCAAATTTCATTCCTTATGGGTCAAACTCTAATTTTAAAATATTGTGACCTATTCAGGATCAGTCTATCAGAGAAGAGTCTCCCAATATCCATTTAATTGACTTTTAAGCAACTGCATTAATCACCCTTCAACCTTTGAAACTCAGTGGTGAGGGCTGTTGTGGGGATATGGCAGTGCCTCTTCCCCTGAGACAGGACACGTGAGTTCAAGATCTATTTACTCCTTAGATGTGTGACCGCATCTTAATCAGGTTGGTTAGGAAAATATCATACGTGTAAAAGAAAACTAAACTCTGTGGAAGGTCTTATGCTGCACTAACTAGCCATTTAGATACAGAACTGGCTCAAAGGTAGAAGACAGAGGGTGATGGTGGAGGATTGTTTTTCAGACTGGAGGCCTGTGACCAGTGGAGTGCCACAAGGATCGGTGCTGGGCCCTCTACTTTTTGTCATTTACATAAATGATTTGGATGCGAGTGTAAGAGGTACAGTTAGTAAGTTTGCAGATGACACCAAAATTGGAGGTGTAGTGGACAACGAAGAGGGTTACCTCAGATT
>NC_057726.1:44906996-44999133 GCF_004010195.1 Chiloscyllium plagiosum
CTTCCTATCGGAAAGATGTTGTGAAACTTGAAAGGGTTCAGAAAAGATTTACAAGGATATTGCCAGGGTTGGAGAATTTGAGCTATAGGGAGAGGCTGAACAGGCTGGGGCTGTTTCCCTTGGAGTGTCGGCGACTGAGGGGTGACCTTATAGAGGTTTACAAAATTATGAGGGGCATGGATAGGATAAATGGGCAAAGTCTTTTCTCTGGGATTGGGGAATCCAGAAATAGAGGGCATAGGTTTAGGGTGAGAGGGGAAAGATATAAAATAGATCTAAGAGGCAACTTTTACATGCAGAGGGTGATACGTGTATGGAATGAGCTGCCAGAGGAAGTGGTGGAGGCTGGTACAATTGCAAACATTTAAGAGGCATTTGGATGGGTATATGAATAGGAAGGGTTTGGAGGGATATGGGCCGGGTGCTGGTAGGTGGGACTAGATTGGGTTGGGATATCTGGTTGGCATGGATGGGTTGGACCGAAGGGTCTGTTTCCACGCTGTATATCTCTATGACTCTATGACTCTCAACCAGGAGTTCAGCTTCAAGTCCCACTGCTCCAAAGTTGTGATTCTGAACAGGTTGATATAAATATATCTAAACTCACTGGAATATGCACATTATTTGAATAATATTGCAGTGAATCTGTGCTATACTTGCATTAAATACAGTACAGCTGACCTTACTACTCATCCTGTCATAGAGTCATATTGCACAGAAATAGATATTTTGGTCCAATTCATCCATGCCGACCAAGTTTCCCAAACTACATTAGTCCAACTTGCCTGCACTTGGCCCATATCCCTCGGAACCTTTCCTATTCATGTGCCTGTGCAAATGTCCTTTAAAGATTGTAGCTATACCTGCATCCACCACTTGCTCTGGTTGTTTATTCCACACTGACCACTCTGTGTAAAAATGTTGCTCGTCATGTCCCTTTTAAATCTTTCTCCTATTACCTTAAAAATATGCCCCCTAGTTTTGAACAACCCAACCCAAGGGAACAAACCTTTGCTATTCACCATACGTATGCCCCTCGTGATTTTATAAACCCCTATAAAGTCACCCTTAATCTCAAAAATCACACAACACCAGGTTATAGTCCAACAGGTTTAATTGGAAGCACACTAGCTTTCGGAGCGACGCTCCTTCATCCTTCGTCGCTCCGAAAGCTAGTGTGCTTCCAATTAAACCTGTTGGACTATAACCTGGTGTTGTGTGATTTTTAACTTTGTACACCCCAGTCCAACACCGGCATCTCCGAATCATGACCCTTAATCTCCTATGCTCCAATAAAAAAAGTCCAACCCTATGCAACCTTTCCTTAAAACTCAAACCCTCCAGTCCCAGCAAAATCCTGGTAAATCTTTTCTCCGATTTAATGATATCCTTCCTATAGCAAGTCCTCAGATACTAAAACAGTCCATTTTCAAATGGAATAAGATCTGGGCAATATCCAGGCTTGGGTTGACACATGGTAAGTAATATTTGCACCAGACTAATAACATTCAACTTCTTTCAACTTGACTGTGAATGGTGGTGGATAATTAAATCACAGGAGGTGATGCTTCCACAAACAGCCCCATTTTCAATAATGAAGGAGCCTGGCACATTAGTGCAAAATGCAAGATTGGGGTAATTCAAAATGTATGATTCATCTTGGCCTTCTCCTGAGCTCCCCAGCACTATGGTGACAGTCTCTAGCAACTTGATTCACTCCACGTGATATCAAGAGACTGCTAAAGACCAATGGATGTTGCAAAGTCAATAGGTCCTAACCAACATTCTGGCAATAGCATTGAAGACTACAGAATTAGTACATCCCTAGCCAATCTGTTCTTGTACAGCTCCAACAGTGGCAATATGAAAAATTGTCCATGTATATCCTGTGCATAGTCAGACAAAAATTCAACCCAACAAATTATCTCTCCTTATCTACTTTCAATCGTAAGCAACACAATGGAAAGGGTTGTTGACAGTATTATCAAGCAACATTTGATAAAAAGAATAACTTGGTCACTGGCACTCAGTTTGCTTTCTGCGAGAGTCACTTAGCTTGTGATGTCATTAAAGCCACGCTTCAATCATGAACAGAGGTGCTTAACTAGAAAGGTAAGAGTAACTGCCCTTGACATCAAGGCAACATTCAACCAAATAAGGCCTCAAGGAGATTGTCATAAATTGGATTCAATGGAATAAAGGGAAACATTTCCACTGGCTTGAGTCATAGTTGGTACAAAAGGAAGATGGCTGTGGATGTTGGAGGTCAGTTATCACAACCCATGCCAACATTCCTGTCTCAATTAGGTCAAAATTGGATGGCTTAAGGAATGCGGACATTCTGCTGAAGTGTGACCAAAAGACCATAAGCCATTTAGCGTATGTAGTCCACTCTGCAATTCAGTGAGATCATGGCTGATCTGATAATGCTCAACTCCACTTACTTGCCTTTTCCTTAACTCTTGATTCCTTTACTGATTAAAAATCTGTCTGTCTTAGCTTTGAATATTTTTACTGAACCAGTCTCAACAGCTCTCTGTGGTGAAGAATTCCATAGATTGATTACCCACTGAACAAAGAAGTACTTCCTCATCTCTCCTTTAAATAGGCGATCTCTTGTTCTGATATTATGCCCTCTGGTTCTAGGTCCTCCCACAACAGGAAACAACCTTCTGTACCTATCCTATCATGCTCCCTAAGAATCTTATGTTTCAATTGGGTCACCTGTCATTCTTCTCAGTCCAATCGGTACAGGCCCATCCTACTCAACCTCACCTCTTAAAAAACTTCTTTCTTACCAGGAATCAAACTAGTGATCCTTCTCTGGACTGTCTCCAACATCTGTATGTTTTTCCTTCGACAGGAATACAAAACTGTTCTTGAAATTCCAAGTATCTTCTAGTTAATGTCTTGTATTGTTTTTGCCATAACTCCCTATTTTTTAATACTTTATTCCCTTTGAATGAAAAGCAAAACAGTCCATTTGCCTCCCCCTTTTTTTCCCATTTCCCTTCACAGAACTAGGATGTTATGTCTTTGTGATTCAGGCACAAGGACACTCAAATCCCTCAGTGCTGCAAGTTTTTGCAGCTTTTCTCCATTTAAATAATAATCAACTCTTCTATTCTTCTTGCCAAAAGTGCATAACCTCACATTTACTCAAATAATGCTCCATTTGTCAAGTTTTCACTCACTCAATTAATCTGTTTGTACTCCACTGCACCCGTTTATTCCATCTCACCTATTTTTGTGTTAACTGCAAACTTGCCAATAATACCTTCACTTCTACCATTCAAGTCATTGGTATATATCAGAAATAACTGTTGCATTAGCACAGATGTCATATGGCACTTCACTAGTTACAGATTGCCATCCAGAAAATGCGCCCTTTATCCACACTCTATCTTCAATTAGTTTGCCAACCGTCTGTCCATGCTAATATATTATCCCCAATATCATGGTTTCTTATCTTAGAATGTAAACTTTTGTGCAATACCTTATCAAATAACTTTTGGAAATTCACTGCCTCCCCTTTATCTATTCTGCTTGTAACCTCTTTAAAGAATTTGTCTGGCATGATTTCCCCTTCATGAAGCTATATTGATTCTTTCTTTGTAATATATTTCTAAATGCTCTGCTCTTCCATTCTTTGTAATAGATTCTAACATTTTCCCAACAGTAGATGTTAAGATTAACTGGCTTATAGTTACCATTTTTTTTACTTCTTCCCCCCTTTAAAGAAAGGTGTCACATTGGCAGATTTACAATCCCCTGGGACTTCTTTCAAATCTAAGAATTCTCGGAGGATTACTACCTGTATGTCCATTATCTCTATAGCTATGTTCATTCATATCCTGGGATACATCCCATCAGATCTAGTGGGCTTATCGGTCTTTAAACCTATTAGTTTCACCAGTACATTTCTCTATGATAAGTATTTTGTTTATTCCCTACCCCTAGCCCACCCCTCCACCCTTTCACCCCTTGACTATCTGGAATGTTTAGAATGGCCTCTACTTTTATTCAACTCCTCTATCATTTCCTGATTCCATTATTACTTCCTCAGTCTTTTTTTTAAAGGCCTTGACATTCACTATGGCCTATTTCTTCTTTTCTATATGCTTAAAGAAACTGTTAGTGTCTGTTTTCATTTTACTTGAAAGTTTGCCCTCATTTTTTATTTTTCCCTCTTCATTATTTTGTCATGACTTTCCCAATTCTTTGGTTTACCACAAATCTTTCTCATATTAGATGGTTTTCTTTCAATTCAATGCTCCCTTTAACTTCCTTGGTTAGCCATGGTTATCCCTTTCCTTGAATCCTTCCTTCTCACAGGGATATATCTTTGTTGTGAGTCATGAGCTATTTTCTTCAATCATCTATGGTTGTTCCATAACTGTCTTTTCTGCTAATCTCTTTTTCCTAACCCATTCCTTCTAGCTCAGCCCTCTTCCCAATGTAATTATCCTTATTTAAGGTCAGCACAGTTGCTTTGGCCTAAGTTATTTAGTTGCAAATTGAAGACCTTCAGAAATGAGATAACGAGAATCCAGAAAAAGTATATTCCTGTTAGGGTGAAAGGAAAGGCTGGTAGGTATAGGGAATGCTGGATGACTAAAGAAATTGAGGGTTTGGTTCAGAAAAAGAAGGAAGCATATGTCAGGTATAGACAGGATAGATTGAGTGAATCCTTAGAAGAGTATAAAGGAAGTAGGAGTATACTTAAGAGGGAAATCAGGAGGGCAAAAAGGGGACATGAGATAGCTTTGGCAAATAGGGTTAAGGAGAATCCAAAAGGTTTTTACAAATAGTAAGGACAAGCCAGGGAACTATAGACCAGTGAGCCTGACGTTGGCGATGGGCAAGTTGTTGGAGGGAATCCTGAGGGACAGGATTTACATGTATTTGGAAAGGCAAGGACTGATTAAGGATCGTCAACATGGCTTTATGCGTGGGAAATCATGTCTCACAAACTTGATTGAGTTTTTTGAGGAAGTAACAAAGAGGATTGATGAGGGCAGAGCAGTAGATGTGATCAATATGGACTTCAGTAAGGCATTCGACAAGGTTCCCCATGGGAGACTGATTAGCAAGGTGAGATCTCATGGAACACAGATAGAACTAGTCATTTGGATACAGAACTGGCTCAAAGGTAGAAGAGAGAGTGGTGGTGGAGTGTTGTTTTTCAGACTTGAGGCCTGTGACCAGTGGAATGCCACAAGGATCGGTGCTGGGTCCTCTACTTTTTGTCATTTATATAAATGATTTGGATGCGAGCATAAGAGGTACAGTTAGTAAGTTTTCAGATGACACCAAAATTGGAGGTGTAGTGGACAGCGAAGAGGGTTACCTCAGATTACAACAGAATCTTGACCAGATGGGCCAATGGGCTGAGAAGTGGCAGAAAGGAGTTTAATTCAGATAAATGCGAGGTGCTGCATTTGAGAAAGCAAATCTTAGCAGGACTTATACAGTTAATGGTAAGGTCCCAGGAAGTGTTGCTGAACAAAGAGACCTTGGAGTGCAGGTTCATAGCTCCTTGAAAGTGGAGTCACAGATAGATAGGATAGTGAAGAAGGCGTTTGGTATGCTTTCCTTTATTGGTTAGAGTATTGAGTACAGGAGTTGGGAGACCATGTTGCGGTTGTATAGGACAATGGTTAGGCTACTGTTGGAATATTGCATGCAATTCTGGTCTCCTTCCTATCGGAAAGATGTTGTGAAACTTGAAAGGGTTCAGAAAAGATTTACAAGGATGTTGCCAGGGTTGGAGGATTTGGGCTATAGGGAGAGGCTGAACAGGCTGGGGCTGTTTCCCCTGGAGTGTCGGAGGCTGAGGGGTGACCTTATAGAGGTTTACAAAATTATGAGGGGCATGGATAGGGTAAATAGACAAAGTCTTTTCCTTGAGGTCGGGCAGTCCAGAAATAGAGGGTATAGGTTTAGGGAGGGAGGGGATAGATATAAAAGAGACTTAATGGGCAATTTTTTCATGCAGAGGGTGGTACAGATATGGAATGAGCTTCCAGAGGAAGTGGTGGAGGCTGGTGCAATTGCAACATTTAAGAGGTATTTGGATGGGTATATGGATAGGAAGGGTTTGGAGGGATATGGGCTGGGTGCTGGCAGGTGGGACTAGATTGGGTTGGATATCTGGTTGGCATGGACGGGTTGGACTGAAGGGTCTGTTTCCATGCTGTACATCTCAATGACTCTATGACTAAGTTTTATCATGTTATGGTCACTGTGGTTAGTGGCTGATGACTGATTCATGCAACACTCTGATTGAAGCCAAATGTAAATACAGTGCTACCTATTTTTGACCAGAGTCATTGTGGGGTAGACAACAAGCCTACTGAAGATGAGAATCTGATCCATACAGTGTGCGACATCATCCTAGCATGCCTTGCTGTGTAGAACTGGAGTAGGTAAAGGTGAGATGTGATGGTAGCTGAGGAGCTGTCTTCAAAGGAGGGAGATGAGAACATTAAGCAGGAGGAACACCAGGCAGAACTTAATCTTCACATGTCTCCAGTAGATGTGTGCTGGGTGCAACAATCACACTTTGACAGTAAACGTTTTGGTGTTCAGAAGGCAGGCAGTCCCTTCTGTTTGTTTTACTTCAATTTGCTGTTGCTGAATAAAAGCGAATGATTTGAATTAGTTGAAGGTGTTCTGGTTTGTGATGGCTCGACATTAAACAATAAGTGAATGTTGGGCTACGCTAGGCATTGGGGAAAGAATAGAATCCCCTTAGACAGGTTTCTAAAGTGGGGTTATGGATGGATAAATTGTGCAGCTTGGTTCTTAAATAGCATTACATGTATAAATGGGCCACAGTATTTGTAATGATGTGTCAACCAGACTATCTGCATACCCTGAGAAGCATTTGTTTTTGATTCCTTTCCCATTACTTACCCAGTGAATAGTAGCTCCACACTGACAGTGATTGACCAGGTGTACAGCTGGGCTTCAAAAATGGGATCAGCACCAGGAATCATAGTTCATTAGTGGAGAGTTCCATGGCTGTATTAAATGGGAGGATACAATGAACAGGCACAGTAGGGATGTGGTGCATGGGTAATGCAGCAAGTTTGAGAAGATAGCATGACAGCTCTCATTAAGACTCACAGAGAGAAATCCTTCATTCAACTCGATAAAATTATTATGTCTTTAATTTCTGAGAAAATTCAGCTCATAGTCACAATTTAGGACTGGCAATCCCAAACAGTTAATCATTCCACCAGACCACCCATGATGAAATTGCTATTTTTTAAAAGAATGTTATTTCTTTCCCATTCTTGATTACACTTGAGAAGGTGGTGGTGAGCTGCCTTCTTGAACCAACACAGACTCCGTGCTGTGGGCACACCTACACTACTGTTAGGATGGGTGTTCCAAGATTGTGACAGTGAAGGAATAGCAATATTGTGACAAGTTAGGATTGTGTATGAGTTGGAGGGGAATTTGCAGGCAGTGGTGATCATTTTGTCTGTCCAGAGAGAAAAACAAATCTCTCATTCCTTCAAAATGTTCAAAGTTCAATTTCAGCTTTCCAATGCTGAGCCCATCCAAATGTGTCCCCTTAAGGAAGCTACATTTAAAATGAGTAGATCAACAAAAATATTATGACTGCTACTTCCAGCTTTCAACTAAAAGCTAATTTAGAATTTAATACAACATTACCCAACCAAAACATCAAAAAGTGGCCAATTAAATGTTAAATCCAGTTCGATGGATCATTATTATAAGCTGAATGGCAGTTACAATATTGATTTCCAGTGAAATGACAGCAGGTTGTATTTTGAGATAGAATGTAATACAATGGCCTTGAAGAGCATGAGAACCCTGAACAAACAAATATCTGTGACATTTTTGAAAACATATTAATGTGACTCTCTGCAGCTTTAATGATTGCATTCTTTGATAAATTTTACATCAAGATGCTGATACGGCAACAAATTCAGAGCAGCATTAACTACTGTTCAGGTCAAGCAGAATAACCATCAGTTTGCCACTGGACAAAAAAGATAAACTATCACATTGTCTTTTGTTCAGGATCCCAAGGTCACTTAGTAGCAAGAATGAAATGCAATAAACTCTACCTATAATGCTTTCCTTGGGAGCCATACAAATGTACATTATGGGGGAAAAAATGTCTCAGAGAAGGGTTATATATTTTTTCCATTAATGATTGAGCTATGAACAATGTATGTTACATCAGGAGTTATGGATAATGGATTAACTACAGCAGCATGAGCTCAGTGCAGACATTTATGTAATCAGGTCATGACCACACAATATGACACTGAGGAGGGACCAAGCTTCTAAATGAATACACTGGGACAGCAGATGTTCAGCTTTTATGTAGCAAGTCACCCTATTACAAGTTTTGATCTGTTTATGAGCAATAATTCATTAAAGGGCACATAGGGGGCAACGTAAGAGTTAATTTTACCTCTGTCCTTTTGCACAGTTTGATTTTTCCCTTCTAAAATATACATGATCAAACCAGATGTACGGTTTTGGCATAGTTTATATGGTTAGATTGACAGGAAGGTAATACAGACACAAAGTAAGTGAGGCATTAAAAAATAAATTTGCAACCATTAATCATTTATTTTATATCAGCTTAAACATTGGTTATGAATGTGGCACAAACTCAATTAACATCCTGCACGCTTGCAGTGTATTATTCATGATTTACTAGCTGGCATTTTCTCAACTTTGGTAAGTAACATTGGCAATAAAATTAGTAATTTTCTTGGGCTTATAAAAATGTGATGCAATCTGTTAAGGAGCAATGCTTTTTGGTCTCCTAATACTTTACAAAGAGTCAAGGGGATACATTAGCAGCAGTAGGATCAAGATTCATTAAAATCTAACAGTCTATATTAAGGACATTAAAAATTAAATTTATTACCATGATTCTTAAAACATGTAAGTATTAGGTTAAACTTATTGCACAAAGAAATTGCATCAGTCATATTAAAACGGGTTGGAAGGTTGAGACAAAAATGTACAAGTCCCAGTATAGGAAAATTCATTCGGTTTTTACAACATTTACATTTTTCAACTTAATGTTTTCCCAACCTTCTGATATTTGAAGAAATTCATGCGTCCCTAATTAATAATCTTCTATTTAAAGTCAGGCTTTCTTTCTGTCTATCTATTAAGATCTTGGTTTAGTGAGTTTCAGTTGCTTCTTTCTGTCACTATATTTCCATGACAACTACCTGTCATCCAGACATTATTCGAGGGGATACTCACTATAAAAATAAGGTGGTGGTCCTATATGTCACAGCGCCACCTGCCTGAGACCTGATAAAATTGAGCCTTCTTCCACTACCCCAAGTATTGTCCCCTTCCTTCCTCATCATTGATAACACATTTCTTCCTCTTAACCGCTAATCCAGAACCACAGAACCAAATCAGAGCTCCTTCAAGATTCCAAGGCTAAGAAAATATTATGAAAAGTATGCTCCAAACATGCCTGTGGAGCATACTTTTGAGTGTTAGTATTCTACAAAGAAGAGTTACAGAGTAGACACCAGAGAAGGAAGCAGTCCTATTTGTGTCCAGGCCAGCCAATTCACCAAATTCTACACCCCAGGCTTTTCCACATAACCCACTATTACTTTCTTCTCAGATAATTATCAAACCCCTTTGGGGTTCTCAGCTGAATATGTCTCCATTACTTTTTCAGCCAGTGCATTCCAGATATTAACCTTTCAGTGCATGAAAACAGATTTTCCTCCTGTCACTGCTGCTTCTTTTGCCAATCACCGTAGATGTTGTCCTCTGGTTTTAACCTTTCCTCCACTTAAACAATTTCTTGATTGGTACTTTGACCAGACCCCTCATTATATCAAATACCTCTATCAAATATTTGCTTAATCTTTCTCTCTTCCAAGTGCCTAGTTTAATCAATTCATCTATTTGGCTGAACTGACTCATCCCTAGAACCAGTATCCTGAATCTTCTCTTTGCTCTTTCTAATGCTTTTGTGTCCTTTATAAAATGTTGGAAGCAGAAATGGCCTCAGTACTCCAGTTGAGGCTAAAATGTTGTTTAATCTAATTTTATCAGAACATGCTCACATTTGCACCTTAGCCCCTATTTACAAGCCACAAACTCAGATACTTCATTAATTGCATTCTTAACCTGTCCTGCTACTTTCAATGATTGGTCCACATATACCCCCATATCCCTTTACTCTTGCAACATGTTTAGAATTGCATGCTTTATTTTATATTTTCTATCCTTGATCTTCCTTCCAAATTAAAACACTTCACTTTTCTTAACATTATGTTTCAGCTGCCATGTTTACCCATTGCACCAGCCCATCTGTGCTTTCTTGATGTTTATTCTCATCACAGTCTACTATGCTTCCAAATTGCAAGCAATCTGCAAATTTTGAAATTATACACACAGGTCTGAGTCAGTAATATATATGAAGAAATGTGGGGGCGGGGAAATAACAATTGTAGATCAATGGTGTCTTTCAGGGAAAAGGACCCATTATTGGTAATGTTTCAGTGGCATTTGCATGATGGCAGCCAAATTATGAATGATGCCATGAGTTGGCCAATGGAATGACTGGCACTGGAGAAGGATAATAAGTCACAGGAAGTTTGGGAAGAATAGTGCACCACACTAGGATGATGGGAATCAACATAGCCATTTAAAAGAGTTGAACTTAATTCAGGAATTAATTGAGTTGTTTTGGTGTTTGTCCACTGGGTGTCCTTTACAAAAGAATTTAAGAAAAAAGCAGCTTCTTTTTAGGAACATAGGATCAAGTATAGGCCAGTCAATCCCTTGAGATTGCTTCATCATCTTCGATCATGGCTGATCACCGATCTCAATACTATGTTCCCACAAGATCGCCATATTTCTTAATGTCATTAGTAATTAGAAATCCACTAATTTCTGTTTTGAACTTACTTAATGGCTGAACTTCCACAGGTCCAAGTGGTAGAGAATTCCAAAGACTCACCACTCTCTGAATGAAGAGGTACCTCCTCATCTCAGTCCTAAATGACGTGCCTTTTATTCTCAGACTATATCCCTGCTTCTAGAGCCCACAGGCAGGGAAAACATCTTTTCCACATCTACTGTCTATCCCTTTAAGAATTTTAGAACTTTCTATGAGATCACCTCTCATTCTTTTAAACTTCAGAGAATTCAGTGCTAGCCTCCACAATCTCTCCTCATTGGACAGGCTAGGAATCAGCCCCACAAATTTCAGCTACGCTCCCTCGATGTCAAATTTTTCTTTCCTTAGACAAGGGGGCTATATTGTACACAATATTCAGGTGCAGTTGAATCAGTGTTCTACATAATGGAGCAAGACCTCTTTACTCTCTACCCTCAAATTCTTGTACAGTTTGCTTTCTGAATTGCTTTCTGCACCTGAATGCTAACTTTCAGTGACGTATGAACAAGGACACCAGGCTTAAACACTTTCCAATATCTCACCATTTAAGAGATATTCTGCACTCTATCCCTTATATGCACACGTGTTCCATCTGTCATGCTCTCACCAATTCAGTCTCTCTAAACCACTGAGACTGAGCCTCTTTGCATTCTCCTGTTAATTCACATTCCCACCATGTTTGTACTGTCACAAACTTGGAAGTTTTGCATTTTATCTCACATCCAAATTATTGATATAGATTGTGAACAACTGGGGCCACCGTTAAGAGTTGTAGTACTTACTGTTCATAGACAGCCAAACTGAGAATGACCCATTCCCTCATCTTTGCTTTCTGCCTGTTAACCAATCCTTAATTAATGCTAACACACTAACATTAATTCATGCACTTTAATTAGCTTAATAAGTTCCTCTGGGGGCCTTTGTCAAAATCATTCCGAGTATCCAAATCAAACACATTTACTGGTTCCCCCTTATCAATTCTGCAGTAATATCCTCAAACATTGTCTACAGACAGCAATTTTAACTAGTTACTTCATAATGAACATGAACTTTGAGGCAATTAACAAACTGTGTACTGTACAGATATTCCCATGTACAGTACTCCACAACTGGTGACTACTTTATTTCCTCAATATTATTGGCAGCACAGTGGCTCAGTGGTTAACACTGCTGCCTCACAGCACCAGGGACCTGTGTTTGTTCTCCCATGTCTGTGTGGGATACCTTCATCCCATGTCTAAAGATGTTCAGGTTAGGTAGATGTCCAGAGATAGGCAGGCTAGTTGGATTATCCATGGGAAAGGAGAAAGTGAGCACTACAGATGCTGGAGATCAGAGCTGAAAATGTGTTGCTGGAAAAGCGCAGCAGGTCAGGCAGCATCCAAGGAGCAGGAGAATCGACGTTTCGGGAATGAGCCCTTCTTCAGCAATGAGGAGAGTGTGCCAAGCAGACTAAGATAAAAGCTAGGGAGGAGGGACTTGGGGGAGGGGCGTTGGAAATGCGATAGGTGGAAGGAGGTTAAAGTGAGGGCGATAGGCCGGAGTGGGGGTGGGGGGGAGAGGTCAGGAAGAAGATTGCAGGTTAGGAAGGTGGTACTGAGTTCCAGGGTTGGGACTCAAGTAGGCAGCCTGTCTCCCCAATATAGAGGAGGCCGCATTGGGTGCAGCGGATGCAGTAAATGATGTGTGTGGAGGTGCAGGTGAATTTGTGGTGGATATGGAAGGATCCCTTGGGGCCTTGGAGGGAAGTAAGGGGGGAGATGCAGGGTTACAGGAATAGGGTAGAGAAGTAGGTCTGGGTAGGTTGCTCTTCAGAGGGTCGGTGTGGATTCAATGGGCTGAATGGCCTGCTTGTATACTAAAGTGATTCTATATTATTTACATTTTCCTATCTTCTATGAGCACAAATTTTTGAAAGGAAATTTGAGAGCATCATTTATTTCCTAAAGTTCTAAAATGAAATAATAAAATAAAAAGTCATTAACACATTAGTGGTATTTGATTTTTTTCTCTCAGGAAATGGAGTAGTCTAAAGCAAAAGCATATCAGAACAAGTAACTACACAGAAGGGAGAATTGTAATTTTATTTGTCTATGTTTTTCTAATTTCACCAATGTTGTTCACTGATGCCCCACATATACTAATAGTTGGCTCAATGTAGCATTCATAAAGAAGTTCTCAGGTCAGCCTGGTGGACTATATAGTAATGATTAATGAGAAAATTAGTAGAAACAACATTTTTTCTAACATTTTGTTTCAATTGTTGCTCAGACAATGTCTTTAGCAGGTGAACAATGTTAAAAATCACACAACACCAGGTTATAGTCCAACAGGTTTAATTGGAAGCACACTAGCTTTCGGAGCGACGCTCCTTCATCCTTCATCGCTCCGAAAGCTAGTGTGCTTCCAATTAAACCTGTTGGACTATAACCTGGTGTTGTGTGATTGTTAACTTTGTATACCCCAGTCCAACACCAGAATCTCCAAATCATGTTTAGCAGGTGAGAAAGCTAAAGGACTTTGTTCTCAAAAGGATTAATTAGAATGACAGGTCAAAAAAATGGTTGTGACACAAACATCTCAGTTTCTGGATATTACGGTTCTATTAAAGGAAATGTTCAACACTGCAGGCAATTCATTTTTTTCTGAAAGAAAGCATAAACTAGTACATAATCAATCTTTGGACAAAAAATGCAATAACTAAATATAAGAATCGGCAATTCCATTAACAAGATTAATTCGTTCATTTTTTATATTTATTCACAAACTGGGGTTGTGCTTGCTAGTCTTTTTAAAGGACTTCTGTTTTCATTCTCATTTTCTCTTGAATAAAAAATCGCTTTGCTTAAAAATGTTAATAAAATGACTCTTACAACCTTTAGTCTGAATTATAGCCAAACCTACAGTGAAAGCAAAATTAAAGAGTGTACTTATTCTACATTTTGTATGCTTACACGATCACTATCCATCCCATTCTCCCTCAAGAATACAAAAGGCCAAGCCCAAAGCTTAGTGGGATTTACTTCAGAATTTTAAAACATTAAAGAACATGCTAACACCTTTTAGCTTAACATTTTGGTTAATAGCTATAAAACAATTCAAATGTACAGTCACGACATGAATACAGAAAGTGAATACATTCAAAAGTCATAATATCATAAAATTAATCAGGAGCTGAATGCAATAGGTGCAGGCCATTCAGCCCCTCAACTCTGTCCATATCTTTTCATATTGCACTGAACAAATATCTATCCATTTCAATCATAGAGTCATGCAGCATAGAAACAAACCCTTCAGTCCAACTTGTCCATGCCGACCATAATCCCAAACTAAACCACATCCACCTACCTGCACTTGGCCCATATCCCTCCAAACATAGATTCCTTACAGTGTGGAAACAGGCCATTCAGTCCAACAAGTCCACACCAACCCCCTGAAGAACATCCCACCCAGATTCATCTCCCCTACCCTATAACCCTGCACTTCCTATGGCTAATCCACCTAACACATCCCTGAACACTATGGACAATTTAGCATGGTCAATATACCTAAACTGCACACCTTTAGACTGTGGGAGGAAACCGGAGCACCCAAAGGAAACCCACACAAGACATGGGAAGAATGTGCAAACTCCACAGAGACTGCGGTTGGAATTGAACCCAGATCTCTGACACTGTGAGGCACCATTTCTTAGTCGTGTACTTATCTAAATGCCTTTTAAATGTTTTAATTGTACCTGCTTTCATAAGTTATAAAGTCACAGAGATGTACAGCAAAGAAACAAACCCTTTGGTCCAACTCATCCATACCGACCAGATATCCTAACATAATCTAGTCGCATTTGCCAGCACATGGCCCATATCCTTCAAAACCCTTCCTATTCACATACCCATCCAGATGCCTTTTTAAATGTTGCAATTGTTCCAGCCTCCACCACTTCCTCTGGCATCTCATTCCGAAGTTCTTTCCAACTCAAACTACTCTCTGTGTACATAAATTGCCCCTTCTGTATTTTTTAAATCTGTCTCCCTCATCTTAAAAATATGTCCCTAGTTTTGAAATCCCCCACTCTAGGGAAAAGACACTTGCCATACTCCTTATCTACTATGCCCCTTATAATTTTATGAATGTCCATAAGGTCATGCTTCAACTTCCTATACTCCAGTGAAAAAAAGTCCCAGCCTATCCAGCCTCTCTCCATATCTCAAACCCTCCATGAAAGTTTCAGTTTGGCTACCATTCTTTTCAAGATCTTCCACGTTAGCTGCAATTGTTAATATTTCTCTCTCTTCAGATACTCCCTTTTTCTTCAAATCTGCTGTGCTCCTTCCATTAGATTTATACCTTTGCTACAGTGTGAAAATGGCTCTAATCAAAGTCACAAATAACACTCTATGCACCTGTAACAAAGGGAAGTTTTCTCCCCTTCTCCTCAATCTGGCTGCAACTTTTAACACAGTTGACTACATCATCATTCTCTGATGTATTTTCACTGATATCCAATCTGCTTCCATTCTTATTATCTAATTGTGGTTAGCAGTAGCTTCTTTTTTCTTTTCAGTACTGGAATCTCAGGTGTCCTCCAAGAATCTATTCTTGGCCACCTTCTATTTCTCATTTACATGTTGCCCCTAAACAACACCATCTGAAAAGACAGCTTCATTATTCACATGTATGCAGACGACACCCCACTTCACCAGCCTTCAGTTTATCAGACTGCTTGCTTGATATCCAGTACTAGTTGAGCAGAAATTTCCTTCAATGAAATATTGGGAAGACCAAAGCCATTGTCTTTGGTCCCTATGACTGCTTTCCCCATACATCAAGTCCATCTTCCCATCAACTACCCGAAGCTGAACAGACTGTTTGTAAACTTGGTCTCATATTTAGCATAAAGGTGAGCTACTGACCATACAGTAGGGTCATCATGAAGACTGCTCATTTCCACTTTCATAATATGATCACTTCCATCCTTAATTGAGCTCAACTGCTAATAAACATTCATACCTGTTCCTCTAGACTTGAATCTTCCAACCCTTACCTGGTCTCCATAAACTTGATATCATTCAAAACTGTACTGCTTTTGTCCTGACTCAGATGAAATCTCTTTTACCTTTGTGATCACTGACATGCGTTGATACCTGGTCAAGCAGCTCCTTGATAAAAGTCATAAAACTCTACCAATGTACACAGAAATCTATTATTTCTAAATCTAGGCCTCAAACACTGTTTTAAATGAAATCACCATAGCTACAGAAATACTTACAAGTTAATTATTAACTTCAAATTAAAAAAAACACATATTACTAACTCAAAAAATCAAAACCAAACTTACAATAAATTACAATCAAAATATTTAACAATCATAAAATGTATAGCACAGCTGGCTAAGCTAGAGATCTGGAATTCCCTCCTCAGACTTTTTAGGCCTATATTTTGATTTCCTCCTTTAAGATGCCTCAACAAATCTTTGCTCACTTGCCTTTTTTCCTGTTTGTGTTTCTCAGTGTCAAACTTTGCTTTATAACACTTGGTTACAGTATGAGCTGAGACCAGTAACGTTTTTTAAAAAAACAGATCTGAAATCCAAGTTATTTGTTAGAATAGAGAAGCAATAATGCTTCATAGTTTAAAACAGAAGAATCTTTACTGTACAACAACCAAACAAACAAAGCAAATATAAATACTGTCTGAGATCCTCAGCTGTCCTTCAACTAACGATGCTGTCTGCTGAAGATGATGAGTTTCAGCTGTGAATGAGTGCATTGACTTTTGATCTGCAGCTCTTTGGTATATGGGGCAGGATGCTCCACGACTTAATTGGGTCTTGAGTGGAAGATAAGCTTCCTTTACTGTCTTTCTCTCATCTTTAAAGCATTTGGGCTTGAAGCATGACACGGCTTGATGAACAAGTTGTTGTTATTTTGAGAACTTGGTAGCAAATCTCTCCCCATCCATAATGTTAGCTCTGCTATGGGTCAAGGAGAACTTCTAGAAACTTTGAAGCAATTTCTTTGCCTTCCCTTCAAATGCTGGCCATCAGAGGGTTGAGAAAATACGACCGGAAGGGAGAGATGCTTTTAAGACATCTGAACATAGTGCCCAGTCCATCGCAGTTGAATTTTCCCTGAATGCTTGTGGTGTTGGCTTCAAGAAGGACACCAACATTTTTTCCAAATGGTCCACTCCCATTGAATCCAGAGGATGAAGCTGAGACATCGCTGATGGTAGTTCTCTAACACTCTTATGTTAGAGATCTTAAAGCAATAACTGCTCTCTACACTAAGACTTCAGGTGCTTTGTTGAGGTCTTTGTTCTCAAATATTCACTGTAGTAGCTTGTAGAATACTGGGCCAGATGTAACGGATCTGGTGTTGATCTCTTTGTCAACAGTGGGCTGTCTCGGTATGTCTTTCATTATCTTAGATATTCTAAACATAAATTAACAAGCAAATTGTACTGGTTGTAACCTATAAATTACACACGAAATGGTAGATAAAACTGAGAATGATATTACAAATTGGTTCAGCAGTTCACAGCCTGTAGGTAAATAAATTCAATCACAAAATCCTCCAAAACTCAATCTTTCCTGTGAGAAATTTCCGTCTAAGATATAGTCTGATCTGCAGCTGAAAGCTGAAAGCATTGCACTACCAACTCAAATTCAATAGATGTGGTCCTCCTTGCAAAAGAACATAAGATCTATGAGCAGGAGGAAGCCATCTGGCCCTTCGAGCCTGCACTACCATTCAATAAGTTCATGGCTAATCTTTTCATGGCCTCAGCTCCACTTATCCACACTCTCACTGTATCCCTTAATTCCTTTATTTTTCGAAGAAATATCTACCTTAACTTTAAAACTATTTACTGAAGTAGCATCAACCACTTCACTGGGCAGGGAATTCCATAAGTTAACAGCCCTCTGGGTGAAGAAGTTCCTTCTCAATTCAGTTCTAAATCTGCTCCCTCTAATCTTGAAGCTATGCCCTCTTGTCCTAATTTCACCTGCCAGTGGAAACATCCTCTCTACTTCTATCTTATCTACTCCCTTCATAACTTAATATGTTTCTATAAGATCCCCCCCTCATTCTTCTGAATTCCAATGAATATAATCCCAGTCTACTCAGCATCTTCTCATAAGCCAACCCCCTCAACTCTGGAATCAACCTAGTGAACCTCCTCTGCACACCCTCCTGTGCCAGTACATACTTTCTCAAGTAAGGAGACCAAAACTGCACACAGTACTCCAGGTGTGGCCTCACTAGCACCTTATACAGCTGCAACATAACCTCTCCGCTTTTAAACTCAATCCCTTTAACAATGAAGGACAAAATTCCATATGTCTTCCTAATTAGTTGTTGTACCTGCAGACCAACCTTCTGTGATTCATGCACAAGGACACCCAGGTCCCTCTGCACAGCAGCATGCTGCTAGTTTTTACCATTCCAATAATAATCTTTTTTACTGTTACTCCTACAAAAATGTATGACTTCACATTTATTAACATTGAATTCCTTCTGCCAGACTATTGCCCACTCACTCAATGTATCTATGTTCCTCTGCAAAGTTGCACAATCCTCTGCAACTTTGCTCTGCCACTCACTTTAATATCATCTGCAAACTTTGACATCGTACACGTGGTCCCCAACTACAAATCATCTATATAGATTGTAAATAATTGCAGTCCCAACACCGATTCCTGAGGCACACCACCAGTCACTGATTGCCAGCCAGAATAGCACTCACTTCTCCCCGCTCTTTTGCTTCTTGCTAGTCGACCAATCCTCTATCCATGCTAATACTCTTGATCTTATGCAGCAACCTCATGTGCGGCACATTTTTGAAGGCCTTTGTTGAATTCTAGATACACCACATACACTGGGTCCCCATTGTCCATCTTGCTCAAAATGTCTTCATAGAATTCCAAAAGATTTGTCAAGCATGACCTGCCCATCATGAACCCATGCTGCATCTGCCGAAGGAACAATTTCTTTCGAGATGCCCTGATATTTCTTCCTTGTTAATAGACTCAAGCAACTTCCCCGCTACAGGGGTGAAGTTAATTGATCTATAATTCCTCTATTGTCTGCCTCCCATTTGAAATAGTGGCATCACATTTGCTGTTTTCTAATGTGCTGGGACTGCCCTAATGTCCAGCAAATTTTGGAAAATTACTGCCAGTGCACCTACTATTTCTCCCGCCATCTTTTTACCCTGGGATGCATTCCATCAGGGCAAGGAGACTTATCTATTCTTAACTCCATTACTTTGCCAACACTATCTCTTCTGTGATAATGATTGTTTCCAGGTCCTCACCTACCTTTTAGGAGAAAGTGAGGACTGCAGATGCTGGAGATCAGAGCTGAAAATGTGTTGCTGGAAAAGCGCAGCAGGTCAGGCAGCATCCAAGGAGCAGGAGAATCGACGTTTCGGACATGAGTTTTGCATTTCTTGCGTTGCAGAGGAAGGTGCCGGGAGTGGAGGTTGAGTTGGTGGGGGGTGTGGACCTGACGAGGGAGTCACGGAGTGAGTGGTCTTTTCGGAATGCTGATAGGGGAGGGGAGCGAAATATATCCCTGGTGGTGGGGTCTGTTTGGAGGTGGCGGAAATGAGCCACGTTCTCAAACAGACCTCTGCCCAGAAGCTCTTCAGCCACATTCTCAAACAGAGTCATTTCCGCCACTTCCAAACGGACCCCATCAGCAGGGATATATTTCCCTCCCCTCCCCCCTTTACCTCCCCCCCTACTTCCCTCCAAGGCCCCCAGGGATCCTTCCATATCCGCCAAAAATTCACCTGCACCTCCACACATCGTTTACTGCATCCGCTGCACCCGATGTGACCTCCTCTATGTTGGGGAGACAGGCCGCCTACTTGCGGAACGTTTCAGAGAACACCTCTGGGACACCCGGACCAACCAACCCAACCACCCCGTGGCTCAACACTTCAACTCCCCCCCGCACTCCACTAAGGACATGCAGGTCCTTGGACTCCTCCATCGCCAGACCATAGCAACACGACGGCTGGAGGAAGAGCATCTCATCGCCTAGGAACCCTCCAACCACAAAGGATGAACTCAGATTTCTCCAGTTTCCTCATTTCCCCTCCCCGCACCTTGTCTCAGTCCCAACCCTCGAACTCAGCACCACCTTCCTAACCTGCATCTTCTTCCTGACCTCTCCGACCTATCACCCTCACCTTAACCTCCTTCCACCTATCGCATTTCCAACGCCCCTCCCCCAAGCCCCTCCTCCCTACCTTTTATCTTAGCCTGCTTGGTGTACTTTCCTCATTCCTGAAGAAGGGCTCATGCCCGAAACGTCGATTCTCCTGCTCCTTGGATGCTGCCTGACGTGCTGCGCTTTTCCAGCAACACATTTTCAGCCCTCACCTACCTTTGACTCTTTGCCAATTTCTGGCATGTTATTCATGTTCTCCACTGTGAAGACCAACACAAAATACCTGTTCAATGCCTCGGCCATTTCATCATATCCCATAACTCAATGCCCCTTCTCATCCTCTAAAGGACCAGCCTTTACTTTAGCCACTCTTTTTCATTTTATGCATTTATAGAAACTTTTGCTAGCTGTCTTCATATTCTGTGCTATGTTTTCACATGTTCTATCTTATTTTTCTTTATAGCTCTTTTTTGTGCTGTTTTTGGTCACTTTGTATGTGTTCTCTTTCAATTTCATTGCCTTCCTTATTTCCTTAGAAAGAAGTGGCAAATTATCCCTTTTCTGTCCTTCCTTTTCACTGGAATATAGTTTTGCTGAGCACTTTGAAAAGTATTTTTGAAAGTCATCGACTGCTCATCAACTTTCCCACCATAAAGTCTTTGTTTCCAGTCTACTTTAGCCAGGTCCTCCCTCATCCTATTGACCCTTGTTTACGCATAGGACCCTGGGATTGGATTTTATCTTCACGCTCTCTATCCAAATTCAACCATACTGTGATTGCTCCTTCCAAGAGGATCCCTAACTATGACATAATTAATTATTCCTGTCTCATTACACAGGACCAGATCTAGGATAGCTTGCTCCCTCTCTGGTTCTACTACATACTATTCAAGAAAACTATCACTGAAACACACAACAAACTCCTTCTCAAGGCTACCCTGACTGAGCTGGATTTACTAATTGACATAATTGCCATACCATTTTTCCAGGCATGAGTTATTTCTTTGTTTATTGCCCGCCCCAATGTGATGTTATTATTTGGTGCCCTATAGACTACACCTATCAGTGACTTTTTCTTCTGAGAATTTCTAATTTCTACCCAAACAACCTTATTCTCCATAGAACCTCTCAGCACCTCCCTGATGTCATCTTTGCATATCAGAGCTACATCACCTTGCTTACCTTCCTGTCTGTTGTTTCAAATAGTCTGATACCTCTGGATATTTAACTCCTAGTCATGACCATCCTGTAACCATGCCTCCACAATGGCTACCAAATCATATTTGTACGCGATGATTTGTGCCATTAACTGATCTACCTTGTTACGAATGCTACGAGCATTCAGTAAAGTGCCTTTATGCTAGCTTTCTTACCGTCAGGATTCACAACAGCTCTAATATCTCCTGAGTTATCCTGCTTTTCTGCTTCATTCATAGTCTGCTTTGAATTTGAACCCTCCTGCACACACTCAAACCTGCTGCTTACCTTTTTATTTATCACCATATTTCCTGTCACTTTCCATTTCCCTGCCTCCTGACTCACAAGTTTAAAGTCCTAGTGACCGCCCTATTTAACCTTTCCGCTAGAATACTGGTTCCACATTGGTTCAGGTGGAGACCGTCCCATTGGTACAGATCCCCAGGTTCCAAGACTGATGCCAATTCCCCATGAAATATAACCCTTCTTTCCCAGACCATTCCCTTATCCATGAGTTTCCTTCCCTAGTTTACTTATCCATATGCCAATTAGCTCGTGGCTTGGGTAGTAATCTGGAGATTATGATTATAGATAGATTTCCTACAGTGTGGAAACAGGCCCTTCGGCCCAACAAGTCCACACCCACCCTCCGAACGGCAACCCACACAGACCCATTCCCCTACATTTACCCCTGATTAATGCACCTAACACTACGGGCAATTTAGCATGTCCAATTCACCTAACCTGCACATCTTTGGACTGTGGGAGGAAACCCACGCAGACACAGGGAAAATGTGCAAACTCCACACAGATAGTTGCCTGAGGCAGGAATTGAACCTGAGTCCCTGGTGCTGTGAGGCCGCAGTGCTAACCACTGAGCCACCGTGCCGCCCCTCAAGGACCTGTTCTTCAATTTTGTTCCTAATGCTTGATAATCCCCAAACAGGTCCTCCTTGCGTACGTTGTTAGTCCCAACGTGGACCACAACAGCTGGATCCTCCCCCTCCCACTCCAATATCCTTTCAAGCCTGTCGGAGATGTCCTGCACCCTAACACCGGCCAGGCAATACAGCATGTGAGACTTCCGAACCTGCATGCAAAGGAGACAATCTAACCCCTAATTATAGAATCCCCGATAACTACCACTTGTCTTTTTGCTCCCCCCTCTTGAATGGCCTTCTGCACTGTGGTGCCATGGTCAGCTGGCTCATCCTGTCCACTTCCCTTTTCCTCATCCGTACAGGGAGCAAGAATCACATACCTGTTGGACAAGGTCAAGGGCTGAGGCTCCTCCACTCCTGAACCCAGAATCCCCCTACCTGCCTCACTTGCAATTCACATCCTGTTGTCCCTGATCACTAGCTGACTTTGAATTACTTAATGCACCACGTGTGACTGCCTCCTGAAACAAAGTTTCCAGGTAACTCTTCCCCCTCCCGGACGTGCCACAGTGTTTGAAACTCAGATTCCAGATCAACAATTCTGAGCCAGAGTTCTTCCAGCAACCAATACTTGCTATCGATGTGATCACTGCAGCTTGCAATGGGATCAGCCAGCTCCCACATTATACAGCTACAGCACATCAATTGTCCAGCTGTCTCTACTTAGTTAATTAATTTATACAAATATATGAGTTAAATTATTTCTAGTACTTCTCTGCGATGGTCTTATTCAAATAACAAATGAATAGATAAATAAAAAAGAAGGCAAATTTTTAACCAATCACATAATACAGAAGAAATATAAATGGAAAAGCCTTACCTTATCAACACACCACAGAGTCCTTGATTTTTGGTTAGAGGAGGGCGGGTGGGAGACACTACACATGTAGTGTCTTGGGTTCAGCCATTGCTCAAATATATTTCCAGCAACTGTCACATCTCCCGCTTCTCCCATAAAATGAAGGCAGTGACACTTGAGGTAAGTCTTTTAAGTGGGAAATTTACCTTCCTGGCAGACCCCTTGACCTTGCTGTCGCCTCTCCCTCTGCTTCTGTAAACGTACTACAAATAGCACTTATCTGCAGGACCTCTCCTACGTAATCATAGATCCACCAATGTTATCTTCAGGTACCTGAAACAGCTACAACAACGTATTCTCAGTCTCCAAACCAGTTCTCTGTTTTCTTTAGCTGACTTGGTACTCACCACTGAGTTCTTAAACATGCTACTAAGATTGGAAGTCTCTGCATCCCTTCATATAGCCTCAACCACTTTCAGTCTGCCTAAAGGCTTTGGTTTCCATATCTCAGTTTTAACTTTAATTTCCTCAGAAACAAGGAGTGTCAGTTTCCTTTCTGTGTTTCCTTCTTTAGCTTCTGTTTACTAAGCATAAGCCTTAAAAAAAACACATTTTGAAGATTCCATCATATTCCAGTGAAGTGCCTTGTATCTTTTTTTTAACAACATTAAAAATTCTGTATAAATACAAGTTGCTGTTGTTTTGTTGGAAAGAATTCTGAATTTTTGAACTTTTGTGTGAATAAGTGCTTCCTAACTTCACTTTTAGTTAGGCTAGCTATAGTTTTTAAGATTCTGCCTCTTTGACTCTCCAGAAAAACATAATTTCTCTGTATCTACCATTTAAATCCCAGTAACAGTTTACATTCCTCAATTAGAGCACCCATCTACCTTTAAATTCAATGAAACACAAATCAAGTTTCTGTCATATTTCTTCAGAATTCAGTCCTGTCAGTCTCAGCA
Source organism: Chiloscyllium plagiosum (assembly GCF_004010195.1). Lineage (NCBI taxonomy): Eukaryota > Metazoa > Chordata > Chondrichthyes > Orectolobiformes > Hemiscylliidae > Chiloscyllium > Chiloscyllium plagiosum. Next base: position 44,931,014 of record NC_057726.1, read on the forward strand.
TAATTCTGGTAAAGTTGTGCTGCACCCTCTTCAGGGCAAATTCCTTTTTCTGGAGGTTTAAGGCAAAAATGAACATTGGACACAAGTTGAAGTCTAACTAATGATTGACTGAAAACTAAATATTAAGCAAGCACTAATCTATTGCTTGGAATCTTCTCAACACTTCTGCTTGCTGTTTACACAGCATCACAGTCTTAAGGCCAGTCAATTAGAGATGGTGGGAAAAACATAATGTCGGAGACCTGCAGTGCTGAATGGCCAGCAGTGCCACTGGGGAATGCTGAGCCAGGTAGTCAAGCATGAGGGATCTTAAAAGCAAGGACTGGTGCCTGAAGAAGATGTTCAAAAATTGAAGGCCCAGAGTTGTCACAGCCATTGAAATGGAGGGAGGAGCCCTTCACAGAAAATGACCGTAGTTGCATCTGTGGCCATTTCAGCCATGTGAGTGTATCTTTGGGGCTATAATGAGCCTCCAATTAGTTCCCAGGCTCCAGGCTCAGCAGGGGGGTGCGTCCAATGTCAGGAAAGTTTATTCAATGAGGAACCATTGATCATAATTGGATTGATTGGCTGCTACCCTCCATGGACTGGGGCAGCCTATTCCAGTAAACCTGCCTAGAAACAGGATAGGTTATGGAGCAGCAAAAACTTTCCAATTCTCTTTGTTCCTGGTACCTTCAAAACTGACTCTCAGGTGCTGGAATGACTTCATTCATTAGACCTGTTGAAGAAAACTTCTCATTTGTATATTTGTCTACAAAGCAAGAAACAATAGTAAATGGATGGTATTGTGATACTTCAGAGATTCCAGACGAGATAGAATATGTACATTTATGATCGTTACATGACAGCACAACACTGACACTCCAGTATAATGGTAGCAGGCTCACCTGCTCTCACTCTCTCTGTGTAATGGAAAGATCTAGCATTTTCAGTCAGTCAGTAAAGTAAATGTAATGTACAGTAACAGTCAGTGAGGACAGACCCCAGTCTATGTGTAAGTCCATGCTATTATAGCAGTGTAAACAGTGTTGTTAATAAACCTCAAGATATTTGTCTCAGTAAGAATTTGACCTTCATGGTAAATGTTACATGGGTTGATATTTCCGTCAACACTTGGACCATATTGTACTGGCAGTAGGTTTTGTAGCAAAGATCTTCCTTCTTCCTTAAGGTGGCACATCATGGAGCAAGCCAACAGCTGCTTCTGGCCCCCCCAAAAAACAACCAGAAACACACCAAAATCCATGGATGAATTTCAAATATTAAGTGTGTATTAAATGTCATCAATTTACATTTCTCCAGTTTTCTGTTAGCAAACTTTTACTTTCTCAGGAACTAATAAGGACACCTTTATAAATCAGATGATGCGTAGCCACTGTCCTTTGCTTTTACTTCATTAGCAGTAAAAGTGCTTTCGGGCATCATCAGGCCTTAAATGGCACTGAGTAAATGTAAACTGCTACTTAATTGCAAAGAACGTAAGGGAATTACTTTTGGGTGGGAGGTGATGTACAACCTGGCCAAAACAATTTGTGGTATATTTAAATCACTTACATATCAGCCGATCTCATTATCATTTTATCTAAAAATGTCCAGATTGTTATTTTTGAATAAGGAATATACAAATTATATAGAATTACCAAAATTATCATTTACAAATGAAAGCTTTTCTGTTTCCACACACATCATGATTTATCAGCCATTAAAATGAGATAGTGGGGAATACAGAAATGAAACTCTTTGAACTTTGAGAGTAAAAAGTGCCTTAAGAGACCAAGGATGATGCCTTACAACACATTTAATGTTTAAAATCTCAATTCATGGTTGAATTTCCACTATTCCTCAGCATTCTGAACCTCTTGCAGCAATTCCTGTTAATATCTTGTTCTGCAAAGTAATGCTGCATCCATTTCTCCACAAATGACCTCAAAACTATACACCGGGTCATGAAATTAACTCATGAAATCTACAAGTTGACCTTAAATCCCCACAAATGGGACCTTGACAGTTTCATGTTGTATTTTCCTTATTCTCTATTTGAAAAATAACAGGTCCACGGCGGATACCATTTTCCTAGTCGTACACTCATCCTTGGGACATCTGGATAACAGGGTCACTTATGTCAGGCTCCTATTCATCAACTGAAGCTCTGCCTTCAACACCATTATCCCCTACAGACTGATCTCAAAACTCCAAGACCTAGATCTCTGCTCCACCCTCTGCATCTGGATCGTCAGCTTCTTGGCCCACAGCTCGCAATCAGTGAAGATATATGACTGCATCTCCTCCATAATAACCCTCAGCACTGGCACCCCATAAGGATGCATACTCATTCCCTTACTGTACTCCCTGCACTCCTGCGACTGTGTGGCAAAAATTCATACAAACACCATCTCCAAGTTTGCTGATGATCCCACCTTTGTAGGCCGGATACAGTGAGCTAGAAGAAAGGAAGGAGATAGAGGGCTTGGTGTTGTTGTGCAAATGATAACAATCTCTCTCTCAATGTCAGCAAACTATAAGAACTGATCATTGACTTCAGGAAGAAAGGAGGAGGTCATGCCCATATCTACATCAATGGAGCTGAGGTAGAGACGATTGAGAGGAGTGATGATAACACACAACCTGCCCCAGACCTCCCATGTAGATGCAACGGTTAAGAAAGCACAATAATGCCTGTTCTTCATCAGGAGGTGGAGGAAATTCAGCACAATGGACACAAGGACCCGCACCAACTTTTATGGATGCACCATAGAAAGCATTCTATCCAGGTGCATAATGACTTGATACAGCAACTGCTGTGCCCAGGATGGTAAGAAACTATAGAAAGTTGTGTGCACAGCCGAGACCATCACAGAAGCCAACCTACCATCCATGGGCTCCATCTATCTTGTTATGGAAAGGCTGCCAACATCATCAAAGACCCGTCCGATTCCAGTAATGTTCTCTTTTTTAAGATTAGATTCCCTACAGTGTGGAAACAGGCCATTCGGCCCAACAAGTCCACACCGACCCTCTGAAGAGTAACGCACCCAGTCCCATTTCCCTCTGACTAATGCATCTAACACTATGGGCAACTTAGCATGGCCAATTCAACTGACTGTGGGAGGAAACCAGAGTACCCCAGAGGAAACCCACGCAGACACAGGGAGAATGTGCAAACTCCACACAGACAGTCGCCCGAGACTGGAATCGAACCTGGGACCTTAGTGCTGTGAGGCAGCAGTGGTAACCACTGACCTACCGTGCCATTCAAAACACCACTACTCCTTTGGCTTTTTATTCAACTTCCACTGTCTGAGGATACTACCTGTGCCATGTATGCATGAAATGCAAACTGTCCTATTTCTGAGCCTGTGAAAGTCAGAATGCCATGTCTTCCAATCTCTTCCTTCAGGCAGAAGATACAGAAGCTTGAACACACACACCAACAGGATCAAGAACAGTTTCTTCCCTATTGCTCGCGGACTGCTGAACAGATCTCTCTAATTTCAAATCTATGTCAGGCTCGCTTTTGCATACCTCCTGTGCAGCTGTAACTTTCTATGCCTTGCTCTATCTAAGCACAGCTGAAAATGTGTTGCTGGAAAAGCGCAGCAGGTCAGGCAGCATCCAAGGAGCAGGAGAATCAACGTTTCAGGCATGAGCCCTTCTTCAGGAATGCCTGTCTAAGCACACTATGATCTGTATATTCGTGTTGGCTATGATCTGCCAGTATTGCTCGCCAAAAAAAGCTTTTTACTGTACTTAAGTACATATGACAACAATACATCAAATCAAATCAAATCAAATCAGAATGTGACAGAATCTCCTAAGTTCTGCTGGAAAGAAGCAAACTAAATTCTCTTTTTCGCAACACAATAGATCTAGCAGCATCTGCAGAGAGAAAACAGAGTTATTGCTTCCAGCCTAGAGACATCTGATGAAAGATTACAGGACTCAGAGTTACTGAACTCTGTTTTCTCTCTTCAGATCCTGCCAGACCTGCTGTGTTTCTCCAGCATACTCTGTTTTTGTTTCAGATTTCCAGCATCCATAGTTCCTTGTGTTTAATACTCTTTGTGACAGTTGTAAATTTTGACTGGCTGTTTGAACCCTACTGTTGGCTTTTTTTAACCTGGACCTTCTTGAGCAAGCTTCTACTCTTGCAACTAATTCCTACTACTTGGCAATACCTTGGCTTATTTCTTCCATCCCATTTAACATTGCTCTGTACCATTCCCATCAACATAACCTCCAGTTCAAGACACCACTACTCCTTTGGCTTTTTTTTTGTTTTTTTTTTCCTTTTTTAACCCCCACGCTACCGCCTAACTGCGGTAGTGCTTAATTTTTCTCCTGCACCCGTGCAGGTGTGAGACACAGTGAGAGACACACAAGGTGCACTGCCCTTCACAAAAGGGCAATGCTGTGTGATCAAACAGTGAAGGGGGGGGGCAGGGTTTAAATCAAATCCTTTAGCTTTTTATTCAACTTCCACTGTTTAAGGATACTACCTGTGCCATGTATGCATGAAATGCAAACTGTCCTATTTCTGAGCCTGTGAAAGTCGGAACACCATGTCTCAGAATGGGACTTGCAATTATCAGGATTGTCCGCAATTTTCGTGTGGAGAAAATCCTGGTCTCGGATTCTGTCTTCATTTTCTCTTCACCATGATCAGGAACTAAGTATCCTCCAGGTGCAAACATAGAGAGAAATGTTTAAGCCATTAATTGCTAAGCAGGTCAGATCTGTACAAAACTGAGCCATAGTATATCATCGAGTGAAGTGGAACTTATTTCTTACTTGCCAAAAATATCAAAGGTAAAAGTGAGGCATAGAAATGCCATTGACAGTCGGAGCATTTCATTCAGACCCTTCATTGTACAGCTGTTCCCAGTGTCTATACAATTTGAAATAATCCATCTGCCAGATGGATGACTCTTGGGAGAATATCTACAAGCCTGGCTGTTGACTTAATTCAGAAAACCCTAACAGAGGAACATGTCAGACTGACATCTCAACATCTGCTTGTTCCTCCTCAGTTGCTACCTCCATTTTAATGAAAGTGTGCTGTGCAGCCTTACACAATGAAAGATTGTGGTTAACAAAACAATTGCCTGGAAGTATTAATGCGCTAAAGGAGCCTTGTGTGAACTTCCAAGTGCCAATTACCCAAAAGTAAAGCAGTCCTGGAGTTGGTCTGTAGCAGTGAACAATAATCTTAGAGCAAATCAGCAGCCTATTGTACACCATAACATATTTTCTTTTGCATGAGGGAGGCTTTGGCTCTGTAAAAGTTAGAGGAGAAAGTGAGGTCTGCAGATGCTGGAGATCAAAGTTGAAACTTTATTGCTGGAACAGCACAGCAGGTCAGGCAGCATCCAGGGAACAGGAGATTCGACGTTTCGGGCACAGGCCCTTCTTCAGGAATGAGCCTCATTCCTGAAGAAGGGCCTGTGCCCGAAACGTCGAATCTCCTGTTCCCTGGATGCTGCCTGACCTGCTGTGCTGTTCCAGCAATAAAGCTTCAACTCTGTAAAAGTTAGCCAAGAGGCTCTGCAATCCGTTCCTTCCACCTTCACCCAACTACCTCCCTTATCCAGCAATGTTCAACTACAGCAATCTGTTCTGCAGGTCAGAAATGTCCAATGGTGGTTGTAGATGTGAGCTTCTTGCTTCCATAAAAGTCAGCACTTCTATTGTGAACAGAGTTCTGGCCAGCCTTCAAAATTCACTTACAGCTGGCTTGCTACAACCTGCACTGCTGCAGTTCTGAATGTGGATATTTTCCAAAAGTCATTTGCAATGGGTAGTAATGGCAACATAGCCATACCAATTATAATCCACTAACTGGGTGAAAGGAATGGATTTCTAAATGTTTCACCTTTGTAACTTCACATATACTGACAATGCAAAAGCCGCATTTTCATTTAGTTAGATATCCCAGCAACTGATTCGAAGAATTCCTTCAAACATACCTTGAAACATCAGCCCTTCTGGTAATAACACAACATAAAGTTTTTAGCTACCAGCACTTTGCAAACTATCTCAGAGAGGGTGCCTTTCATATCTGTACCAAGCAAGTGACAGACACAACCACCTCAGGAACAACAGCTTTATAATATTCTCTATAGAAAGAAGGCATTAATCAGTCAGAGCTTGTAGGCTTCCCTTGAGTAAAAGGGGAAGCAGCTGATCTTCAGCATTCATCAAAGCTATTTTGCATTGATATACTTCCTGTAGCAAGATCCAAGACATTACTCACTTTTACACTGTGTTCATTTTGGTCACCTTGCTGTAGGAAGAATGTTATTAAAACTCAAAGGAGTGCAGAAGAAATTTACAAGGATGTTGCCAGGACTCAACGGTCTCAGTTATAGGGAGAGGTTAACAAACTAGGACTTTTTTCTTTAGAGCATAGGAGATTGAGGAGGGATTTTATGGAAGTGAATAAGATCATGAGAGGCATGGATAGGGTGAATGCACTCAGTCTTTTGTCCAGGGTTGTGAAATCGAGGAACTAGAGGGCATCATTTTAAGGTTAGAGGGGAAAGAATAAAAGGGAACCCGAGGGGCACAGAGGGTAGTGCATACATGAAATGAGCTGCCAGTGGAATTGTTTGAGGCGGATGCATTAACAATATTTAAAAGGCATTTGGACAAATAAATGAATAGGAAAGGTTTAGAAGGATATGGGCCAAGTGCAGGGAAATGGGGTTAGAGAGGATGAACATTTTGGTCGGCATGGACCAATTTGGACCAAAGGGCCTGTCTCTGTGCTATAGGACTATTATTCTCTGGCTCGCTGTGATCAACATGGCTGATTAGGCCAACTTTACTGTCACACCAGAGCTTTCCTGTGAGTGGCTAATCTGCAGTCCTTCACGTATTATATCCTGGACTCATCTTCTGCTCCCTATTTGTATTAGGGAAAAAGGATTACAAGAGAACTGGACAGTCCAGCCCAATGTGCTGCAGATATAAGTAAACCAAGCTTGGAAAAGTAGACCTCATGTGAATCTTGAAAGAATCAACATTACAATTTTCTTCTTTTATTGTAACAAAAAGCCAGAATTATTAGTGTAAGGTTTAGTAAATTCAATAAATGGTATAATAGGATATTCTGCCTGGAGACAGATTTAGATACACATTCAAATTTGGAGCACCAGCAAGTTGTTCAATCATTTTTTATTCATGAAATAAAAGAAGGGAGATAAAAGTTTCCATTGTATATACAGGATATTTTTGGAGCTATTCTTTTTCAATCACGATAAAAAAGAATATGTTTATCATTGTTATGCCAGCTACGCAGAAAAATTCAATACGGCAAATCCCAAGTTTGTCAGTCTGGCAGTCATTATTGAAATAACTTTCCAGAGGCCAGTATCACCAAGTTACCCTTTATTTACACATGAACAGTCACTGACTTTAGTACTGCCTCACAAAATCAGGCACAAGAGATTATTTCTGACACTCCACCTTTTTACCTATCAGCCAGGGCTCCCTGATTAGACCAGATTAACAACCCCAATCAAGGAACTCATATTCTATGAGGTCCACCTAGCTGACTTCATTACAATCATTACAATTCTAACCAGGCGAGACACGAAACCACATATGGTGATGCTCCTTTCTGTGAAAATTCCATCTAATGTCTACTTAGTGCCAGTCTCGTATTCTAACCCTTCTTCAGGCTTATGCTCGAAATGTCGATTCTCCTGCTCCTTGGATGCTGCCTGACCTGCTGCGCTTTTCCAGCAACACATTTTTCAGCAGTAATTATAACCAGTGCCTGTTAACTGTGACTCCATTTCATGGTATCTTACAGTAAGCAGTCCACTCATTTTACTGAGGCTCGTTTTGTCATCCCAAATGACACCTAACATTCTTCTTCTCCTGTCCTTAATTCTGTGCCAGTTCTCAACACCATTCTGAAATCTCAACTGGAAATTAGCCTTCCTTTTCATATCCAGCAGTTCCATCTAAGGAATAATTTTCATAATCTATCGTAAAAGTATGTAGTTGGAAAAATGCATTTGAAGGGGAGGCGATGGCTGAGTGGTATTAATGTGGGGCTGTTAATCCAGAGAATCCAGGTAATGTACAGGGGACCCAGGATCAAAGCCTGCAGTGAAACTTGAACGCAATAAAAATCTGGAATTGAAAGTCTCGTGATGACCTCATAGCCATTGGCAATTGTTGGAAAAACCCATCTGGGTCACTAATGTCCTTGAGGTAAGGAAACTGCCATCCTTACGTGGTCTGGTCTACATGTGACTCCAGACCCACAGTAATGTGGTTGACTTCTAACTGCCCTCTGACCAATTAGGAATAGGCAATAAATGCTGGCCTCTCCAGCGATGCCCTTATCCAATAAATTAATTTTTAAAAACTCTTGGCTCGCTCTTCAGGCATGTAGTTTTTTAAACATATCCACTATTTCCATATTTCCGTTGTTTATTAACTTTCTTCAATCTTGTATTTCTTTGCCTCACAGTTTTAATCTTTAGAAAGTTAAGGTAAGATCCCATTTCTTACCTTTTCCATCCAGTTTGTCACAAAGTACAATAGCAGAAAGTAGGACACAATACAGAATGGTAACATCCACATGTACCAAATTTATGAATGGCCACTCAAATAAAAGCAAAGTATTGCTGTTGTTGAAGATCCAAAGTGAAAATACAAAGTGTTGGAAAAAAGTAGCAGGTTTGCCAGAATCCGTAGAGAGAGAAAAACAGTTAATGTTTCAAACCTGAAATGACCTATATTCAGGCCGCGATAAGAATCATATTGGATTTGAAAGATCAATTCTGTTTCTCTCTCCACAGATGCTGCTACACCTGCTCAGATTCTCCTACATTTTCTGTTCTTACTACTTATGTAGAATCCAATCTTAACATATACAAATTAATTTCCATTTACTTACTATCTTCTTAGTATTGGCCATGGTTCAGTTGGTGGTTTTCTTAACTGAGTCAAATCTATTGGCACAACTGAAAAAACAAAATGTATGGCATTAACTCCATCATAAAAGCCAGAATAAAGATTTCTTTTTCCTGAGATTATGGATGTTCAGCTGAGATCTAATATTTGCACCATGTGAAACTTCAGGATTTTTTTAAAGTGGACTGTAGTGAACCTTATATGTAGGAAGTGTCTCCAGTCACTTGAGGTTAATGTCAAGATTTATGAACTTGTGGGGGAGCTGCAGGAATTAAGGAGCAAAGAAGATGATGAGAATTTCTTGGATCACATATTTGAGAAAGTGAGCACCCCAGAAGCCATGGGAGTCCAGGATTGTGAATAGGTCATCTTCTGGTACAGCCGGAAGATGCAGAAGGTGCAGGGATCTTTGGGGGTGTGGTATTCTCAAATCAGTATCTAGCACTGGGACTTCTTGAAAGAGCGCTGTCCAGATCATGACACCAAAGAACAATGAACTGCAGAAGAAAGAGCAGCCATGAAATAATAGGAAATCTCACAGTTCATAGACAGAATCCCTACAGTGTGGAAACAGGCCATTTTGGCCCAACAAGTCCACACCGACCCTCTGAAGAATACCGCACTCAGAACCATACCCCTATCTTATTACTCTACATTTACCCCTGTCCAATGTACCTAACCTACACATCCCTGAACACTTTGGGCAACTTAGCATGGTCAATTCACCTAAACTGTACATCTTTGGATTGTGGGAGGAAACCGGAGCACCCAGAGGAAACCCACACAGACATGGAGAGAATGTGCAAACTCCACACAGACAGTCGTCTGAGGGTGGAATCAAACCTGGGTCTCTGGATCTGTGAGGCAGCAGTGCTAACCACTGAGCTACCATGCCACCCTGTTAGGGTCAAGTTAGGGGAATGATAGGCACCTCTATAATTATTATTGTGAGCAATTGTGTTGTCTTCCTGGTGCCAGCATAAAGGACATCATGGAGAAAGTGCAAAATATTCTGCAGTGGGAAAGGGATGAGTGAGAAATTAAAAATAAACAGATTGTCAAGGATATAGAGAAGGCACGTACAGGTCGTTTTGCTATACCATGTATTTTGTTAACATGAATTCACTGTAACACAATTGACGAATTGGGGACACTGTTTTTAAAGTGCGAACTTTTAAAATGTGTGTTGGCTATAACACGATTACATCACCAATACTTTAAGGGTTGTTTCTAAAATGAGATTTTTCTCTATTGCAGGTTTGCACAAGAACATAATCATTGCATTATAGAAGAACTACCTGTATACAGCCAGACTTTCAGTCGGTGGGGAGGAAGAGATTAAAATTTAGGGCCTTAAAGGTAGTACAGTCAGGGTAACTTGGGATATTAAATAGGAGGATGGGGATCAATGGTGGCTTGAGACATAGTGCAAGAAGAAGAGTGTCAGGTCCTCGGGCAGAGGCATCCATTCAAAAGGGATGGGCTTCACTTCAATACGACGGGGATCAATTTCCTTGAGGTGAGCTCCAATCATGTTCTTCGTGATGATTTAAACTAAATTAGTGCCAGAATATACAGTGGAAGAGACAAATAGTTTGCAGAAAGGAGTGAGGCTGTTGAAAACGAGTAGAGAAGGGAATGGTTCACCATTAGATAGCAACAGATTTAGAATTTCTGTGAGGAATACAAACACAGGTTTACAATGCATTTATTTCAATGCACAAGCTGGTAAATAAGGTATGTGAGCTACACGAAGAAATAGCTATTTGGGAATAGAGAGTTTAATGGAAATATGGTTAAAAATGGTGAGTTCTTTGTGTGCTGAATATACAAGGATATGAAGTGCTTGGAAAAGAAACAGGAAAGGTAACAAGGAGGTAGGGTAGCAATAATGATTTGGGAAGACATTATAGAGTTGGAAAGACAGGATGCCCTTGAGGGACAAAGACACAATTCAGCTGGTAAAATTTGAGAAGCAAATCAGTAGTAACCATGCTACTGGATGTAATCTATGGATCTCTAAATAAAGAGAGATATAGAGAAGGAAATAAACAGGAAAATCACAGAGATATACAAGAACAAGAGTGCCATTCTGCAGAACTTCGGTTCCTCAAATATTGATTTGGAGAATGCTAGTACAAAGGCTAAGGAGAGGAAGGAATTTATGAACTGTGTTAGAGAGAACTTCCTTAACAGGTTCATTATTGGTTCAGCTAAGAGTCATTGCTGGATCTGATATTTGGGAATGAGGTGGGATAAGTGGACCAAATGATGATGATAAAAAACTTGAGTGAAATGATTATTAATGGTATCATGTAGTTTGCAACGGAAATGCACAAGGAACAATCTAAGGTAGAACTTCTAAGTTTCAAAAGGACTATCTTCAATGGCATAAGAGGAGATTTTGCCAGAGTAAATTGGAACTGAAGATTAACAGGAGAAATAAAACAATCAGTGATCTTTAAGGAGGAGAAGCTTCAGGCACAGAACTAGAACATTCCAACAAGGGTGAACAATAAGGATACTAAATGCAGGACTACTTGGATGATGAAGGAGTTGGAGAATAAGCTGAATCCAAAGCAGTGGATATAAGATGCATGTCAGGGAAATTCTCCAAATAAGAACCAGGTCATATTCATTAAGCTGAAAGGGATTCAAAGATGAAATTATGACTGGTAACGGAAATAGACAGGCATTTTATAAAAAATTGACCCAGACGTATTTTACCGAATGTAAATAGTAAATGCGCAGTAGGAAATGGGATGGACCCTTTAGAGACAAAGGGAATTATGTATGTTTAGAAGTACAGAGTAAGTGAGAATACTTAATGAGTATGTTGTATTGAAAATGTGATTAACTCACGTGGGTTAGTTCTGTGACATATTCCCCTTTGCGCACTTTTGCTAGTTGTGGACTCCCGGTAACAACAGTGACCTGTGCAACAAATGCAGTAGGGTGCAACTAGGCATGTAAAGGAGAAGTTAGCCTCAATTGTGAAAATGGATTGCAACTTCCTGATGGTGCAGGGGTAGCCATGCCACTCTGGAACCTGGGAATGAAGTGGAGGCAGTCTTACAGAAGGAGCCTTGAATTGCAAGACTTTTATTGCTATGATCGCATTAAAATATCGTATTTATATCTTGTCAAATAAAGGTTAAGAATATTGAAACCACTTCATTGAGATAGATGACTCTGCTAATGTAGTACTTGCTGCAATTGTACCTGCTGTGCTCCTGCAGATTGTCCTGTTACTGATCCACTGCAATACCCACATTGTGAAGGCAGCCAGTAGTGTAACCCATGGGTCGTGGTGAATGGATCTCCCATTGCTGGAACCCTTGCCCTTCAGCTCCAATTGGACAGGGCTCCCAAAGGCATGACATATTGTATATCTTTTTAATAACAAACATTACAATTGAACTATCGTCCTGAGTGCCAATTCTCCTTGTGTCTTATATGAATGATCTGAAAGAGTGAGCAGAAGACCCTTATTACTGGAATATATCATTTTCTGCCATGTGATCTTCTGAATAAATGGAGCACTAAACACTCTTCATCAATTCATGGCCTAACTTTTAGGCAAAACTATTGAGAAAGCCTTTCCAATATTTACATAAATAAATTCGGAGGATGAGAGAATAGTCTCCATTTGCATGGATGGTGGGTGCAGCTGGAACAAAGTTCAAGGTGCTTGATAACCTCCACAACAATGTTATCCAATGATCCGCAGCATCCTAAATACCTTTCTCTTCAAACAGCTGATTGCAATACACTGCAGTGTCTATTTTATATATGGTGCACTACAGGAAAACACTATGTCTCTTCAACAGACCTTCCTAATGCATTCACCACTCTGAAGGGCAAACATACATGTAATGATTGAATTAAAAGTAAATTAATTTGGCAGAAGAGGAATTCACAGTACAAAAAGAAGTTGTACCAAAATATTCTATTCAAAATTGTTACAAAGCTAGATCTTCTCCTATGCAAATCCTCCATGTCAAACTGACTGAAATAGAGGACAAAAGATGTAGTTACGCATCCAATTTATTTTCAGTGTTTTCAGTATTTACAGGTGCCATTTTTGATGCACAATTCCAATGTGGCTACAATTTGGATGAGTGAATTGTACAGGTGCTGGGTATATGCACTAAAAATGTGCAGAGTATTGTGTTCAAAAAAACCAGTAACACTTGTAACTGAACACACCGTGGGCCATCTTATATATCTCAAAATGGAGCTTCAGTGCAACCAATGTGTTCATTTTCAAATATCACTGTTCTCTTCCCCTCAGAATGGCATTTGATTGTGTGTGTGTGTCTGGCACTGTTTTCTGATTGTGATTGATTAAACCTGGTGTCCATACTTAGAAAGGGAAACAAGGTGTAGGTGAGCTGCTGAAAGCATGATAGCAGACCTTTGAAAGGATTGTATAGAATTCTTGTCACAGAAATTCAATCCAATATGTATCAACTTTGCATATCTCTGAATCAAATCATAACATATACCCTATAGTACACAGATCATGACATGATTTTGCATACAAAGTTGTTTTGAGTTGAGCAGTTCCAATTTCAGCTAATATCTTTTTACAACTTCGCCTTTTTAAATGTGCATTGAGCAGGAGGCAGGACCTCCCATCTATTAATGAATATCATGAAATTAATTAAAATAAATTACAAGTGCATCTTTCACTTATTACTATGACTGAGTTACCAGTTCAGCTTTGGTATCAGAATTGATATAAGAAAAGGTAAAGAGTCAAAAATCAATAAAATCATGGTGAAGAGTTGGGTGTTATATCGATATTTCTTTACAGAAAATGGGAGGATCTATGACCAAAATTGAATAGTTTAGTTTACTCTGGTGACCTATTTATGAAATATATAAAACAAAATGGGACTAGATTAGTTAAGATATCTGGTCAGCATTGGTGAGTTGGACCAAAGGGTCTGTTTCTGTGCTGCATATTTCTATGATTCTATAACAATTTTACAAAGAAGAATTTTACAACAAAATAGTTTAAAATCTATAATCTAAGTTAAACCAAAGCAGCAAACATGCAATACTAAGTAAGCTAAAACATCAAGAGTTAAGTGTCAAAAACAAAATAGAAATTGCTGCAAAAACTCAGCAAGTCTGGCAGAATCTGTGATGAGAAATCAGAGATAACATTTTGGGTCCAGTGACCCTTCCTGAAAATTTCTGTTTTTGTTTCTGATTTCCAGCATTCTGCAGTTCTTTCGGTTTTAAGATTTGTGTCTTTTTTTATACATATCCAAAGATACAGTAATGGCTAATCTTGTTATCTGGCTAACAGAGGTTTTATCATTTGTGATCTGTAAGAAAGTTAACAGCGTGTCACTTAGATGAAATCATTAATCTGGGCTATGATCACAAATCCAAAAAAGTTAACGTTCCTCACTTTTTTCAGTTCAGTAATAAAAGGTTCAAGAAGTTGATATTTTGTGTAGGTTTCAATTCATGACTTCACCTCACAATGTTTTGTTATCTTTAAACCTGAGCGTGACAACAATAACTACCATGTAGTTATCTTTCAAAAAGAGCAGGTCAGACTTGCTGAGATCACTGTCCTTAGTCCCAAAATATGGTTTAACTAATGCTACCCATCCAGGTATCATGACTTTATCTTTCCACAAATCAATGAACTTATTATGGTGATGGATCCCTGGGTTCTTAGAGCATGGGGCATGGTGAATACATCATGAGGTCAGTTTGGGTGCATGGCACCAGTAAATATGCTATGTCTTGGGGATAGAAACACTTCCTGAAACTTGCCAAAAGATTCGAAGGAGATTCAGCCCTAGGTGCTTCATCAAAATTCATTAAATGTATTGTAAATTTATGCAGTGATGGCACAAAGAAACAACTTCCTAAAATGCAAGGAAGTGATTCATTGTCAAATTCATAATTCCATTTTTTGTGTCCTGAAGATGCTGCTGATTGACGAAAAGCCAGAGAAGAAAGCTCTTAGCTGGAGTCACCAGGTTACTATTCTGACTTTCATGTTGGTAATAGGGGCCAACCTGTTTCTTTCTAGCAAGTGGGAAGAGTGGGAAGCTGCTGTCAATGAGGTGAGACAACACATAATGAGGGTGCTAAAGCAAGTAGGTGTCTCGCCATCCACGAAGGCGAAACTTCTCCTACATTCAACGTTTAGTGGGAAAGTAAAACGTTTTGCTCTTGATGACAAAAAGCTCTTCATTGGCCATCTCACACATTTCTCCCAACTTTCTCACCATTGTCCATGTCATTCAAGAGCTGAGAGGATTTCACCACTATTCTTTACAAGCCTTGAAGAATCAATTTAATACTAACAGAGGCAAAAGCTTTGAACAAATTAATAAATGCAATGGCTAATGGAAAGAATAGGGCCTATTAGAGACCAAAGGGGTAATTTGTAAGTGGAGCCAGAGGACATTGGTAAGGTCCTAAATGAGTTTTTTTCTTCTGTATTCGCAAAGGAGAAAGATATTGCAGCTGGGAATTTAAATTGTGATGGTGAGGTTCTAGAACATGTTAAGATTAATAAGAAGGAGGTATTGATGTTTTAATGGGCAGTAAAGATGCACAAATGACCAGGGCCTGATAAGATGTATCTCAGGCTGCTATTGGTGAAAAGGGAGGAGATTGCTGGGGCCTAGCAGAGTTACTTCATATCTCACTGGCCACAGGAGTAGTGCCAGATGAATGGAGGATTCCTAATATGCCTCCTTTGTTCTAAAAGGGCAGCAGGGATAGGCCAGGTAATTACAGACCAGTTAGTCTGATGTCAGTGGTAGGGAAATTATTGGAAAAATTTCTGAGGGCCAGAATTAATAAAGCTCTTGAAAAGGCAGGAATTGATCATCGATAGTCAGCACAGGTTTGTTGGAGTGATATCCTGTCTGACAAATTTAATTGTATCTTTTTTTGAAAAGGTGACAAAACAATATTGATGAGGTAGTGCAATTGATGTGGTTTACATAGGCTTCAGTACAGCCTTTGATAAGGTCCCACATGGAAGGCT
This sequence comes from Chiloscyllium plagiosum, assembly GCF_004010195.1. Taxonomy (NCBI): domain Eukaryota; kingdom Metazoa; phylum Chordata; class Chondrichthyes; order Orectolobiformes; family Hemiscylliidae; genus Chiloscyllium; species Chiloscyllium plagiosum. The sequence continues at coordinate 44,946,975 of NC_057726.1, forward strand.
GAACCAAAAGATAAGAGCCCATGAGATCCTAGGTAAGTTGGCAAACTGAATCCAAAATTGGCTTACAAATAGGAGGCAAAGGGTAATGGTGGAGTTGAAAATGTATTGCTGGAAAAGCGCAGCAGGTCAGGCAGCATCCAAGGAACAGCAGAATCGACGTTTTGGGCATAAGCCCGTGTTTGGAAGCGGTGTACAGAGATTGGTGCTGGGACACTTGCTGTTTGTCACGTTCATTAACAACTTGGATTTGAATATAGAAGGTATAATTAGTAAACTTACAAAATTTGGTGGTATTGTTGACAGTGAGGAGAATGGTCTCAGTCTACAGTCTGACATTGATCAGCTGGTAAATAGGGCAGAGCAATGGCAGATGGAATTTAATCCTGGTAAGTGTGAGGTAATATTGGGAGGTCTAATAAGGGAGGGATGTACACCATAAAGGACCCTAGGGAGTTCTGGGGAATTAAGGAATCAGAGATCCCTGAAGGTGTCAGCATATACAGGCAGGGTGGTGAAGAAGGCACACAGAAAAATCCACTTCATTAGTGGGATGGAGAGTATAGGAGCAGGGGAGTCTTGTTACAACATTATAAAACATTGGTCAGGCCACAGATGGAATACAGTGTTCCCTTCTGGTCGCCACACTATCAGCAGGATGTGATTTCATTAGAGAGGATGCAGAGGAAATTCACCAGGATGGAAAATCTCAGTTATGAGAAGAGAGTGGATAGGCTGACATATTGTTTTATCTTGGAGTAGAAGAGTCTGAGAGGAGATCTGATAGTATTGTAAAAAATTGTGAGAAGAATGTATAGGGTAGACTGTTTCCCCTGGCAGATGTGTTAAAGATTCCAAAAGTATAAGTTTAAGGTGATGAGTAAGTGATTTAGGAGGGATCTGAGGTAAAAATTATTTCACCCAGAGAGTGGAACGTGCTGCCTGAGAGGGTGGTGAAGGCAGATACTCTTGCAACATCTGGGTGAGCATTTAAAATTCCAGGTCACAGTCGGCTATGAACCAAGTGCAGATAAAGGAGATTAATATAGTTGGTGTTTATTGGTTGGAATAGGTATGGTGGGCAGAAGGAGCCTATATCCATGTTGTGTGGCTCTTTGACTCTCGGTGTCTTTTCTTTCTTTTTGCACTCCATAAACAATTTTGAAGCACTGGAAATTTTCATTGCGTTGAGATGCACCTGTAACAAATCCTTTTTGACTACAGCTAACATTAATTGCTTTTGCCATTTTTTGGCAATAATTTTAGCTTATAGTCATAATAAAACAAAGTCAATTGTAATATGTCTCCAATTATCAGTGCTTCTAATTCAACAGGTTTTTTTGATTTCTAAATGCCTTGAACTTGTCTGTGATTGTAGATGATTTAATCCATAGGTTTAATTCAAATTGTACAGTTCTTGCTCATTATTTAAATAAGGATTCAAAATATATGATACTTAGCTTATCTGGGACAGATATATTACTTTTTAAAAATTCTTCAATTCTCTCTTTAATCTCAATTTCATAATGTCACCATTAAATGTTTGTTGCTAGCATCATTTTTATCGATTGAGAATTTTCCAATTTCAGGTTTATTGTTACTGATGGACAATTTGGATTTAACATGTTGTTCCAGATCTTCTACTCTTAATGAGAAAATAGTTTGTATGGGTCACCTGCAATTCTCCTTGCCAATGCATTTTGGTCACTTATATAAAACAATTTGCCAATGCATTTTGGTCACTTATGTAAAACAATTTGCCAATGCATTTTGGTCACTTATATAAAACAATTTGCTTATTTTAGATTTGGATTTTTGCCAGGTAAACATTTTCCTAGTAACTGCAATTTTTTAAAAGCTTTCTGTTTAGATCTACATTCCTTTTCATATCAATTTAATTTCTTGGACTTGATCTGTTTCCCTTCAGTTATTAAGTTTTCAATTTATCCCACTTACTGTTCAGAATTTTTCTATCTATACTATTGACCATTGGTTCCATAGACTCAAGTAATTCCATTATGTGACTTATCCTGCATTTGATGTTGTCTAATCTATCTTCTGAATTGATACTTTCAGCTGTACCTTCAACATTCCTTGTTGGGCCATTAATAATTTCATCCCCTCTAATGGGATCTTCAATCTTATTGATGGTTCCTAAAGGTGGAGGCATAATTCACTTCTTTTTTAAGTTCTATAAATTTGACCCTTTATCCCTTATCTGAAATTTATTTCTTGGTTTTATTGCTAAATATTTTGGATATCCTAACATTAAATTCCTGTGTCTTTGCTGTGTACTAGCTTCAGGACTCTGGAACAATCATGTCACGGTCCAACCCATCCATGCCGACCAGATATCCCAACCCAATCTAGTCCCACCTGCCAGCGCCCGGCTCGTATCCTTCCAAACCCTTCCTATTCATATACCCATCCAAATGCCTCTTAAATGTTGCAATTGTACCAGCCTCCACCATATCCTCTGGCAGCTCATTCCATACACGTACCACCCTCTGTGTGAAAACGTTGCCCCTTAAGTCTCTTTTATATCTTTCCCCTCTTACCCTAAACCTATGCCCTCTAGTTCTGGACTCCCCGACCCCAGGGAAAAGCCTTTGCACATTTATCCTATGCATGCCCCTCACAATTTTGTAAATCTCTATAATGTCACCCCTCAGCCTCCGACGCTCCAGGGAAACAGCCCCAGCCTATTCAACCACTCCCCGTAGCTCAAATCCTCCAACACTGGCAATTTCCTTGTAAATCTTTTCTGAACCCGTTCAAATTTCACAACATCTTTCCAATAGGAAGGAGACCAGAATTGCACGCAATATTACAACAGTGGCCTAACCAATGTCCTGTACAGCTCCAACATGACCTCCCAACTCCTGTACTCAATACTCTGACCAATAAAGGAAAGCATAATCTGCAAACTTACCAACTGTACCTCTTATGCTCACATCCAAATCATTTATGTATGTCATGGGTGTTGTAGTTTCCATTCCCCTTGCTTTATTGTTTAGGATAATGACCTGCAGCATCACAAGCCCCTCAAAAATTGTGGGAGCGGGGGTTGGGCATTGGGTTCCCAGCAAGAGACTGTCCACCCATTGTCTTCACAATTCTGCCTGCTCAAGCATCATCACAGAACTATGCATGTGATTTCTCTACTTTACAAATGTGGTGCCCACTGAAACTTACCACTTGTTTCACAGAAAACTGCAGCCTCAGAATAAGATGAAGACAGAATTACTAATGGCTGTGTAGAAGAACAAGAGATGGCCTTCTTCCGATCAAGAGACTTTTTCAGTGTGTCGGTTCACCATCCACTGTTATAGAAGGGAGATCACTAACTCTCTATATGTAAAGAAAGGGGAATACACTAAATTCCTTCTCTCTAGACAGGAACAGACAGACTGAGCTTCACCATGGTAACAGACTTGCAGTTGGTGCAGGGTAGGAATGACTGCATATACTTTGCGTGGGCCATTTCGTGTAAATTCTGAGCCTGCACAAGAAACAAAATGGGTAGCTACTGGACCTCAAGGGCTACACCTAACTCCCTGGTTTATGACCCTGTTGTCTCACCCACACTCTCTCTCTCTCACACACACACATATACATACACACACACACATACACACGCAAACACACATACACACATATACATACACACGCAAACACACAAACACATACACACACAAATACACATGCAAACACACACAAACACATACACACTCAAACACACACACACAAACATACACACACACAAATACACACGCAAACACACACACACATATACACACATGCAAACACATACACACACAAACACACGTACACACACAAACACACATATACACACACACATATACACACACAGTGCATATCAGGAGAGCCATTTTGCCACATGGAATGTCATGGAGTAGATGTATTGCAGTGCTGAATTAACTCTTGAGCTCTCTCAGCCATGAGAGGAGATCTGCACACTCAGTGAAGTGCATGTCAAGATTCATTGTGACCCGCTGCACTCTCTGCTTCAGCATAGCCTGACTGTAAAACCCCCAACTCTCCCACATCACCATCATGAGGAAGCACTACTTGTCAACAACTACAGGATGTGAAGCTACAGAGGATGAGGAAGGGAAAAGTCAATTAACGAAGCCGCTTTACAGCCATACTATCTGTAACAGCTTCTCTGACTGAATCACCAGTGAATATTAGCTCAATTCTACACTCATGAACCGTTGGAAACCTTATTTTCCCTTTGTCAGTGACAATCATATTTCTTATTAAGAAATTATAGAATCCCTGCAGTGCAGAAAGAGGCTAATCGGCCCATCAAGTCTGTGCCAACCCTCTAAAGAGCATCCCACCTTCTACCCTATCCCTCGAACCCTGCACTTTCCATGGCCAATCCACCCATGCTGCACATCTTTGGACTGTGGGAGAAAACTGGAGCACCCAGAGGAAACTCGCACAGACACTGGGGAGAATGTGCAAATTTCAAATGGTTGACTTAAGATGTGAGCCACAATGTATCCCCCTACCACTGTAACAAGAATAATGTAAACTAAACAAATAGCCATCTCTTATTCATTATATCCTAAGAGCTAACATATCATTCTGCAATCAAATCACAGATCTTTTTGTACACAGAGAAGGTGAACAAACAATTTGCATCTCTTACCAATAATATCAATTATTTTAAAATTATTTACTTCAGCATCCCCAAGAATACAAAGAAATTAGAAATACATATTTTGAGCAGAATGTCAGGATGTCATTTAAAAAATATGTGTTTTCATTCTGCAGATTTGATTGACTAAATCAGTTAGCAAATAAAAAGTTTTTCAAAAATCAAAACGATTTGCTTAAAAATAGGTCATGATTTGGAGATGCCGGTGTTGGACTGCGGTGTACAATGTTACAAATCACACAACACCACGTTATAGTCCAACAGGTTTAATTGGAAGCACTGGCTTTCGGAGCGCCTTCATCAGGTGGTTGTGGAGGACACAATTGTAAGGCACAGAATATATAGCAAAATTTTACAGTGTGATGTAACTGAAATTATACATTGAAAAATACCTTGATTGTTTGTTGAGTCTCTCATCTGTTAGAAAGACAATGATAGTTTCACTTCTTTCATATGTAAATCACAAAACTTTTTTAAAAAGTTACATTCTCAGGTTAACTGTAACAATTGGTGTCAGCGCAGATAAGGTGTTGAAGGTGTTAGCCCCCTGTACTCCCTGTCTGTGCCATAATGTTTAGACTGATTCTAATCTAAAAAGTGAGGTAACAGAGTCTTACATGGATTCATGCAGCTTTTTAAGCAAAGTACAATGTAACTCTGCAAGTACAAATTCAGCCCACAAACGTATGTGTATGTGTGCATGTGCATGTGTGTGTCTGGGGTAGGGGTTTGTGAGCGTCTGTAAGAGAGAGTGTATATGTGTGTGAGTGTAGAGTGGTCTAAGTCTGTGAGAGGATGCATGTGTGAGTGTGGGAGTGTGTGTGTCTGTAAGGGTGTGTTTGTGTGTGTGTGTGTCTGGGGTGGGGGGTTGTGAGTGTCTGTGAGAGAGTGTATGTATGTGTGTGTGAGTGTAAAGTGTTTCTGTAGGAGTGTGTGTGAGTGTCTGTTTGCGTGTCTGTACATACATGTGTCTGTGTGTATACGAGCACCTCTGTGTGTGTGTATAGTGCAATGGTGGTCATCTGTAGTGTGACATCAACTCAACCCTCACCCCAGACTCACACACACACTCCTACGGACACACACACTTGGTCTGCGTATGGGTGTGTGTCTGTGTGTGTATGTGTGTGTCTGTGTGTATGTGTGTGTGTGTGTGTATGTGTGTGTGCCTGTGTGTGTCTGTGTGTGTGTGTGTGCGTGTCTGTGTGTGTGTGTATGCCCTTTGTTGCCCAGTACTTCCCTGGAGCCGAAAAACTACAACACGTACTTCGCAACCTCCAACACAATATCAATGAGGATGAGCACCTCGCCAAGACCTTCCCCACTCCTCCACTGCTCGCCTTTATACAACCGCCAAATCTCAAACTGATCATTGTTCGTAGCAAACTGCCCGGCTTTCAGGACAACTCCTTACAACCCTGTCACGGTAGGCGCTGCAAGACTGTCAGAGTGTGGACATAGATCCCACCATTCCACAGACACTCACAAACACCTCCCACCACACACACTCCTACAGACACACACGCTCCCACACTCCCACACTCACACATGCACCCTCTCACAGACTTAGACCACTTTACACTCACACACACATATACGCCCTCTCTCACAGACACTCACAAACTCTCACCAATGACACATGCACGCACACACACACACGCACACACACACATATGTGACTCAGCCAACGTTGTCTATCTCATATGCTGCAGGCAAGGATGCATTGGGGAAACCGAGCAAAAGCTATGGCAACGGATGAATGGGCACTGTACAACAACCAACAGACAGGAGTGTTCCCTCCCGGTTGGAGAACACTTCAGCGGTCCAGGACATTCGACCTCAGACCTTTGGGTGACCATCCTCCGAGACGGACTTTGGGACAGGCAACAGCGAAAAGTGACCAAGCAGAGGATGATAGCTAAGTTCGGTACCCATAGGGAGGGCCTCAACTGGGACCTTGGGTTCATGTCACAGTACAGGTGACCACCATTGCACTATACACACACACAGACACTCCTACATGTATGTACACATATACACACACATACTCCTATACAGATACGCACACAGACACTCACACATACTCCTATAGATACACATACACCCACACTCACACTTGCACCCTCTCACGGATTTAGACACTTTATACTCACTCACATACACACATATACACTCTCTCTCACAGACGCTCACAAACCCCTACCCTAGACACACACACACACACACATGCACATGCACACATATACATACACGTTTGTGGGGTGAATTTGTACATGCAGAGTTACATTGTACTTTGCTCAAAAACTGAATGAATTCATGTAAAACTCTGTTATCTCACTTTTTAGATTACAGAGAGGGAACACAGGGGGCTAACACCTTTAACATCTCAACATCTTATCTGCGCTGACATCAATTTTTACAGTTAACCTGAGAATGTAACTTTTAAAAAACGTTTTGTGATTTACGTATGAAAGAAGTGAAACTATCATGGTCTTTCTAACAGATGAGAGACTCAACAGACAATCAAGGTATTTTTCAATGTATACTTTCAGTTACATCACACTGTAAACTTTTGCAATAAATTCTGTGTCTTACAATTGTGTCCTCCACAACCACCTGATGAAGGCGCTCCGAAAGCTGGTGCTTCCAATTAAACCTGTTGGACTATAACCTGGTGTTGTGTGATTTGTAACTTTAAAAATAGGTGTCATACTCAGTTCACACTGCTCTTACCTCTTCTTCTTACCTCTTCAAACTTTTTCTTACCTCTTCAAAGCTGACAAAGCTTAAATTGCATTTAGTGTAATTTAAACAAACACCTCAGCACAATTTAAACCCAGTCTTGCAAGCAGCTGCCTTCTTAGTATTCTCAGAAACTGTTTGCAGACAAAACTGTTTAAAAGGATAGCTACAGCAAAAATCGTAACATATTATTTAAATAACAATACCATTTGACAGTGCTAAATGTGCAATTGTGAGGTGATGCTACCATTGCAGGATATGGGTTGTGATTGAGACAGATTGTTGATAGTGATGGATGGAGTTGTGGTGAATTGAGCAATGTGTAAGGCTAATGATTTAATTGCATGAATGTAGAATTAGTAATGAATTCCCTGATCTTGACCACTCAGGCCATCAAATTCTTCCTCTTTCCAGGATCTCAGAGCTACATCACTTACATTGTCACCAGTGTTTATCTGCTCCCAGTGTTGTAGCTGTGTTAATCCCATTGGTCTTCTGGTCAAAGTTTGGTCAGAGTCCATTACAATACACATCCTGTCCTTTTGGGCCATATTGTTCAGCCCTTGCAGCACTGATTGCAGTGAGAATGCACATTCTTTTTAAGAGGATGGGGATGACTTTCAGTAATACGGGTTGCTCGAAGCTGTGCTAGCCTCTCCCACCTTTGAATCCATTGCTCCAGTGTGCAGCTCAGCATACTTAATGCTGGGTTGCACACTATCATCAATTATATGGGTTATATAAGGAGATAGCATGAATTTAATGTTTTGCCTACATCAGATGGAACAGTCATTGGTTAACCACACATTATGACCTTTAGATCCACTTCTGGGCTCTTAAACTTTGACCCAAGGTCTCTTCTGCTTTTTGCATCTACAGGAGCCTTGGTTAACCTGATATTTATGACAGTACCAGTCTGAGTGTGGTTTGGAGTTACAGAACCTGTTTCTAAATCTTTTATAGAAGCACTGGAACAAATAATCATAGAATTAGAGAATCAAATGTTAAAACTCTTACATACTTGGTTGATCAACTGAGGAGAAAGTGAGGACTGCAGATGCTGGAGATCAGAGCTGAAAATGTGTTGCTGGAAAAGCGCAGCAGATCAGGCAGCATCCAGGGAACAGGAGAATCGATGTTTCGGGCATAAGCCCTTCTTCAGGAATGATCAACTGAGTCATGGAGTTCAAGGCAGCTGCTGTGTGAAGTGAAATTGAAAAGCATCTCCCAACCCATCTCCTTAAACTCAATAGTACTGACAGGCTGTCAAATTGAATAGAATAATGTTCAGGCATGTCATGTGTCAAAGACTCTCCTTCAAAATTACTGCCATAATTTCCTCAGAGCTGCTCCATCCCACCCTTGTAATGCTACCTGAGGTGCAGCATAAGGTGTGTCACACATCTGGCCAAGTTCAAGGCAGAGTTGGAAATCTCAAAGCTAATGGTTCCAAAATGTCTCTAACCCTCATGCCAGGTCATTGCCAGGCATCTTGTGCACTGCACCTCATCATACCTGAACGAAACCAGACAAGGTGAGCTCAGTTCATTAGCACAGATAGGTTTCTAGAGCTGGCACCAACTAGTACAGAGCAGTTTCCAGAATCAGGGTCAGAAAGCCAGCCTGCAACAGACAGTGGTCCTGGCTGCAGCTATTGAGTCTTCTGGCTGCTGTCCAAAAACAAAATGACTCTGCCTCCAGCCCAGAGGATTCATGGTGTAAAGAGACAGGGTACTCATCTCATTTTCTTCCTCTACCTGAAACTGTCAAAGAAATTTAGATCCAGCTCTACAGAATTTCAAAGGAAAAGAAATCAGTCAAAACATCTTTGTCACATTAATAGTCTAATGTACATTCAGTTACATGTTCTGACAAGCTCTGAACAATTACTTCTATATTTAAAGTCAGGTTATATAAGCAGTTTCCTCCTCTGTTCTTCTCAAGCAGCAGCTGAAATGACCCAACATTCATGATTTCAGACAAAAATCATTCATCATTAATTGTTTGATTTATGCCAAAACTATAACAATTGAAAGTGCAATAGATTCTTTTCATATTGTGCTGAGTGAAAATTGCTAAGCTTAAGATTGGCCGTGGTTCAGAAGACTGATTCAGCACAGCCTAGGTCTCTATTTCCCACAAAACTACATGATAGAATCATAAAAGATGTTATAAATAATTATCAATGGAACATCAAAAAGATCAAGACCTACGAATTAAACATTATACCAGAAAAAACAAGTGCCATTTGCAAAAGCTTCATTTCATAAGTTACTGTTGCATGCACTTTTAGATACACTGTATTTTCCATTTTGGTGTTAAGTTCATGTTGAGCTGACTCTTCTCGTTTGGGTTGGAATCTTGCTTCTGACCCAAGTCAGATTAAAAATTACCCATTTTCCTTTAGTGCAACTTATTGGGCAGGACTTACAGGTCAGGAGCCTTCGCTGTTCACACAGTGTAGACGGGTCTGAGAATCCTTACAGTCAACAACAGAAAGAAATCACTGCAGTAGGTACCATACTCTGTAGTTAAAGATCCTGAAACAACTTTGACGGATATTGAGAGAAGTTACATGTGCAAAGTAAGTGAGGGATTAGGGTGGAGGACACGGGTTTGGTGCAGCATACAGTATATGGGGAATGAGTGCCAGATGAGAGCAGGAGTACGAGTGAAAGATGGGTGGAGAATTGGGAGTCTGGGGAACGTGCCAGGTCCATAATAGGGGTAGGAGGGCAGGTGGAAGAGGAAGTAGGGTTGCCAGGTGAGTGGGGGGTACGAGCAGGAAAAGATTGAAGGCACAGGCAGCTGGTGGATAGTGGTAAAGGGCAGTAAGAAGGTGATAAGAATGTAAGTTTGGTTGGTGGATTATATCAGAAGGAGGTTGGGCTGTTGGGAAGGGTCAGTTCAGGTCAGATTGGATCATTGTAATTAACCAAACAAGTTAGGAAGGGTCAACTCCTTGGTGCTAATGGGATTGTTAGATCTTAAGGCATTGAAGGTGGGCTTGGGGGGCTGTGGTCAGGAGGGTAAAGGTGAGCTTATGAGGATTAAGTCCAAGAGTGTTTGGGCTCAGTCAGGGGTGGAGAGAGTGGGGGAGATATCTTCAGATCTGGGACCATCCTGTCAGGAGAGAGGACATCAGATCAACATGTAAATTCCTCTACTGTTCCTTTATGACTATTTGAGACATCAGTCAATGGTCAGTCTGAACCATTGTCATCTTGGATTTTAAGTCAGAGTTAGAGTTTTTCAAAAGGGGGCGGCATGGTGGCACAGTGGTTAGCACTGCTAGCTCACAGCACCAGAGACCTGGGTTCAATTCCCACCTCAGGCGACTGACTGTGTGGAGTTTGCACATTCTCCCCGTGTCTACGTGGGTTTCCTCCGGGTGCTCCGGTTTCCTCCCACAGTCCAAAGCTGTGCAGGTTAGGTGAATTGGCCATGCTAAATTGCCCACAGTGTTAGGTGAAGGGGTAAATGAAGGGGAATGTGTCTAGGTGGGTTGATCTTCAGAGGGTCGGTGTAGACTTGTTGGGCCGAAGAGCCTGTTTCCACACTGTAAGTAATCTCATCTAAAAAGGCTCTAGATGCCAGGTACTTGCCCATTGAAAATTTCAATACCCAGGCAATTCTGACATTGGGACTGGCATAAGATCTTGACAAGCCAACTTCAACAAAGGCAATCTTCCAATGGGAAGATCTGGGAGTTTGTCTTGAGATGTAGCACAATTCTATTCAGAGAATACAGGTTTGAAGGCTTCAATTTTTCACTTGGTCTGCTTTCCATTCTCTAGTAGAATGAATGGACGCAGTGAACATACTGGACACTTTCCAAAATATCCATTGTGTTGGCATAATCCTCAGGAGAACTTGTGGCTCAGGACTTACATATCTTGTTCTGCTTATGAAAATTTATATTTAATAAGCAAAGAGTGCATATATGATTTCAAAATGGCTTAGGTTGTTTTTCAGAAGACAACTGACATAGGACTTCAATTTGCATGTTATGCAGACAGGTAGTTTCAAGCAGATACACTGGAGAACCAAACGTTGCTGAGATAATACAGTGTCCAGTATGAGTCAAAGAATTCACAAAGCATGATTCAGATAGAGTCTGCCATACTGACCTGCAAAAATGGGCAGCAACAAGTTGAATTTCTCTCATCATAACTTTTTAATTTTAGATCCAGTTGAAGCAATATGAGTGAGACAAAGACTTTGACAGAACGACCATGGATGAGAGGCAGGAAGAGTGATATGCAACAATAAAGCCCCATATCAAAGAGAACAAATCTGCTCATGCAAAATTAAAGTGAGTAACAGTAACACAGGAGAAGCTTTGTGACATTGTGAGTTGAGTTACTGATGTGAATGATATGTAGCTGAATTGTTTCACATAGATGTTAACTTCTGAAATTCCAAGGGAACTAGCAGGGATGGATTGCTAGCATTAACTGTGGCCCTGTCCAAATTAAAGCAAACATAACCAGTTACCCTCTTGCCACATTGATGAGGCAGAGGGCTAAAGCTGTCATAATTGTACAATCTCCCACTGTTAAATTAATGATGCAATTAGACATCTGTCTTTGAACTTACGCTCTATTATGCTGGTTATGAATAAGTGTAATTAAACAATCACATTTTAATGCTTTCACGGGATAATTTTCTGAAATAAGTGTTTCATTTTTTGTGCCAGGGGAATTTCTTCTAATAATTGATAGAATCTATCCATATAATTAAGTATTATAGCTTCAGGAGCTCCTATTAATCTCAGTGCTATGTCATTTTGTGGTACACCATTTATCTATTTGACAAGTGTTGTCCCATGGGACCATCTGCAAAAGTCATCATACGATGTGACCCCTCTGCTCTTGTGTACAAACAAAAATTAATCAGAGTCATACATAAACACAAAGTGAAGAATCAAGTCAAGTCAGGTCTCAGAAAAATGAACATCTGCCATTAGCCTCAGAATGCAAATCTGTCTTACAGGTTAAGTAGTTTCTCACACCTGTCTGTCTGGTTGTAGGCAAGGTGTAAAAAAAGTTATGTACAGACTCAACAGTCAACAAAATAATCTCAAAGCATTAGTAAAGTATTTGTCAAACAGAATAGAATTTAGGAATTATGGGAATGAATAAAGAGCAAAAAAGACCCAATTTTAGGGACAATGTTGCGTTACTCCAGACGTATCTGGCAAACATCCAGCATAAAATGTTGTTGGATAATCTTTTACATGGCAGCTGAAAACAGATGCTTGCCATTTTGTTCAGGCATGCAAGAAGCAAGGTCTGGTTTAGGGCCTCTCACAGAAATTAGGTTACAGTGAACAGGCATGGATCTACCACATCCAACTTTTTTACAGGCAACTGAGCCGGCAATCTTTGGAAAAGTTCACAAACCTTCTGTGGTGAACAGATGACATGGAAAATTTCTCATGCTTCATGTAGATCAGGATCAACATGCCTTAAGCCATCCCTTCTCAATTCTGCCATCATTATTGTCCTAGGCAGTTCAAGATTAGTTACCAAAGGAAGTAATTATTCTTAAAGTACTAGTCCCAGTCTCCCAACTCAAAAATCAAGATAAGTCCAACTTGGCCAATTACCACCCATTTAGTTTACTCTTGATCATCAGCTAAGTGATGGAAGGGGTTGTCAATAATGTTATCAAACATACATGTTAAGGATTATCCTGCTCACTGATACTCACTTAAGATTCTGCCCCTGGCCTCATTACAACCTTGGTTCAAACCTGGATGAATGAGCTGAACTCCAGAGGTGAGGTAAGATTGACTGTCCTTAACATCAAGTGTACATGTGACCGAATATGGCATCAAGGAGCCCCTTCAAAGCTGGAATCAGTGGGAATCGGGAAATCTCTCTCATGGTTGGAGTCATACTGAGCGCAATCAAAGATGGCCGTGGCTCTAAGGAGATCACTGCGAGTTCTTCAGGGGAATGTGCAAGGCACAAGCATCTTCAGCTGATTCATCTTTTACCTTCCCTCCAGCATTAAGTAGAAGTAGTCTTTAGTTTGCTGATGATCATACAATGCTCAACACCAATGAAAACTCCTCTGAGACAAAAGAAGCCCTTGTCCATCGACAGCAAGACCTGGACAATATCCAGAGTTGGGCTATTAAGTGTCAAATAATATTGTGCAATGGAAGTGTCTGGCAATGAGAAAGAATCTAATCATCACCCTCTGACATTCAATGAAATTACATTCACAGAATTTTCTGTTCTCAATATCCGGGGGATACCATTGACTAGAAAATGAACTGGATACACGAGTTAAATATAGTGGCTACAAGAGCAGGTCAGATACTAGGACTTCTGTGGTAAGTAACTCACCTGCTGTCTCATCAGTGCCTGTCCACCATCTATAAGGCACAACTCAGGAGTGTTATGGTATACTCTCCATTTGTCCAGATGGTACAATTCCAGCAGCACACACAAAGCTCAGTACAATCCTGGACAAAACAGTCCATTTCATTTGTACATCTTCTGCCACCTTCAATGTTCACTCTCCTCACTTCTTTTGCAGAGTGGCAGCAGTGTATACCATCTACAAGATGCGCTACAACAACTCACCAACATTCCTCAGACAGCACTTTCCAAACTTGAAACCTCTACCGCCCTGGAATGTCAAACGCTGCAGGCAGATGGGAACACCACCACCTGCAAGTTCCCTTTCAAGGAACACACCATCCGGACTTGAAGCTGTATTTTTGTTATAAAGTTAAAATCCTGGAACTCACTTTCTAACAGCACTGTGAGTCTCCTTCACCCGAAAGACTGCAATGGTTCAAGAGAAGAGCTCATCACCACTTTCTCAAGGGCAAGTAGAGATGGAAAATAAATGCTGGTCTAGCCAAAGACACACACTTCCCATGCACAAATTTTTTAAAAAACATAGCCGCTCTTCCATCACCTTCGCACATTCTGACTATTCATTGTCAAATTTGTTCTCTATTATCTAAATTCCTTCCGATATATTCCATTTGAGCTCATATTATTGCTTCTTTCAATAACTTTCAGTAACAAGACTGCATTGTAGTATTCTCACTAAACAATAAACTTGACAACACTATTACTTTGGAAAGAATATTTAGTCAAGTGTAATAACACAGATACATAATATACCAGTCAAAACCTGCAAGATATCAATTCAGCTGAAGGCAAATTTCGGCCATGCCATAAGTGTAATGAGTTTGTCAATTTTATATTACCTGCTACAGGGAGAATCTAGTGGTTTTAAACTAACAATTAAATTTTGCTTGCCTGAAGTAAATCAACAAGTAAAGCTCGGTTTACATGGCAGCTGTTAATTTGTAGTGAATTCACAGCTGTACTGAATTATTTGTGCTCATCTAAATGCAGCAGATTTATCTTCTATGATTTTGCTGTGTAGCAACTGTCACATTTTAAGGATATGTATTGCTAAACTTTGCTATGCATCAATGTAATTTGTTGCTTTGATTTGCAAGCCTGTGGAAGCTAACCTCTCACTTCAGAACAACAGTGTACTAAGCTAGACTCATTCAGAATGTTCTTACCATGATGTGATCCATGTTTACATGAACCACATCTCCATTTTGTGTGTATCCATGGAGAGTTGCCTATATATCTGTTACATTATGAATGTTAGGTGAGCCCAGTAACAATAGATAACTTGTATGAGGCAGATAACAGTCAAACCTCAAAAAGTCCATGAATCAGTTTATTTAATCCATGGGCATCAAGCAAGTCATTAAAATTTCTAAGATTCCCGAAGGACATTGCTAGAACAGGCCACACCAAACTTTAAAAATAGTCAATCAAAGGCCAATTGTCAAGGTAAATCAGACACGATCAAACCTTTACTCAGTGCTGAACTACAAAATGCCATTACGCCTCAAAAGATAAACCAAATCATATTCCACATCCTTTTAAATAGAATGGAGATGTTGATCACTTTATGCACAAAAATACTTCTGAGAATTTGAGCAAAAATGAAATATTTATTAACAACAATTTTGCTTACTCATCATATTCTTATCCTGATCACAACGTTGTAATTTCAAGCCTTAGTTCAAGACTTAAGGCTATCCTCTCAGATGATTTCAGTGCAGAGAGCGTTCTGCATTGTAGAAGTTGCTGTCTTTTGGATGAGACATTAAGCTATTGCCCTCAGGTGGGAGTAGAAGATCAAGGGATTCTCTCAATCTCTTGGCCATGAGTTATCCCTTAACCAACATTACCAAAGCTAATGAATTGGCCATTTACACTACTGTATTTCCCACTTAACAGTTTTACACTACTGTTAAGTGGGAAAACCATCTTCACTATTACCTACAAAATAACAATGAGCACAAAGCTTTGGAGGTATTTATTTGGGTGTTGAGCATTTTGGTACATTGGAAACGCAAAAGGAGCTATATTGATGTAATTACTTCTTTACTCAGTGGATCCAATCTGTATCATTAATGATGATCAAAAGGAGGTCAAACACAATATTGAAGTTGATTTTAACATTTGGGCAGCCAAACGGAAGGTAGAGCTTGCAATCGTTTTGAAGCCAATCTCATTTAAATATAACTGACAGTTACAAATGCCAAATGGGCAATTAAGTGCTGCTTCCAAATCAAACTTTAATGATATCAGGTAATTGTTGTGGTTCTGTTCGCCAAGCTGGAAGTTTTTGTTGCAAACGTTTCGTCCCCTGGCTAGGCGACATCATCAGTGCTTGGGAGCCTCCTGCGAAGCGCTTCTTTGATGTTTCCTCCGGTGTTTATAGTGGTCTGTCCCTGCCGCTTCCGGTTGTCAGTTCCAGCTGACGCTGTAGTGGTTGGTATATTTGGTCCAGGTCGATGTGTTTGTTGATGGAGTTTGTGGATGAATGCCATGCCTCTAGGAATTCCCTGGCTGTTCTCTGTCTGGCTTGCCCTATGATAGTAGTGTTGTCCCAGTCGAATTCATGTTGCCTGTTGTCTGCGTGTGTGGCTACTAAGGATAGCTGGTCGTGTCATTTCGTGTTCCATTTATATCGTTTATTGATTTATCTCACTGGGTTTCAACCTCATTAAATGATCACCAGCTAAGTACTTTGCCCATCATTGCTGGACTACCATCAATCCCTTTAATGAAACCTGCAAGTGTTGCCTTCCCTACAATGGTGTTGTAAAGTATCATACTTCATCATTTAACTTTTTGTTAAAGCAGATGTACAAATGTACCCTGATAACACGATGGATCCAGATTTCCTGCTGTAATTATTACTGTGGAAGGATTGAAGCAAGGCCATATGGGCAGCTGGGATTTTGACCAAATTGCTGACAGATTGATGACAATGACATTTCTGGTGGAAACGTCAGCATAATGGTACCTGAGGTAATGGGGTATGTGCAGTGGACAAGAACGCACATTGCTGAACACAAGAGCATTTCTGGATAAGCATTATTTAACACTAATTAAGCTGGGATTTGTTCCTTGTTCAAATCTTGTCCCCACCGCCCTCACACACAAAGCTTTCTCCCAGACTGCAGAACAGGAGGGAGCCCTCAGCCACTTAACTGGCAAGCGTCACACCTTCAGTCAGATTGAAGAAGGCTGGGTGCGGAAATAACAGAGGAAGGAGGGTGGGGGAATTGGGTGGAGATGGAACCCAGAGAGACAACAGCTGTTGAGCAGACAAAGGGATGGATTATAACAGGCTGGTGAGAGTGAATTACTGATAGTAGGGACCACAAGTATTTTAAAACGTGTTACCAGCTTGTTTTCTCTAAATTCATGGAATCTGGGCACTACTGGCTAGGATAGCATTTGTTATCCACCCAGTTAGCCACATTGCTGTGGGTCTGGAGTTACAAGCAGGCGAGACCAGGTAGGGTTTCCGTAGGATTTCCCTTTGTAAAAGGCATTATTGAAACAGAAAGGTTTGTCCCCCTCCTCTGCTCCCCAACGATTGTTCATTATCAGACTCCCAATTCCAGATTTTTATTGCATTCAAATTCTACCATCTGTGGGATTCAAAATCACATCCCTCCAACATTACCTGGGTCTCTAGAATAACAGTCCAGTGATTATACCACTAAGCCATCTCCTTTCCTTGGTATTTTCTTGTTTCCCACAGGTACTAGCATCCATCTCTTTTCCTAACTGTTGTTCTCTCTCTCTCTCTCTCTCTCTCTCTCTCTCTCTCTCTCTGGGCTGCGTCCCCTCACTCCTTCCCCCACCCACCCCACGTTGCCTTCAGCATATATACCACCTTGTCCTAGTTGCTAGCAGCTCTGCAGATGGGTCACTAGACCCAAGACATTAACTTTGCCTTCTCTCCACATGCTGCCAGATTTTGCTGAGTTTTCCCAGTAATTTCTGTCCTTGTTTTGGATATACCCATGTGGGTCTGTACTATATCAGACACTATGTACAGAGCCACTGTGGCTGTACATACCAACACAGTGAATGGAACTTTTGGGATGAAGTAACCGCTGGTCTTTGATAAATCGATTGCATACGGCGAGGAAACAAACTTGATGTTTTTGATTTCGACTTCTTCCATTTCTCCACCTGTCAGAAAATAGAAAGAGCTTTCACTTGTGTTTGTTTATTATTTAACAACATATAATACAGCACAGGAACAGGTCCTTTGATCCACCAAGGCTATGCCAACAGATAATGCCTTTCTGACCTAAAAAGCATTTGCCTCCATACTGTCCATATCCCTCTACTCCCTACCTATCATGTATCTGTTAAGATGCCTCTTAAATGTTGCTATTACATCTGCCTCCACCACCTTCTGTTTGAATTCAAGTTTTTGATGAAGTTTTCTTTCATTTCCATTTGCAATCATTTTCCTGCTGCTCTTTGTTTCCACCACAAGAGTCGCTGACAAAGGGAGCATTTGTTGTCCACCCTTATTTGTCCCTGAACTGGGTGCTTGTTAGGAGCATTTCAGAGGGATATGAGTTAACCCATTGCTGTGGGCATGTCGATCAGAAAAGATAAGCATTGCCTTAATGAACCAGATGGAATTTAATGTTACTAATATTGCAAGCCCAGCTCCTCAACGGACCATGAGCATATGGTAAATCATAATATCTTCATGCAGGTTGAAATCACTCCACACGGGCCAGTATCCCATCACCAAATCACACTTTATTTACATGTGCACAGTACACTGGCTGTGGCCAGCCAGCTTGCAGTTAGTCCTTGAAATCAGGAGACTCTCTGCATTCCTTATTTATTTCTATATATATATATTTTTAATCTGCTTATTTTTTGTGTTTATTTCTTTTTACCCCTGTGTTTATACTGGTCAGCCAGGGCTCCCTGATTCACCCAGGTAAATAACTGCAATCAAGGATTTCATAGTCAGTAAGATCCACCTGGTCCCAATCACTACACAGAGGCAATCAACTTAACGAAAGCAAATTGTGTTCGACAAAGCGTGGAGTTTTTGTGATGGTGTAGCTAGCAAAGTAGTTCAGGGGAAACAGTGAATGAAATATATTGGAGCTTCTAAAATGCATTCAATGAGACACCACACAAGAGTTATTGCATTTAGGTCTTCTGGGACTGGATGCATTTTATTTTGCATGAAATGGGGATAAAATGGAAAGTAGGAGTAAATGGTTAATTTTTGGATAATAGGTTGTAACTAATGAAATGCAAGGCTTCGCAATTGCAGCTCATTTATTGATGGTGTATTGATTGTGACTGGACCTTGTTTCCTTCAGTTAGATATGATTTGTTTCATCTGATTTGAACTACGTACCTTGTGACATTTAATTCTGACCAAAATTGATAAGATGCCGAGTGAATGTCCATTGTTTTGTTCAGCATTGTACTGGGCTTATCCAAATACAGTTGATATTACTTACTCATCCTAGACATATTGTCCTGATTTATGAACTAGATTTGACTAAATGCAAGTAGTGTGGCTCGACTCCTATGTCTCCAGAGAGAGACAACAAGCGAGCCAGAGATGGACATATTTTTAATCAATAAGAGATCAGGAGTTATGGCAATAAGGAGGGAAGGTGGAGCAGATGGTTAAGTGATCAACCATTGACTAGTGAAGAAGACTTGATGGATCAGTGGCCTATTCCTGCCAGGGAATTCTTAGAGGCATGGCATTCATCCACAAACTCCATCAACAAACACATCGACCTGGACCCAATATACCAACCATTACAGCGGACAGCTGAAACTGACAACTGGAAGCGGCAGGGACAGACCACTATAAACACCGGAGGAAACATCAAAGAAGTGCTTCGCAGGAGGCTCCCAAGCACTGATGATGTCGCCTAGCCAGGGGACGAAACGTTTGCAACAAAACCTTCCAGCTCGGCGAACAGAACCACAACAACGAGCACCCGAGCTACAAATCTTCGCACAAACTTTGATATCAGGTAACCCAGAGGCAGCACACCAAGTTCTAAATGGGAGATCTACATATACGGATTGAGGTAACCTTGGGTCACCCAGGTCACAGTCATTAGAAATTGTAAACCTCCTCTCCCTTGCCCAATATTAATCATCATGAACTTATCTGTTTGGGGAATTCTTTGCACTTTCCAAAGAGCTGGACAATCTGGCCAGTTGAGGCCCAAAATTCTGATCAGGCTGCTCAAATTCTATCAGATCCCTGATGTTAAAACTGCTTTGTTATATGAGCCAAACAGTGGTAAGCCCCATTCAAGAAAGCAGCAGTGGAGTCACTATTGCTTGCTACTGCACATATATTTTAACTGCATTACCAGCCAGGTTTTAAGCTAAGTAATCCAAGTTAACATTTATCCCTTAGCTTACCAGTGAAATCTAAACTAGGTTCCATCCTCACAACTGAGAAGCAAGAGAGTCTTGGAGTATTTATAGGGGTGAAGGTCTGGTAGACTGCATCAGCAAGACTAGTAGGGGTAGTTTCCTGCTCTCCTGACCCATTAGCAGAGATGAAAATGGTATTTAACTTGTAGAGGCTGCAGCTCTGATCATATGTAATCACAGTAAAATATAACCAAAGCTCTGAATGGGCACTGTTGGAGAACCAATGTAAGCATGTTAATGGAATGCCTTGCCTCACCATAAGGTCACCATCAATGACAAAATCTTCCATTGGAAAGTTGCAAGTATGTGTTCCAGATTCTTGGGATTTTTTCCCAAATTAAACTCTTCACCCACCTTCCACTCTTCTGACATGTGTCATGTGAGATGTTAATGTTGAAACCAACACTTTTGTTGTAAAATAGTAACTTCTTAGCACTGAAAAATCTCTGTTAGAGTAGAAAACCAACGTTGCTTTCGTTAGAAACATTTAGTTTCCTAACTTGAACAAGTCTAACTTATGCCACGTTAGTGAGCTTGTCAAAATGGCTGCAAAATCTCAAATGCTTACCCCACTTATCATTATCAACAACTTCTGTCTTCCAGAGATCTCTTTTCTACACAGTGTGTGACAATTTGGCCCTGTTCAGTATGGTGCAGAGAAACCCATCTTTTGATGGAATCCATACAGTACAAATTATTCAGCCACAGAATTCCTCAAGCTAAATGCATTATTCTTCTCGACCCATAAATCATTCTGACAGTTTAAAATTACTTGCAAAAGAAGGCATTTAAACGTTTCAAATATGTTTTCACTGACCTACAATAATATATTTTTTTCAAGCAGCCTTTATTTTATAGACTACTAACATCACAAGAAGTGAGTTAATGTTTGATACATATTTATTACTCCAGAGGGGAATTCTAGACTCTTGGGAAAATTGTAAATTGAAGAAACAGCAAATTACTAATTTACTGTTTGATACAATAATCTGTCTTCTTACATTACTCATCCAAAATAACTATACTGATGAAGAATCAAGGTGACATTTTGACTAGGCAATATTCTGGTATTCCTGGATAGCTTAGTTTTGGTAGCAGTAAATGTGTGCATGGGAACTTTAAAAGATAAATAACTGACTTTTATTAGAAGTTTTTTGTTGGGAAACATTTATGGAAGGAGTTATTTTAGGGAAAGGATGAAATCAGGCACTACGTGATCGCTGTGCAAAAGAAAATGCACCTATTTAAGAGTCTCGATTAACCTGCAGTTTTGGGAGTAATTGATGATTGCTATGATTTTAACCTGCCTGGAGGCAGGAAAACAGAGACCAGCATGTTCAGCACTCAAGCGCTGATTGGTATTTGTTTTCCTCTCTGGAAAATGAAGTGTGCTTCAGCACTGAAGCTGGGAGATACATTGGTTGACAAACCACAGTAGGTATCGGTGTAACTCCACAGCATTGGGAGAGGTGACGGTGCGGGAGCACTTTGGGACCAGTGACCATAGTTGCCTTAATTTTAAAATAGTTTTGGAGAGGGACAAAACTGGTCCACAGGTTCAAGTGCTAAATTAGGGCAAAGCATATTTTGTTGGAATTAGACAGGAGCTTGCAGGGGTTGATTGGCATGGTGTGTTTGCAGTCAAAGGGACCTCTGGCAAGTGGGGGTCTGTTGAAAGTGAGATAGCTAGAGTTCAAGGTTTATATGTTCCTGTGAGGGTGAAAGGCAAGGTTGACAGGTCTAGGGAACTGTGGATGACAAGCGATACTGAGGCTTTGACTAGAAAAAAGGAGGCATGGCTCAGGTACAGGCAGCTGGGATTAAGGGAATCCCTGGAGGTATACAGGGAATACAAAGAGTTTACTGAAGAAGGAAATAGGGAGGGCAGAAAGGGGGCGCGAGATAGCCTTGGCTGAGAAGATCAGGGTGAATCTAAACAGTTCCTTTCAGTATATAGGAAAAAGAATAACTAGAGAGAGAATAGGACGCCTCAAGGACCAAAGTGGACATGCATGTGTAGAACCGCAGGAGACGGGCAAGATCCTCAATGAATATTACTCCTCTGTGTTTACTGTGGAGAAAGACATGAAGACTTGGGAACTTGGGGAAGTCAGTGGTCATATCTTGGGGACAGTCCATATTACAATCAAGGTGTTGGATGTACTAGAATGTATGAAGGTGGATAAATCTCTTGGTCCTGACCAGATATATCCAAGACCACTGCAAGAGGTGAGAGAAGAAATTGCAGGGGTCCTGGCTGATATTTTTGCATCATTGTTAGCCACGGGTGAGGTCCTGGAAGACTGGAGAGGAGCAAATGTTGCGTCCTTATTCAAGAAGGTCTGCAAAGAAAAACTTGGGAACTATAGACCAATAAGGCAAACATCTGTAGTAGTCAAGTTACTTGAGAAGATTCTGAGAGATCAGAGATTAGTAAGTTTGTAGGTGACACTAAAATAGCAGGTATCGTAAACAGTGAGGATGGTTATCAGAAATTGCAGCAGGACCTTGATCAGCTGGGGAAGTGGGCTGAGAAACAGCAAATGGAGTTTAGTACAGATAAGTGTGAGGTCTTGCATTTTGAAAAATCAAATCAAGGCAGGAGTTTCATGGTGAATGGTAGGGCCAGCAGGAGTCTAATGGAACAGAGAGACCTTGGAGTTCAGGTGCATGGTTCTCTGAAAGTTGAGTCACAGGTAGACAGGACAGTGAAGAAGGCTTTTGGCACACTGACCTTCATCAGTCGGGGCATTGAGTATAGAAGTTGGGAAGTTATATTGTAGTTGTACAGGACGTTGGTGAGGCCAGAACTGAATTATTGTGTTTAGTTTTGGTCACCTTGCCACACGAAGGATATTATTAAACTGGAAATTTACAAGGATGTTGCCAGGATTCAACGGTCTGAGATAAAGGGAGAGGTTGGACAAACTAGGACATTATTTATCAGAATGTAGGAGACTGAGGGGGGGAATCTTATAAAAGTGTATAAGATCATGAGAGGCCTGGATAGGGTGAATGCATTCAGTCTTTTTTCCAGGGTTGGGGAATCAAGGATTAGAAGGCATCAGTTTAAGGTTAGAGGGGAAAGAGTAAAAGGGAACCTGAGGGGCAACTCCTGTACATAAAGGGTGGTACACATATGAGCAGCCAGCCAAAGTCATGGAGGTGAGTGCATTAACAATATTTAAAAGGCATTTGGACAAATACATGGATAAGAAAGATTTAGAAGGATATGGGCCAAGTGCAGGGAAATGGGGTAATGTTGATGGATATTTTGGTCAGTTTGGGCCAAAGGGCCTGTCTCCATGCTGTAGGGCTCTATGACTCTAGCTCACAGCTTCTCATAGCCTACATTAACAGTTCTAATGGAAGAGGTACAGTGGGAGGGGAACAAATCAAGAGGTTGGAACACACATCCAAGGACATGATTTGATACAACTAATCAAGCTAAGCTCTCATTTTACAAACACACTTCTCAAAGACTATTATCAGCAGCATCTCAGTTTCAATATGCTGCCTCAAACATGTGTATACTAATATGCACACACATCCCATTATTGCATCCTTCAAAGGCAACATCAGACATATCTCACAGTTCTTCAAAATGTCAGGCATCACATAAATATCCCTACCAATGCCCTCCTTCACGGTCTCCACTTTGTCTCTTCTGGGAAAAACCAGTACATTATAGACATCAGCAACACCTGAACAGGGTAGGGAAGCACAACTCCATGGGAAGATGGTGGCTTTGTGGTAATGTCAGTAGACTAGTAAAGCAGGGACCTGGGGTAATGCTCTGGCTACACTAATTCCAATCCAACAAGGCAGCTGGGGAATTTAAATTAATTTATTAATTCTAGTGCGGAAAACTATTCTCAGTAATGATGACATTGAAACAATAATCAATTGACATTAAAAACCCACAGGTTCATAAAGGTCCTTTACGGAGGGAAATCTACTATCCTTACATGGTCAGGATTAAGTGTGACTCGAGACCACAGCAATGTGGTTGATTGCTTCCTGTTCTCTGAAATTGCCTATTAACCCACTCAGCTAAAGGGCAGTCAGGGGTGGGAACAATATGCCAGCAATGCCCATATCTCAAGAAAAATCAAAATGAGATCATTCTGCTCGACGAAGCAGAACTTGCAGCAATGTGGAAAGGAATGGCCATAGGCAGAGAAGGTCACTTCAGTTTCCTTTTAGAATCTTGCATGGCTACTTCACTTCCAAATTCCAAATGGTCTCATCACACGTACTCTTCGTAAGTGCTGCAGATTAAACTTTCTACATTCATTTCTGCAAGCCCTCAGGAGAAAGACTGCTGAACGAAGATGAGAAGTTGTATAAGGAGAAAAGCATAGCGTTGGTCAATTATTGTTACATTCATTGGCACTGGCTTGAGACTGACTTTGCACTGTCAGAAATTAGGAATGCGATTAAAATTTAAAAATCAATGTTAAATAGGTGGAGTGATATATTAGTGGTATATGTTTGTTCAACTGGAAGTCACTTAAGGTTTACCATCCATAGAAATACAGTTAGTGGAATAAATATTGTTAGAAGCTGATATCAGGAGTCCCTAAAATGGTAGGATAAAATGGATAAAATGGTAGAGAACAACTGTTAGAAACTTGAACAATCACGCTACAAAGTTAGTTGGTAGTACAGCAATTGATTACTGCTGCAAAAAAATTATCAAAGTTTTTTGATTTGCATTTGTCAGGCAAGACTACCATTGTAAATGGAAAACAACATTTTATGAGGAAAGAGTGCTGATTGGTTGACAAGTGAACTCTGTTTGGTTGAGGTATTGTCATGAAGAATGGACTAGTCGGTTGATCAAGGACAGTTTACTGCTATGTTCAACTTTAAACCAAGCAGTTTGACTTGGATTTGTTGAGGTAATACCCTTAAGAATGAACCAAGGAATGACTTTTCCAATCTTGTTAAGTTGAATGATAACATACACACATTATACCTGTTTCAACTTAACAAAACAGGCCACAGAGATTGTCTGATTTGTTCCGAAGGGCAATGTCCTGACCAATCAAGGTCAGCAATGATCCATGTCTATCTATATCTGCCTGGTTCAAATTTGAATAAACCATGGAAGTTAACTGTCAGTTATCATCAAACTGGTGGATTCTCTATTGCAATGCTTCTACAAACAGAATCTACTTGCTAACTAAACAGCCCTCTCTTGTCATACAGTATGAAAGGTTCTTTCCCCTTTACACTGCATTCATCAGCACATTCACAAGAATACCAAAGTGGAAAACTTTAACAGAATAAGTAGAATCTTATAAGAATCTGAACAATATAGATTATGGTGACATGTGTGACAGAAATGTGCAATAAATAAGATGAGGCCCCTTTTAAAGTTGAGATCATCTTGCTTTATCTTTTGTTTTTCACAATTGTCAGGGCAAGATTCTCACTAAGCAGCAAGATGGTCATTATTGCTTGTTACATGCCTTGTTAACATCACAAAATTCCTCATTAATATTCAGTTTCCCATCTCACCAAGTTCACCAAATAAACTCTGTAAACTGCAACAAGGAAACCAGAGCAAGAACCTAGCGTATTCAGCTCATTGCTTACTCCAAACAATCTCCATGTTGGAATCTGGGAATTGGGCACATATATTCATGTCCAAAGACATTGGCATGTGACATGTGCTAATCTCTAAGAACCCTCATGGTATATCTCCATTCCACTAATAGTATGCTTCTGCACTTCACTTGTACTGACATTGTTATCATTGTAATGCAACAGCAAGGACATTGTGACCTCAGGGACACTCAGATCCAGCTAATCGACTGCATCACCAGACTCTTCGCTTGTTGTCATAGCACTCAATCACTCCAGGCCTACCTGGAAGTTCACAGCATCGCTGCCTTACCTTGCCTTGTCTCTTTTATGCAATGCACACTCAACTAGAGATACCAGGCTCAAATTACTCCTGTCTTGCTGTGCCATTTAACATAGGTGCAAAGCCAGAAGGCCTTCCATAGTAGGCAGCAGCCTGAATCCAGTCAAAGGGAATAGGCTTCGCTCAGTGGATGCTGACATGGTAAGTCAAAGACAGTCTGATCCAGTCCGAGCCCTGCTCAGGATGATTAGAGTTGGGATGCTTTCCTCAGAGTGGGCGAGGAGCTAAATGATGGGCGGCCTCTGACCACTAGTGACTCCCCTGCTCTCGTGTGGGCTGCTTTCCTCATGGAATGAGACACAAGCATATGTCATAGGAGAAGAAAGTGGATGCCACAGCTATTACTGTTGGTGCAAATGGGAAAGTATCCCTAGTCATCAATGGAGAGTTTGCAGGGTTAATGGTGTTGGGGTTTGGGGTGGATGAAAGTGAGTGGGAAAGATGTTACAGGCAGTAGTGAGTGCAGTAGAACATAATCATTGGTACAAGGTCAGTACAGAAGGAGAGATAGAATTGTGTGAGATATTAGAGAAAAGATGGTGAAGCCTACACTGGGGCAGTGGAGACGATCATGGACCTTCTTCCTACCTTGCCGGGCATTCCTCCAGGTGACTTAAAACTGCTCAAATCCAGGCTTCACCCTCAGACCAAACTGGCACGTCTAGTGTCATGACCTTTATTGCTGTTCTTGGGAGAAGGAAAAGTCCCATCTACACACCACCTTAACCAGTATGACATCCGGGTCTCTACCTGCAAAGCCAGACCCTAATTTCTCCATATCTGTTGTCTCCAGCACAAATGTCAGCAACTCTGCATGGAGCTACGAGCTGTCCGGGTACATAAGGGGCTTTTAAAGATGTCCAATGTTAGGGGATGTTGGTGAATTCTGGGACAACCCAGCACCGGTAAGATGAGACAGAAATAAGATGTGAGGGAGGCATTAGGGGAATGGTGGGTAATAAATGATGAGTTTAGTGAGATACGGTGAGATAAGTCGCAAAGCCTGCAGCAAGAAATGTTCCAAAAAACTCACCACAACTTAGACTTAACCAAAAAAATGTAAGGTTCAGTCATATGTGTTTGTTTTTAGCAACAGTCCACAAAGCTCTGCTAGACTCTTTGTTCAGTCTCACTTAATTAGGAGCCAGCTGGAATATAGGCTCATTAGTGTGTTGATATAGAAGTTAATTTAATGAACAATACTGCAGTCCAATAGTCTGATAAGGTATAAGAACAGCTGAACTGAACAGTCATTATGAATAGCTTTTAATAGGTCTTATAAAGAGGCTTAACCATAAATATTGATAGTGGGAACTTTTATGAGTTAGTTTGATGCTGATGATAGAAGGTTTCTGTCAGGATGCCATTGATTAGGAAGGACAGTAAAGATTAATAAAAAACAAGTATATTCTGTAATCAATATACAATTGTTGCCCACATTGTTGTGACCACTGCCAACAATGCAATTATTTGTCTAACAATGTCTTCCTTTCTGTGTAGATATCTACCCCATATGCATTTAACTGGGATTTGGAAAATTGACCAGAAACACAAAAGGCAAGATATTTTTTAAAACCTATTTTATAATCAGCCTGCTCAGTGATGTTGTTAGACACTTCTTGAACCCAGACCTCCCTGCTCAAAGGTAGGGTTCGAGCAAAAAGAAAAGAAACAGGTGGACTGAATCTCTGGGAAATACGCAACACAGCAAGCAGGTCTGAGAATGGAGATTGTTGTCTGGGACTGTTGTTCAATCTGGAATCCCAATGTACACTTCGTCCCTGAACGAAAATCAATTGAAACCAGCAGATCCTAGCCTAAGACAGCTTTTACACCTCGGGCTGCACAATGCATATAGTATGGGAGCGACAGAGATACTGGACATTCAATCTCGATCAAAACCCATTCACACATACTCTAATCATAGAAAAGCCAATTAAATTCAGAATAGAACATCAAGATATAACTGCCGGCCCTGATCACACCTGGAGGGAGCCTTTTCCAACAATATGCTTCTGCATGAACTGTTTCCCCTTAGGCCTTCAGCCCCAGCAAGCAGCTTCGGAACCAAAAACCACACCGGCCAAATTGAGTACTGGGAACCCGAACCAAGGCCCTCGTCAGGATAAAAGGCCTCTGAGAGGGGGGAAGCCAGCCGATAAATCCAAACAAGAACATGGGCTTTTTTCGAAACTGAGAATACTGATGGTAAGAACTTCAGCAGCTGACCAAGACCATCAGGACTTAAACCCGACAACCAGAAGCAACAACCAACTTGACCGATACTACAAATTCTCAGACATGACCTGAGGTGGAAACCAGGCTAGCCAAGTCAGCAGAAAGTAAAGAAAACCGGGTACTTACCCGATAGGTCTAAAACGCACCTTATCGTATAAGCAGACTCAACACAAGCTCAGAAACCTAGTCTTCATCCAACGTCCAGGTACGGCAAGCCAGAACAGCCAGACACATTTCAAAACCATGTTCCAGTATACTGAGTGTAAGCCCCAAGATCCCAAAGTGGGAGGCAGGTGGTGTCAGTACATTGGGACACTACCCGTAGGATTTCTGATTAAGAGTGTAAAATTTAACACTGTTGTTTTCTGTGGGTTGGTAAGATATTAGTCTAATACTGGTAATCTAATTAATAGTCGATTTTAAAGTACCACTGTTCTCCTGTGTATTAACTGTGTTAGCTTCCTTGATCTACTGCATTTCCTATTTCACATATCATAATTTATAGCTTTTGCACCTTAAATAAATGCAGAGATTCTTCTGCCCTTAAACACCTGTCTACTCTCTGTTCATTCACATCCCCATGAGTAAGTCCAGTGTCCAGAACCAGGGGTCAAGGTTTGATTTGAACCACTTAAAGATGAGGAAAATAACTGATTGCAAACCAGGACCCTACAGATATTACCACTCCACCACAAGAACCCTCCACACAAAGCAGGATAAATCCAAGCCAAGCAATTTCTCCTCCATCAGTCGATTCTCAATTATCAGCAAAGTGATGGTGGCAATCAATACAGTGCCATCAAGTAGAATTTGCTCAGGAATAACCCGCTCACTGAAGGTCAGTTTGGATTCAGCAAAAGTGCTCATTACAGCCTTGGTCCAAACATGGACAAAAGAACTGAATTCCAGGGATGATGTGATAGTGACTGCCCTTGACATCAAGGGGGTCTGACAAACCTGGGTCAATGTGAACCAGTGGGAAAACTCTCCATTGCGTACGGTCATAGAATCCCAAAGATGTTCCTCAAAGTTTGTTTGTCATCTATACTGCGCAAATCAGCAGTGTGACATTATTCTTTCCACTTATCCTGTTAAGCACAGCTCCAACACAATTCTAGAAGCTTAATACTGTCTAAGTCAAAGATACTCAGAGTGGCATGCCTCTTTAGGCAGCCTTTAACATTCACTCCCTCCAGTATTGATATATGTGTAGGACGTACTGCAGCAACTCATGGGTCTACTTAGACAGCACAACTCCCAACCCCTTCCACCCAGAAAGAAAAGGGCAGCAGATGCATAGGAGTATCACTACCTACAAGTTTGTCTGCAAACCACACACCATCCTGAATTTCAATTTTATCAATGTTCCTTCACTGTATCTGGATCAAAATCCTGAAACTCCCTCCCTAACAGTATGGACTCAAGTGATGTTACCCCTTCACTTTGTAAGGCCAATGAGTGCTAGCTCACCCAACAATGCCACATCCTGTGAATGAATAAAAAACAATCACTGTGTCACTTAATTCTATGCGTTGATCCCACTTATTCCATCTGTCCCATTATAGTCTAAAGAAATTCAATGGATTTAAGTAAGGAACACTTGAAAAGCTAATGTAGTGAATGTGACTCATATCCCAATAAGAACATGATACGCTAACTATTTCTGTTGTCTATTTCATATGGCCCACCTCTTGGATGAACCTTGTACCTAATGGTCCCCTGTTAGCCTTCACTGTCCAAATATTTAGGCATTTGGCCTCTTTCAATCCAATGGTCTATGTTTCACATTCTCTCAGTCTCTCCCTCACAACATTGTGCATTATGCCAATGTAACATTGATTTAATAGACTAGCCTTTCACATGACACTGCCCAGGCCAAAACAAATAAAATAAAAGGCAAACACTGCAAATTCTGAAAATAATACCACAGATCAATTAGCATCTGTAAAGAGAAATGTTGCCTCAGGTATAATTTTTTGACAAAACCAAGATGGATGAAGACTGCTTTCCTAAACAACACATACCTAGTTACAATGGAATCTGAACCTGCCTCATAAAACTTATATAAATTTCACAGCCAGCTTATGGCATAAGTTCAATGCGCTTGAATTGGTTTTTTTTATATAAACTACTCAAGCACTGGAATTCATTCAATCTTATAAAACCATAAATCCATAATGGATTCGGTAGCACACAGGTATACACTTTAGTCTGGCACAATTTCAGTAACTGATTACAAGTTACATGACCAGCTGCACCCAAATGAAAAAAACACAGGATTTTTTAAAAAATGTCTGAAAACTTCATCAGCATATTCAGCACAAGTGCCAGTATTGGGCACACCTTCAATGGGCACAGTGCTCAAGCAGTATTCAATGCCAGGTCACTTCCATTGCTGGTTAAGCCCCAGGAGGAAACGTTAGAGTGGGTGATGGGGCAGCGGCTGTGGAGACACCCCTCATTCTAGCTCTCTAGAACATTTTTCTTTAAAATGTTACCTTTCCTGGAACCAACATAACATCACGGGAGTGGACCTGGGCAGAAATTTAGCCATAGAAAGAATGAGTAGAGAACTAGAGTGAAACATGGGGAATTAGATAACTGACCTAAGCCAATGTATACAATAAATAATACCAAGTAATCATTACAGTTTCTAGCAATACTACACATTATGGCAATATACATTTTGGGGGTCAGTTCTCTGGGTTCGTTGGACACTGGCTTGCAATACAAAGTGATAGCAACACCAATTCCTGCACTAGTTGAGTTAAGGACTCTCCTTCTCAACCTCTCCGCTTGCCTGAAGAATGTTGGCCCTCAGATTAAGCCACCACCAATCTTCTCTCTTTAATGAGAAAGCAGCCTATAGTCCACTGGGACAATGACGATTTTAGCTTTACTTTCTACACATTACAGGGAACTCATGACTGACTACCAGGCCTATAGCTCATGGCAGAGCACTTAACAAGAAGGACTGTAAAGTTGAACAAGGGTTTGGAAAACAGCAGATGCTTCCTTTTAATGTCATGTGCTGGTCACTCACTGGTGTGGCACCATCACCAAGTTGGTGCACATGCCTGAGGGTGAAGCTGAAAGAACGATGGAGACCATGGCCTTTGGCCTTTGTTATCAGGGCACTGCATAGCACACTGAATGAAGAAGCCATCGATAAATCTGCAGAGAGTTGTCTTTTGTACCTTACATCCCAAAGGTAGATAATTTCTGCCAAGAATCCTGTGCCCAGCCATTGGTGAGATGTTGGTCATGGTGACTACTTTCCTAAGAAGGTGAAGGTGGATGATACATGATAAAGACCAACAGAAAATCCAGTAGCAGCAGCAGGCTGCCAGGAATCTGAGGAGCAGCCAGTTCAGTGAGGGGCTGTAGCTGCATGCCCCTGGGGTCCACAGGAAATCTAGAATCTTTCCACCCCAACCACGCAGGTTTCTCGGATGATAATTGGACAGTTTCAGATTGTTCCAGGAACAGCAAATGGTAAGATTAGAACCCAATGTGAGAGGCACCACAGGGGCAGGGTAGATAGTTAATGAGGCGCTGCATCAATGCAGACTCTATGTTCCGGGACACTGTGTTGGAACTATACCAAATGCTAAAACGGTACCCGAGGGCTGAAGGAATGATGGGAAAATCCTCTCCTGGTGACTGTGAAGGTGACAGCCACTTTGAACCATTGTGTGACTGGCTCATTCCTGGGAGTGATGGGTGACCTGCATAGGATATCTCTAACATGTACCCACAATGTGGAGGTGTTGGTGTTGGACTGGGTCAGAAGTCACATGCTACCAGGTCATAGTCCAAAGGTTTACTTGAAATCATAAACTTTCAGAGCATTGCCCCTTCACCTGATGAAGGGGAAATGCTCTGAAAATTTAATATTTCAATTAGATTTGTTGGACTATAACCTGGTGTTTTCTGACTTCTGACCCTGTACCCACAAATACAGCAAAACAGTGACCAATGCTGTCAGTGCAAGGTCACACAGGGTCATTTTGTTTCCCCATGCTGAGGTCAGTACTGCAGTTTGGGAAGTGGGATTCAGGAACACAGCTGGGTTCCCTCAGACACAGGTGGCCATTGTCTCCACACACGTGGCACTGAGAGGGTGGTATCCCTATACTGAAGAATTCATCAACAGGAAGGCATTCCATTCCATCATGTTCAGGTGATCTGTCATCGCCGTTCCCACTTCCTGGAGCTAGCCACTTACACCATGGCTGAAAGCATCATTGCACAACCTCTTACTTCATGCAGTGTGCAGATACAATATCAACCATGCTCAACCAGGGCTTTGGTGGAGCAGATTATGGGGCTGCTGAAGATACCTTTCTGCTGCCTCTGAGGAGAACCCTCTTGTATAGCTTGGACAGAGTGTTTTACCTCATCCTGGCATGCTCTGGACAATTAATATATGCACAAAGGTGATGGATGGATGCTGAGGAACTGGGAGAATAGAAGCAGTTTTCTGAGGAAGGGAATTAGGAACCCGGGAGGAGGAAGCTCTCCTTATCCAATGACAGAGCTGAGTTATATTGACTGCCACAAACTGACACCTGGCTCCAGTGAATGAGCGCTGGGTGCAACAGACCACCATGGAGAGTTAAATAGCCTCTGATCATGGTATTTGGCTTTCATTTTGGGGGTGAACTGCAGCCTTTACTTGTTTTTTTAATGTCCACTCTTGGTGACTGTAAATAAACATTGATGCTTGCTGTTGTTCAATTGCTTACTTGCATGTGATGTTTCCCCATAAGTTGTAGGTGTACAGGAAAGCAAATTATATATTGCCATTCATTTCATGGGGATTCGAATCCTGAAGTATACATATCTTGCTGTAATTAAATAGAATCTTAATGAGACCTTATCTGAAGTACTGTGGACAGTTTTGATCTCCATGTCTAAGGAAGGATATACATGTCAAAGATGAATTTCACCAGACAATCCAGTGTAGGAAAATCAGAGGTGATTTCATTGAAACTTACAAAATTCTGACAGTATATGACGTGTTGGAATAGATAAAGTGCTTTCTGAAGGCTGTTGTGTCTAGGACTGGGGGCATCATCTCAGAATAAGGACTAGGCTATTTAAAACTGAGAGGAGGAGGAAGAATTTCTCTGCAGGAGGCAGTGAATCTTTGGAATTCTGCCCCACAGAGGGCTCAGAGCACTTGATCATTGAGCAGATTCAAGACAGAAATCAAGATATTTCTGGTGACCGGTGACATTAAGGGATACGGGGATAGTGCGGGACAGTGGCATTGAGATAGATGATCAGCCAGCCAGGATCTAAACAAGTAGCAGAGCAGGTTTGACAGGCTGAATAGCCTACGCCTGTTCTAACACTCTCAAGTCATAGGTTACCTGCTGCTTTCAATGAGCTGCCACCTTCATTTTCCTCACCTTGGGGTTATGTTAAAAGCCACTTCTCAAAGCAACAACACAAGGAAAATTAGCTCATTTGGTCAAGATGATGTGAGTGTTACGTAATATTTGTCACAGCACTAAACATGTCTGGAGATCAAAACTGTACACATTACTTCAGATAAGGTCTCATCAAGACTAATTTTAATTGCAGCAAGATGTGTATACTTCAGGATTCAAATCCCCATGAAATGAATAGCAATATATCATTTGCTTTCCTGTACACCTACAACTTCACATGCAGGTAAGCAATTGAACAACACCAAGCATCAATGTTTATTTAAAGTCACCAAACAGTGGACATTAAAAAGATTTTGCCCTTATTAAGTATATATACATGTATATAAAGTACATTTGCCAGTATATATATTAATATAACAAGCACATAAAACTAGAGCTGAGAATTGAGCACAAGGGAAAATATTGAAAGGTGTTTGTACCAGTACAAGTATTTTGAACAATGGGCATTATGCCTATACTGTGTGATATTTATGCTGCTGTAAAAACAGTTTTTGTACCTTGCTTATCATGGGGGTTATGTATTTAATTCAGATGCAGGTTAATTTAGTTTAAACTAGCTTAATCTACTTTATTAAGCTGATTTGTGTCCATCAGTGTTTTGCAATGGTTTTGCAATCAAGCTAAGGGAATAACGCAGCTGCGATCTTTAAATTACGTTTGAGAGTGCCAACCTGCATTCCATCTCCCAATGCACATGCACATCAATCACCGAAATGAAGACCAGCAGCTTGGAACACAGATGACAACTGTAAACACATCTGGTTACCAAGAACGAACAAGTCTGTTTCTTTTCACCTGTCCTTCAACATTTAAAATGGTGTTTAACAATCTTGATTGACTGTGTTTCTCAGTTTCCATTGCAAGGTTTATGCTGCCAACAAACATGAACTCCAGCAAAATGTAGAGGACAAGGGTACTATAAAATCTAAATACGTAGGTTTGCTTCAATTTGCTGTCAATACCCAGGAATTGTTTTAAATCCTATCCTTTACATTTAGAATTCATTGACACACACTCCAAATATGCACTGATACCTGGGATAGAAACCTACTTGAGTTTTAAATGACAGCAACTTGTAATTACATTGGGCCGTTAACAGAGACAAACATCCCAAGGTATTTCATAGGAAAGTTTACAAACTTCAAGCTACACTAAACTGCTGGAAATACTTAGCAGGTCTGGCAGTGAGAACCCAACCATCAGGCTGAAGTATTTACTAAGGGCAGACTCTCCACACTTCATCATAAAGGTCAACTTGGCAGGTTTGCTCCATTTTGACATTTCTTCCAATGACCGCAATTATTCTCACTTTTGCCCTCAAAGAGGTGCTGGCCAATCAAAGGTGGACAACTCTGCAATGCTGCTGCCAACGTTGCGAATTGTGGCCACTGTCATGACTTGGCCAATGGGGTGTTGCCAACAGTGCACATGGACCTCAGTTTAAATCTGGGATTTCACAATGGTTGGGCTGGCAGGTGCTGTGTGTGGGGCAAGGAAACATATTGCACCTAGGCAGCATTTTGGTTGGGGAGGGGGGAGGGGGCACTGTGGAATGAGGTGGATGCATGGTGGGTAGATATTGGGAGGGCCTCCAATTGACATTGGCGGTCCCAGGATTCAGTCACTTTTCCACTTTTATTGTCCAGAAACCCACAGCACCAATCCTGCCAGGCTGCATATTGGATGCAGACCTCACCCACTCCCATTTATTTTCAGTAGCAGTAGCATGAGGAATGCTTACTGAAGAGCCTCAATAGGACTGTAAGTGGGCAGCCCACTGGTACCTTCCCCGCCTCTCATAAAATTGTGACTGGAGTGTGGGCATGCAGGCCAGCAGTGGGTACACTGCCAATGCCACAGCACCTTATTACGTAGATTCACACACCTATGTTCACATCTGCCCCGCACCCAGTAAACTCCAGTCCCATATTTCAAGCTGATAACCTTTCAAAAGAACACAGAATAGCTGAATTTTTCCAGTGTTTTCCATTTTTTCTATTGCAGGTTTGAACATCAGTACTATTTTACGTTTGTATAGGTGACAATTTTAAAAACCTAGTTTTATTCATTTTGCTTAAGAAGCACTTTAAAGTAATATTGTCAGTCTAATTGTGCTGAGTATATTTCATGCATTACTTTGTTCAAAATCCTTCAATGCTGATATTATGTGTAAAGTGTATGTCATACACAACAAGTAAGGAGCATTTCAATGGCATTCTGTTTTATTTCACAAAAAGTGAAAAATTAGCCCGGAGCCATAATTTAATTTGCTGATTTACAACTGCCATGCAAATTTAAATCAATTATTCAAATATATATGAGAAATAATTGAGGCAAAGATGTTCCACCATTTCACAAAATTCCTGGCATGTCCTAACTTGTGATCTCCTATTATGAGCTTGTTTATCTAAGTGGTTCAACGGTCTGTTTATATCATTTTATATCAGTCATCTGGATCAAAAACATATCTTGACATGCACCTCACACCTGTCGTAACTTAAAATCAGGTTTAGCAATTCTATTAAGATAGGAATCATTGCAATCCTCCTTATCTTTCAATGACTAAAATGACAGTCTCTCTGAATAGATTATTTATTGTAAACTATTTAGCTTACGATTCAATTGCAATGCTTTATCTTTAATGCATTTTTAATGTCCAAAAATTTAATAATTCAACGTATTTATCAATAAAGCATAATTTATTTTAAAAGGAAGCCATCAGCAGTAATTAGGAGAAAGTAAGGACTGCAGATACTGGAGATCAGAGTCAAGAGTGTGGTGCTGGAAAAGCACAGCAGGTCAGGCAGCATCCGAGGAGCAGAAGAATCGATGTTTCAGGCATGAAGGACCTATGCCCAAAACCCCTGCTCCTCGGATGCTGTCTGACCTGTTGTGCTTTTCCAGCACCACAGTCATTAGCAGTAATTGTATAGTTTTAGATTTGAAAGAAAAAAAATCAATGTTTTTATTCATGTTTTAAAAACCCTGCATATTGGTGGATATTCAAAAATGTGCTGCAGAAAAGCAATTAAGGAAGACAATCTCCAGATATAGATGAGAGGAATCAAGATGGATTCATATTTACAGCTGTCAGAAAGAACTTTTCACATTTCAATTTTTCCTTATTTCATCAATACGAAAGCAAAATCTAAGTCCCTTGACACAAATGAGTATTTGAAGTTTCAGAAAGTTAGTGGGTCACTTATACTGGTTTACCATATTAGATTACGTTCACAGCGGAACTGCAAGGATATCTGCTTAGCTGAGGTGAGAAGTCACTTTGTAAAATGCAGATTAAGACCTTATGGTTTAGGTAGGACTCCCATTGCAGTTTTGACATACAAATGGTGAAAATGCATATGCTGTGCCTTTTTTTAAAACCACTCTTCACTGACCTAATTATTAACCATTAAGATGTCAAAGTTTTTGTAGAACATTGATTATTTTGTGGGAATATAGTGTCCACTAAAAACCCTGATCAATTACCAGCCCACGCAGGGCTCCCTTCACAGTATCTCACCCCCTTGCCTGGCTACAAATGCACACAAGATCCTACCATTCAAGATTGACCATTCAAGAATGCAGCCTCAGAGTGGGAGATTGGCACCAGGAGTTAGTTGGTTCCATGTAAGTGAGACTTGGGTTGCAAAATGCCTCCAGCATTATTGTGACTCCCTAAAGATTCAAAACGGCATGGAAGGAGGTTGTCTGGATTTCTGATTCATGATCACTTTTCTTCATTCATTAAGACAGTAAAACAGATATTCTGAGGCTAAGCTCCTAACTGGAAACAAAATAGCATAAAACAATATGTAACATTCTAAATTCCAGAAAAAAACACAAGTGAAACTTGGGCTAGAGTTGCTTTAATTAGTTATAGTCTGATATTCCTTGACTGCCTATGTTATGATTTATTGGACATTGCTGATGTGTTTCCTCCCAAACATTGGTAAATACAGAAGCTATGCACTGCTGATTATTCTTTTGCACAAGAGTAATGGATTTTTCTCTGGCTATAGTAAAAAGATATAGTTTCTGCTGAAAACACAATTTCAAAGATTTGTGAATAAGCAATCATTACAAAGACCAGCTCAACCGAAACAAAATACAGCAGAAATACAGTCTGAATCCTAACCAAAGATTTCACATCATTCAAACAGACAATACATTAGCTGAAGTAAACTCCCATTTCTTTTTATATACACCTATCTGACAGACCAAACAAAATGTCTGTTGGTCCAATGTAAATATGCTGCAAAATCCTGCAAAATATGACAAATCTTCCTTAGAAATAGATTGGTTAGAATTCTTAGAAGACCTTCAGTGTTAAAATGTGAAAGCTCTCAAAAGCAGGCATCAGGACGGCAATTAGGGTTGAACATGCACCATTGCTCCTATTTCAGTCTGCTCTCTCACAGCCCAATAATTGAACCACACTGTTGTTTTGGTTAAAAAGCTCAGCAGGGTTTCCATATCATGAGTGACTGGCCTTAAAGTTAAAACCAGCTTGCACTATTTAAAGCCAATCTGCACCACTTAAACAGAATGCATATTGTGCATGAAGCAGGTGCTGTTCAGTCAATCCACAATTGATGTGGCCTGTGAAATGCTTATTGATGATAAATGTGGAAGGGAGAAAGCAGCACAATTTTTGGAAGCTGCAATTAAGGGATTGGTTCAGGAGGAGCGAAGAAAGACAAATGTGCTGTTTCCATAGAGGTCTCAGGTTCACCTACCTCCCCTCTCTCAAGGCTCATTCTCCAAAAACAGTGGGGCCTAGGCAGCCAATATTAACAGTAAAGCCACTGAATGCTCTGACGCAAAAAGTTCAATGACCTGACACAGGAAGTCAAGGTCAATAAAAGCACTTTCAAGAGACACCATGTAAACTGCTCCAGTAACATTGCTAAATGCACCAGACCCACATCACTGGTTGCCAACAATCTCTATCTATCACAATGCAAAGGTTACATTCATTACATCACATCGCAGTCACATCTCTAGTGCTACTGCAACCTCACACACACATCCTTCAGCTTGCACACATCGCCAGTTAGCCAAATATAACCACCACATTGTTCTGATACATTGCATCACACTCACTGACGTATTCCTCTCTCTCTGGCAGGACAATGCAGTTCACCATTTGAGTGAAGTCAGTAGATGCTCATCTACATGGGACAGACACCGTTGTATTTCTGTACAGGATTGAGGAAATGTTGATCATCATCATTAGAATAGCCTTACTGAAACCTATTCCTCATTCTGTCTTATCTATCCACTGGCCAAAAGCTAACCTCTCAAATTCCAGGTTTGTCTGGTCAGGCTATTTCCTGAGTATGCGGAATTGTTGATGGCATGCCTCTGGCACTAACTGGTGAATACTTCAGACAGCCTTTTTACTGCCTTGTAATCAGTGGGACATTCGTCAGACAAGAAGGGGTAAAACTTGTGCGCTTCCCCGAAAGCTTAATCCACGATAGTAAGGACCAATATTGGATTAACTACTTTAACTGCCATGCCAACCGCATAAAAGAAATAACAAAGCTTCTACCTATGCCTCATCAAGCATAGGAACTGAAAGAGCAAATCAAGTGCCTTCCATCCTCAAGTATGAATCCATAATGTCTTCATGGGAAACAGTAGCTTTCCTCTCCTTAGCTCCTTTTCCTGCAATTTTTCCTGATAATCTTCCTTTTCTTTCCTTACTCTTTTCTCTGTTTCTCATTCCTTCTCTTTTTCTTGAAATTCTAAATTCTGCCGCTCCAATTTTAATCTGGCTACAGCGACTCTTTACATTTCATTGTCTTCAGTTTCCACCTATGAACGGTTGACCACCGCTTTAAAACTTTCTGACTTCTGGGTGAAATGCTAATCCTAAAAGTCCTGCTAAATTTCTTAACCACTCGACAAAATGTTTGAATCCTCAAAATTAACTTCCCATAATGATGCTCGGAAGATGCTGACATTGGATAAGGACGTTTCCATATTTCCATATTGCAAATTCAAGAAAGTTTTTTACCTTTGAAATTGAGTTCAAGGTGGTTCTATCTGTGTTTTTATCCTAAATGAGCACCCAAATTGTTCTGCCCAGATTCCGATTGCGGTTTCCCAATTTATCCAGACAGGATAGACCAAGTTGTTCCACCCACAGCTGGGGGGAGATGAATTGATTCCTCTTCATTATTGACCTGCCCACCTCGGCTTCTTGGCTTCAACAAGGTTAACTTTAAAAGGATTCCTTCCCTGGTGGATAGCATTCTCCCAGACCAAATGAACTCACATTGCAGAAGATGTCATTTCAGTCAGCCTTTGAATTAATAAGTGAGTTTATTAATTATTAAGCACAAGAAAAATTATAAATGCCACACACACACACACACACCAAATAAGTGAGGAATCCAAGATAAAACTTTTTTAAAAAGACGTATGGAACAATCTCTTTCATCTTGAAAATGTTGTCTTCTACAAGTCAGCTAATCCACTATCCATGCTATCCACAACACTATGACTTCTTATCTTATTAAGTAACCTAACATGTGATAGCTTATCAAATGCCTCCAGTATGTCCGAATATATATATGGTTATCCTTTAACTATTTTGATTGTTTACCTCCTCAAAGAAATCTAATATTTGTTCGACATGATTTCCCCTTCATGAACCCATGTTAACTTTGTTTAATTGCATTATTTCATTATAAATACTTTATTATTACATCCTATTACAATAGACTATTGATTTTCCAGCATGTGGAGGTGCCGGTGTTGGATTGGGGTGGGCAAAGTTAAAAATCACACACCCCATGTTATAGTCCAACAGGTTTATTTAGAAGCACTAGGAATCTAGGTTTGTCCAATAAATCATTTCAGTTGCATGACACTGTTTGTTTGCAATAAATTCTGTGTCTTGTGATCCTGTCCCACTAGTTACTTGATGAAGGAGCAGTGTTGTGAAAGCTAGTACTTCCAAATAAACCTGTTTGATTGTAACCTGGTAAGTGTGATTTTCCAGTAATAAGTTAAGCTAACTGGCCTAAGTAACCTGGTGTTTGCCTCCTTTGCATTTTCTTGAAATTAGGGTATTATATTGGCTGTTTTCCAAATGACAAGACCATTCCAGAATTTAAGGATTCTTGGAATATTGTTACCAGTGCATCCATGATCTCTAAAGCTGCTTCTTTTAATATCCAAGGATATCAAACCCTTCTGCCTTTAGCCCCCATTGGTTTTCCTCCTACACTTTTCTCCAGTGATAGTTATAGTAATTATTTCTTCTCCCTCCCCTCATTTCCCCCTTAATTATTTAGTATTTTTGGAATGCTACTCGTGGTCTTCTACAGTGAAGACTGATGCAAGTATCGATTCAACTCCTCTATATCAGTTAACACCACCATCCACATCCTGTACTT
The DNA here is from genome assembly GCF_004010195.1 of Chiloscyllium plagiosum. Taxonomy (NCBI): domain Eukaryota; kingdom Metazoa; phylum Chordata; class Chondrichthyes; order Orectolobiformes; family Hemiscylliidae; genus Chiloscyllium; species Chiloscyllium plagiosum. Next base: position 44,988,260 of record NC_057726.1, read on the forward strand.
TTCTGCAATAATGAATGGCAGACTCGGAACAGTTGCAGCAGTGGTAGATTACATTTACAAAATTCTTAGAGAATGATGGATGACTTGTACACTTTTTCTTACTTAGGTTCATGTGGGAGAATCACCTCCTCAACAATCTGAACAGATATGGAATCCTGCTGAGCCTCTCTGCTCCACCCCTGCATCTTCCAGGAACTTGCCCTGTATCTCACCTCCATGGACAGCAGCAGCTCACCACCACCTTCTCAAGGCGAACTTGGGATAGACAATAAATGTTGGATGAGCCAATGACCAACAACCACATTGCATGAATGAACATATAAGAAAAAAACAACAGGACTGTAAAACATTTCAGGCGGTGGTCTTAAAATCATGTGCTAATAATGCACTGTCTTTAACAAAAATTAAGTTGTATTCATAAATTGATTTGTCAGGTACTTCAGTTATGCTAATTGAGACTGAGGTAGTAATAGTGTAAAGGATAGAGAAGAAGAAAAGTTTCTGAAGTGTATTAAGGACAATTTTCTCTAACAGTGTGTCTCAAGCCTAGAATGAGCCATTACTGAATCTTGTTCTGGGAAATAAGGTTTCATAGAACTCATTAAATCCCTACAGTGCAGATAGAGGCCATTCAGCCCATTGAAACTGCACCGACCTTCAAAGAGCATCCCACCACACCCACCCTATCTCCATAACCCTGTATTAACCATTGCTAACCCACATAGCCTACGCAATCCTGGACAAACCAGGGCAATTTAGATTGGCCAATCCACCTAACCTGCACATCTTTCGGCTGTGGGAGGAAACTGGAGCATCCCGAAGAAACCCATGCAGACAGGGGGAGAATGTACAAACTCCACACAGACAGTCAGCCAAGGCTTGAATCAAATCATGGCCCCTGCCGCCAACCACTGTGCCACCATGCTTCAGGTGGGTTAGTTAGATCTTGAGGGGGAAGACATTAAAAACAGTGATCATGGCATCTTAAGGTTTAGGATATCAATGGAACAGAACAAAGACCATCTAGTTTATAAATACTTAATTGGAGAAGGGCAAATTTCAATGGATTGAGATAGGATCTCACATGTGGTAATTGAATAAAGGGTGCCTTTTTAAAAGGGAGATAGTTCTTGTACAGTCAACATATAATGCCACATGGAAGAAATGTAAGGCAATGAGATCTAGGACTCTCTCAATGCCAAAGGTGAGATGAAAACAGGGTGATATGAAAAATCTCTGTATAGTAATGAAAGGAGAACCAGGTTGAATGTAGAAAATTCAGATGGAAAGAGAGAAAGAAAAAAAGAAAGAATAAAAGAGAACGAAAAGAGACTGTCAGCTAACCAAAGAAAATCCAAAAGTCTGGAGTACATAAAGAAGGAGTGAAATTGATTAGGCATCTATAAAGTTGCCTACACATGAATGCAAACAGCATTGTAGTAGACATGAATATTTGGTATCTGTTCTTATTAAATGTGAATGTGCTGTCATCGTCATAAGGAAAGAGAAGGCAGTTCAGATAATTACTGAGCAAAAAGTTGATAAACTGAAGTTAATAGAAATACTGGTACTGAATGTTTACAAAACTAGATGGATGGTGAGGGTAGTAAGCATGAAGTTGGTGGGAATATTGTTCATAACTTGTCAGTCTTCCTTAGATTCAGAGGTTAGCGTCAGTATAAAATCGTAAATACGCACGTTATTCCAAATAAGGTGCAAGGATAGGCCTGACAACAAGAGGCAATTAGCTTAAACTTAAGAAAATTTATACAAAACAATTTCCAGAACAATTATCCAAACATGGACAAAGTGTAGATTAGCAAAGGAAAACCAATACAGATTTGTTAAAACCAGAAGAGTCGCAAAGAACATGCACGAAAGTGAATGTGAGGCATGTCAGATCAGCCAAGATCCCCTTGAATGGTGAAGCAGGCTCAAAGGGCCGAATGGACTACTCCTGTTTATTTCTTACGATCTTCTTTATGGTCTTAGGGTAACAAAACTAAAACTGCATGCAAAACACCAGGTGTGGTCTCCCAAGACCCTGCACAATTGCAACAAAACATCTTTGTTCCTCACTATGAAGGTCAACTTACTAATTGCTCCTTCACACCTGTTGTACCTGCATGCTTACTTTCAGCAACTGCGTACAAGAACACACTGGTCTTATTGCACCTTGCCCTTTCCTAATCTAACACAACACAGATAACAATGTCTTCCTGTTTTTGTGACCAAAGTGGATAACCTCAGAGTTATCCACATTATATTTCATCTGCCATGCATTTGTCATTCTCACAACAGAGAATGTCTTGATGAAGACCAATTAACATGAAACATTAATGTTGTTTCTCTCTCCACAGATGATGCCTGATCTGCTGAGCATTTTCAAGATTTTCTGTTTTCATTTCTTAAAGGCAAATCATGTTTGCTTGAAAATTTTGATGAGGTAACCACAAGTGTAGATGAGGATTGATATGTAGTCAATAGACTTTCAAAAGTAATTTGATAATATGCCACCTTACGGACTTGTAAGCAAAATTGAAGCTTATGGAATAAAAGGGTCTCTGGCAGTATGTTTATAATGTTTTCATGTTAAAATGTCAGGATATAAATCCATTTCATCCATCTAACTAGGATGCACCTTCTGACTAGTTTGTGGAGGTAGACAGCCAGGCAGCTTGTCATGGCTCCGAGCATTGAACAGTCAAGGGGTGGACATTTTGGTATACATGACCGTGTTATATCAATTTCACAATGATAGCATGTATCAGCAGATTCCACAGCAAACACTCTGCGTGTGCTTCAGCAAAATAGCTATGTCTGAAAGTCTAAAGGAAGTAGTCCTTTCCTGAGTGAAGGACAATAATCAGTCAGGGGCTTGAATGACCTGATCCAAGATCACAACCACTGATGAAGAAGCAGAGCTTGGAAAGCTAATGCTTCCAAATAAACCTGTTGGACTGTAATCCTGCTGTGTAATTTTTAACCTGATCCAAGATAATAGTGAATAGTTATTTTGAGGAAGGTGAGACCAAAGGTGTGTATTAGTACCACTGCTTTTCCTGAATACACATTAATGTCTGAAACATGGGTGAAAAGGCACAATTCACAAAACAAGGAAGTTTAATGACTGACAGGAGAAGAGAGATACACTTCCATTTATCATTGTCAGGTGAGTGAAATCAAATTACATTTTAAATAGAGAAGTGATACATTTTCATAGGAAGAGCAAGAAGAACCAACATAAACTAAATGGTACCATTTTACAGAGACTGCAGGAACAGAAATATCTAATGGTAAAGTTCCACAAATCATTGAAGGTGGCTATAAGTGGTTCCAACGAAATGCAGGGTCTTGAGAGCTTTATAAATATACACATAGAGTATGAAATAGCAAAAAGGTTGTGATAAACCTTTGTAATCTGGTTTGGCCTCAACGTGAGCATTCTGGCCAATTCTGGTCACCACAGTTTAGGAAGGATATGAAGATTTTAGATAGGGTGAACAGAAGGTTGACAAGAAAATCACTGGAGATTAGTTGAATGAAACAACTTGAAACTGAAGTTGTTCTTCTAGAAGATTAAGAAGAGATTTGATAGAGGTGTTGAAAATCATGAGGGGTCTAGACAGAATAGATAATGAGAAACTGTTAACATTAGCAGAAAGGTTAAGTATCAGAGGACAGAGATTTAAGATGCTGGGCAAAAGAATGAGGGACAACACGATGAATATCTTCTTTATGCACTGAATGATGATGATCTGATATGTTGCTGAAAATGGAGACAGATTCAGAAGAGAATCAGATAAGCTTCTGAATAGGAAAAATAATTTCAGGGCTGGGGAAAAATGTGCTGAAGTGGAAATACTTAGTTTATTCTTTTAGGGAGTTGACACAAACGTATTGGGCTGCATAATGTCCTTTGGGTTGTACCTATATTGACTTTAACCCATATTTCTACTTTCTCATCAGATAGTTATTCATTAGTCCACTGTATACATTCTTTGACAGTTCAACAGATATCATAATTTGCAGCCTTATCTGCCCCTTTGCTATAATTTGAGCTGCCTAGCATTTGCACTTACTACAGATGTTGATATTTAGAAATTTGATAAAACTAAATTCTGCATAGCAATACAGCCCATTGCCAGAAGTTTCCCAGCCCTTAAGCTGCATTAAATCTATTAATTATTTCCCTTTCCCAAGTCCCCTGTTCCTGAGTAGGATCCTTACAACACATGTGACAAAAAGAGTACGTTGTTGATCAACATGACACAGTTTGTGTTGACATTCTGTTTCAAATCCTTGACAAATTTTCATTTAAATATAGAAAAATCAAAGCTAAAACTGGAATATTTGGAGAGTCATTCAGTCAAAGAATTCCTCACAGGTTCCCTCTTGTTTCGAACATTCAATCTATAAAAGGTGATGTTGGCTCAAATATTTTTGACCTGTCATGAATTTATCGAACACCAGTATTAATAGATAAGCATATCCTTAATGTTTCTGAAAAATGTCATGTCTTGGTAGGAAACAAATTGGCTGCACTTTCGAACTTACCCCTTAATTTCTATCACTATTTCTATCTAGATCCCTTTCTAACATCTATCACTACTGAGGTAGCTTTACAAATATCTTAGTTCTACAACTGGTAAGAAGAGCATTTCCTCCACACCATTATAACATTTTGTTGAGTCAGACAAATCAAAAATAATTTAGATTCTTACAACATAACAGTACTCAGAGCTGGCTTATAATATCCCATTTGACAATGATTACATCTTCTTTTACCATTCCCAAACTGCTTTATTAATTTGGATGAAAGTCCAAACAATTTGTCAATCATCTTCACTTGGAATTGACATAAAACCATCGGTTTTGTTAAGCTGTTTAATCTTTAAGCTCAACATTTTGGACATAATCACTGTTTTCTTCAATTCCTGTTAGGAATCTGGTGCATTCTCACAATCAAACACAGTAGATTTATGAATTTCCATTGTATTGTGAAACTTTAGTTATGAAGTGTGAAAATTAAATCATAAAAATATTACCATTCTATAACATTTTCTAACATTAGAATTAATATTAATATATTACTGTGAACTTATTTAATCGCAGACCCAACTCATTGCATTGAACAGACTATTTCTGTTCCTATGTCTTATGGTCCTTTGATCTTATTATCAAAAACAATAACTGAAAATAGAGATACTAACATTATTAGGAATAACAGAAGATAACAATCTGGTTTTTCAATTAGGGAAAATAATGCAAAATGTGGCACCCATAGCCTATCAATTACTGATTTCTCATTATGGGCCATTGTGGCCTCGACAATGAATGGAGCATTGAACTATAGGATTCAGAAATATCTCCCAAACATTCATCTATGAAAACACCAATTTTGATCACATGAAAGGAAATCCTCAAAAAGTGACTTGTCTGAAAAACATTACTGGCACTGTGTCTATGTTTGAAAGAAAGGGACTAGTTCCTTAATCATAAAAAGTTTAATTGTCGTTTCTGGTGCTATTACATGAAAGTCACTGGGCTGTGTTTTACAGCCACAGATTAAAAGGCTGTTCCCCCTGTAAGACCCACACATAGGTGAAGTATAGCATGATTGCAGTGGATCAGTGATATAACACCATCTTGCTAGTCTCAGATATTACAGAAGGTGGGTGGGCATGCTGCAGAAATTGAAATGTTTTATGATGCTTTCTGTGGATTTATCTGTTCTTCAAATATTCTTAGGCCAGAATTCCAGCTATTTCTTTTCAATGGTTTTTATGAACAACGTACGTTGAGGTCCAGCAATGGGAATTACTGCCTGGAACAGCTCTTGGAACAACCTTATAGTAGATTGGCTTCAGGTGTCATGTACGAGTCCCTGGTCCATCATAGCTTAGCTCAGACATATAACTAAATATTCATCAAACCCATTTCTAATCTCCCCTCAAGTACTTTCCTCATTTCAAACATTATTAACTTAAAGTACTTTTTTAACATTATTGACAGAAATATTTATTTGTGAGTAATTCCCTTTGATAGCAAATATTTCCAAACCAATATTGCTACATTGTTAAGATGTAAATGGATTCTTCAATAATTTTACCACTGAATGCAACCTCAAATTGAAAGATTGACACTTCCAAAGGTTTGGATGCTGACATTTGATGATCAAAGTAGTAGGCAAAACAATAATAATAGACCTGGATTCAGATCATCAATTCACTGCTAGGATCAACAATTTCCACATAGCCAAATAATTGGATGACTTCCATGTTCTCTTTACTTCTTGTTCGAGTTTCTGAATAATCTTATGTTCAGAGGCTATTTTGTGTAACTTGCTTTCAAAAGGCAGCCTTGCATTGCAAAATTGTGGAAAATGGTCAAATCAGCCATGCTGAAAATACTGTTTCTCCCTTGCTGGGCAATATTGTTGTCGGTGTTATCTTTTTGCCACATACTGCCAGCACTGTAAAATTGTGGTGCCGAGCTTCTTGTCGGTTTTGGCAGTTTTCTTCTTCAGTAAGGTCGACAACTTTAGACCAAGCCAACTAATGGCCTCAGAATTGCCCTGAATTGCTTTACGGTGGCAAGCTCTTCATTCAGCTGATGTAGCACGCAGTACGATTTGCTTCAGTGTAAGTTGTCTTCAAACTGCACGAGATCAAAGTGTTTGTTTTTGAGGACTGCAACAGCTATACTGTCTCAAAACAGCTACCTCAAATGTGCCATAATCTACATGACCTGTTGAATCAGAATAATCCTGGATGAAGGAGTCAGCCGATTTCCTTGGCTTCTGGAACAACTGATTGAACTGGGTTTATTTTATGAGGTTTAATTTAAGCTAAAATAAACACTGAACAATGCTAGAACTGACAGAAAATCAGCTGCATTTGCCTCATGAAGACATTGTCAACTGGGCAAACTAACAGGACACTCAGGTGCAGGCAACTATTGTTTATCAATCTGACCTCAAACACTGCAAAGTCCCACAATCGTCCAGCTTTTATGCATAACAGGTCACACATTAAATTCTTTATCTGATTAATTCACACCGTATGTTGACCAGATGTCCGTGTTAGCTTACTTATTTCCCACATCAAGTACAACAGGGGTATTGTTTGTATTTACCCAAGGCCTTCCTTATCTCTGATGATTGTGTGGCCCAGCTGTACCTAGTTCTGTATCCTGTTTGTATACATCTTTAATCCTTCAATTCTGACTTCTAACTAAAACACTCACTGTAAAATACCATCTACACCTCGCACATATTTCCACTTCTGACACCACGTTTTGTGATGATTTCTGTAGGGGGTTCATCTGCTCTTCAGACATTCTTAAACTAGACTTCCAATTATTCTTTAAGTAGTCGAGGGAGTGCAGGTCTGCCAGTTGGCTGGTGTGTGATGCAGAATAAAGTTAGAATCATAGAATCCCTACAGTATGGAAATCGGCCATTCAGTCCATCAAGTCTGTGTAAACAAAAATGAAATAGCATCAGTTTGATTTAGCCAGCCTTCAAGATAAAACAAAGGGCCTCATTTGGCAGAAATACCAACATCTTCCCCCATGGGCTCCTGATCACTGACTCTCCTCCCATCCACCACCTGCAACTAAATGAGGCGCCTCCTCTAAAGTGTCCCATTCAAACCCAGCCCCTTACGCTAAACTTTGCATTTACCATAGCTAATCCATCTAGCCTGCACATGCCTGGAGACCATGGGCATTTTAGCATCGTCAACCCACCTAATCTACAAGCTTTGGACTGGGGGAGGAAACCCATACAGATATGGTGAGAACATGCAAACTCTACACAGCCTCTTGCCCAAAGCTGAAATTGAATTCAGGTCCCTGGTGTTGTGAGACAGCAGTGCTAAACACTGAGCCATCATGACGCCCATAATAGTTCATGGAGGCCTGCCTGCTTACCTTACACCATGCTTATGGAGGGGTTACCCTCAAGCTATACATAATCAACTATTTTTTTTCTCTCTCTCTCTCAAATGAAGGATGCCTATGGTCAGGCTTTATTCCTGATTGTTGTTGGACAAAAATAGATATTCACACTTTTGAAGCCTCCCTGATTGCCCCCTAAAGCTGCACTGTATCCCTTAATTCTGCTTGTCTTTTCTGCAAATGATGCAAGTTGGCTGATTAATAAAGAGTAAAGTTGAACTCTTCCAGAATTGTCTGCAGGTCGGCAGAAATTTAACATTAATTGTCTGTACATCAGTGGACAATCAAGAAGAGGAGACAATGGTGTGATAGTGATGAGATGTTCTTATAATTCAGAGGCCCTGGACTAATGCTCGGGGGACTTGGGTTCAGATCATACAATGGTGGAATTTGAATTCAAATTTAATAGGCAAAGCCACAAAATCATCATTGATTGTCATGAAGAAAATAAATTTAGCTCACTAATTTTTTTTATGGAAAGAAATCTACCATCCTAACTTGCTGTGACCTACATGTGACTCCAGGTCACAATAAAGTTGATGACATTGTGGTCAGAGCAAGCCAGGGTTGGTGAATTTCAATGTTCATCATCAAGAATGACTCAATAGCATCACTACTAGCAGAGTCTTGAGGTTGTAACTGCTAAATTAGGCCTGCAATAGGTGGGGAGGCACCCAAAAGGAAAATACCTATGTCATACACTCATCAATTTACCTGTCATAGATGCATCTGACCATACTGGTACAAGTAGAAGTGACGACCGCACAGTCCTTGTGAAGATGATGTGAAATTGTTGTGTGGCACTACAACCATTGCTAAATGGGATAGATTCAGAACAGATTAAGCAGCTCAAAACTGGACATCCCTATGTATTCAGCCTCATTATGTAATCTCAGTCCAACATATCCCTCAGACTACCACCACCTCCAATGAAATGGAGTGCCTCTCCAGGACCAATCTATTGGAGAGGCAGCAATGGATGGGATGGGAGTCAATGATCAGGAAGGTAAAAACAATGACTGTAGATGCTGGAAACCCTGAAGGGCTTTTGCCCGAAACGTCGATTTTGCTGCTCCTTGGATGCTGCCTGAACTGCTGTGCTCTTCCAGCACCACTAATCCAGAGTCAATGATCAGGAGTCCATGGGGGAATACGTTGGGATTTCTGCTGAATAGGGCTCTCCGTTTTATCCTGAAGTCTCAGCACAGAAAAGAACACATATATTCTAGTGGATGCAGAAGATTGCCTGGCTAATATAAGAACCATTTTCAGCACGCTGTTGTTCATTGTAATGAAAATTAGATGCAGTTTAGGTGTACATCAAAGAGACAGAGAGATGTTGACTGGCAGTTTTGTTTACAAATGGCTCCAGTCTCTGCTCACTTTGTTTCGAGGATTGCTAGCTTAATTATATTCAAAATATTTACAAACAAATTATGTTTATTAACACTGGAATTTAATTTTGTGTTCTTGTTTGTGCATGAAACCTTGTTATAATATATTGCAGCATTTTTGCAAAATTTGCTCTTATTGGGAAAGGTGTGAACAAATGTTAATAATATGCTGTGCTAAAGAGCTCTTTGTCTCGATGAACTGCTCGATTTATGATTTCACAGTGACTCATGTGGTACAAGACAGAAATATTAAAGAAAATTCAATGTTAAAAGTCAATTTAATATTTCAATTTGGGTGGATTTATTGCAGTGCTGCTGGCTAGTTCACAATGAGTTTCTTTGTGCTTCAGATAGCAGATGTCTGCTGGCAGAACAAAAGAATAATTGGCATCCAACCAGCACCACTAGCACACTGTAACTGAGGTAGCATTTTATCCACGATTGTGATAATGATGGGAGGGTTTATACAAATACAAAGGAGGTTGCTATTCTCCCTCATTCGAAAAAGTACATTCAACGTTCAAAACAACTGAAATGGCGTCTGAGAAGAAACACAATTAATGCATTTACAGTCTGAAGATATTTACATTGAACAAAAAGCAATTTTAGATAAAATAATGCAATAACTATAAAATTACTGATGCAGTTCTATAATTAAGCTAGTAATTTTACTCTACAAGTTGATAACAGTCTTAAACTTATAATTCTATCCAAAGCAGAATGACAAAAATATTGCATGACAAGATTGGGGAATTTTCAAGGAACACCTCATCACTGTGATGAATCCCAGGCAAGATTCCCCAAATTATTACAGTTTTAGCCGGCATACCCTAAGTTGTCAAACTTCTAGCTGAGGAAGGATGAGTCAATTCCCCCTCCTTTATTCACAAAGAGTCAGAGAGTCATAGAGATGTACAGCACGGAAACAGACCCTTCGGTCCAACTTGTCCATGCCAACCAGATATCCCAACCCAATCTAGTCCCACCTGCCAGCACCCGGCCCATATCTCTCCAAACCCTTCCTATTCACATACCTATCCAAATACCTCTTAAATGTTGCAATTGTACCAGCTTCCACCACATCCTCTAGCAGCTCATTTGATACACGTACCATCCTCTGTGTAAAAGAGTTGCCCCTTAGGTCTCTTTTATATCTTTCCTCTCACTCCTTAAGCCTATGCCCTCTAGTTCTGGACTCCCACCACCCCAGGGAAGACACTTTGTCTATTCACCACCGATCCCTCACCACCAGACGCCTGGAGGAAGAACGCCTCATCTTCTGCCTCGGAACACTTCAATCCCAGGGCATCAATGTGGATTTCAACAGTTTCCTCATTTCCCTTCCTCCATCTCAACCCTAGTTCCAAACTTCCAGCTCAGCACTGTCCCCATGACTTGTCCTACCTGCCTATCTTCTTTTCCACCTATCCACTCCACCCTCCCCCCACCCCCGACCTACCACCTTCATCCCCTCCCCCACTCACCTATTGTACTCTATGCTACTTTCTCCCCACCCCC
>NC_057726.1:44999693-45049789 GCF_004010195.1 Chiloscyllium plagiosum
ATCTGCAAATTTACTAACTATACCTCTTATGCTCACATCCAAATCATTTATATAAAATGATGAAAAGTAGAGGACCCAACACCGATCCTTGTGGCACTCCACTGGTCACAGGCCTCCAGTTTGAACAACAACCCTCCACCACCACCCTCTGCCAGTTCTGTATCCAAATGGCTAGTTCTCCCTGTATTCCATGAGATCTAACCTTGCTCATCAGTCTCCCATGGGGAACCTTGTCGAACACCTTACTGAAGTCCATATAGATCACATCTAACACCCTGCCCTTAACAATTCTCTTTGTTATTTTTTCAAAAAAACTCAATCAATGTTGTGAGACATGATTTCCCACGCACAAAGCCATGCCTTGCCAGTCCTTGCCTTTCCAAATACATGTACATCCTGTCCCTCAGGATTCCCTCCAGCAACTTGCCCACCACCGATGTCAGGCTCACTGGTCTATAGTTCCCTGGCTTGTCTTACCGCCCTTCTTAAACAGTGGCACCACGTTTGCCAACCTCCAGTCTTCCAGCACCTCACCTGTGTCTATCAATGACACAAATATCTCAGCAATCACTTCCCTAGCTTCCCACAGAGTTCTAAGGTACACCTGATCAGGTCCTGGAGATTTATCTACTTTTATACATTTCAAACCATCCAGCACTTCCTCCTCTGTAATATGGACATTTTGCAAAATGTCACCATTTATTTCCCTACAGTCTATATCTTCCATGTCCTTTTCCATAGTAAATACTGATGCAAAATACTCGTTTAGTATCTCCCTTATCTACTGCAGTTCCACACAATGGCCGCCTTGCTGATCTTTGAGGGGCCCTATTCTCTCCCTAGTTACCCTTTTGTCCTTAATATATTTGTAAAATCTCTCTGGATTCTCCTTAACTCTATTTGCCAACGGTATCTCATGTCCCCTTTTTGCCCTCCTGTTTTCCCTCTTAAGTATACTCCTACTGCCTTTATACTCTTCTAAGTAGTCACTCGATCTATCCTGTGTATACCTGATATATGCTTCCTTCTTTTTATGAACCAAACCCTCAATTTCTTTAGTTATCCAGCCTTTCCTTTCACCCTAACAGGAACATACTTTCTCTGGACTCTTGTTACTCATTTATGAAGGCTTCACAATTTTCAGCCTCCCTTTACTTGTGAACATCTGCGCCCAATCAGCTTTCGAAAGTTCTTGCCTAATACCGTCAAAATTGGCCTTTCTCCAATTTAGAACTTCAACTTTTGGATCTTGTCTATCCTTTTCCATCAGTATTTTAAAACTAATAGAATTATGGTCACTGGCCCTAAAGTGCTCCCCCACTGACACTTCCGTCACCTGCCCTGCTTTGTTTCCCAAGTGTAGGTCAAGCTTTGCACCTTCTCTAGTAGGTACATCCACATACTGAATCAGAAAATGTTCTTGTATATACTTAACACATTCATCTCCAGTTAAACCCTTAACACTATGGCAGTCCCAGTCTATGTTTGGAAAGTTAAAATCCCCTACCATAACTACCCTATTATTCTTATATATAACTGAGATCTCCTTGGTTAGGTGCAACAAATATAAATTTTAAAAGGGTCCCATCCCTGTTGAAACCCTTCTCCTAGGTCAAGTAAGTTTGTTTTAAAAGGAGTCAACCTGATCAGGCTTTCCTGATTTAAAATGAGTGAGTTTATTGGTTATCAAACTTGTGAAGAAATAGTGACACAACACACATAACACAAAATATAAATGAGAAGCCAGTCCAAAAAAGGATATAAGTTGAAGTAAATGCACTTCAGTCTCAGAATAGTTTAGGACATACAAATAAAAAAATGAAGGCTGCCATAATCTTACCAGGACTGCTCTCTCATTACAGAGAGCCAAGTGGTGGTTGTTTAACCCGAGGGTCAGCACACCTTGGGCAACAAGAGAGATTGAAAAGGAAAGTAACCTAAGCTGCTGCAGGAATTGAAACCACGCTGTTGGAGTTACTCTCCATTAAAAACTGACCATCCAGCCAACAGGTAAGCAGATCAATAGTGATAAACTAGACAGTATAGCATTCATAGTCCAGTAGTTCCTTCAGGTTTCTTACCCTAACAAGTTAGTTGAATTTACTTTGTCCTATTTCTTTGTTACTGGCTTGCTGTCCAGTCTCCTTCTACCATTCAGAGTTAGAGAATCCTTCACTGGCAATGCAGTTGTGTATAGTGGGTGGTTCTTTCACTGAGTCGTGAGTGTGGCGCTGGAAAAGCACAGCAGGTCAGGCAGCATCTAAGGAGCAGGAGAATTAATGTTTCATTCCTGATGAAGAACTTATGCCCGAAACGTCAATTCTCCTGCTCCCTGGATGCTGCCTGATCTGCTATGCTTTTCCAGCAGTACACTCTCGACTCTGACCTCCAGCATCTGCAGTTCTCACTTTCTCCAAGGTTCTTTCACTGAGCCCTTCATCGTGCACTAGCATTCAAACCCAGGCTACTACCTCAGCCCATTGACACACATGGCCACCTCAGCTCACCAGCACACTTTCTTCTTCAAGCATACTCAGACCAGGGTTGGACAAGCCTTTTATCTGTTTTGTGTATTGTGTGAACAGAAAGATATAAAACATATCTCCTGCCCAGACTGCTATCTTTTATTCCATCATGCCGACAGTCTAAGATAACTCACAGGAGATTACAGTTCAGTTTGTAACGTGCATTTCCCTCTTAAATCTCACCCTTTGAAGCTTTCTTGACACCTCATCGTGTGACATTTTAGGTCCTCTCTCTGAATACATCCACTGAATGATGAGATTAGATTAGATTCCCTACAGTATGGAAACAGGCCCTTCAGCCCAACAAGTCCTCACCGACCCTCTGAAGAATAACCCACTCCAACCCTATATTCACCCTTGCCTAATGCACCTAACACTACGGGCGATTTAGCATGGCTAATTCACCTAACCTGCATATCTTTGGATTGTGGGAGGAAACCAGAGCACCCAGAGAAACCCACGTAGACACGGGGAGAATGTGCAAACTCCACATAAGCAGTTGCCCGAAGATGGAATCGAACCCGGGTCCCTGGTGCTGTGAGGCAGCAGTACTAACCACTGAGCCATCATGCCGCCCACAATTGTACAATTGCAGTTATTTACTTTGCTGTAACATTCCTCTTTTAAAAAGCAAATTTTGTAATTAGAAGGTCAATATTTCTGTATTTGATCCAGGATTATAATTGCTGGTCATGGCACCACATGGGATAAAACTTAATAAAACCAGTTAATTTAATTTAATTAATGTGATTAATTATAATGGATATCTATCTTCACATTGACTATTCTGCTCAATTCACTTGTCTGTAGCCATATAATGATACCTTGAAGACAAATCACAGTAAATTCATACTGTGATTTGTATGCATTCCCTGTATCTTCAGACAGAAATCACAATAATCCCACCTCTGGTCTTAAAAACTAGTTGTTTGACAAATAATGCTCTCCAAGTTAAAACATGCACACTTATAAACTCAAATATGCTCATCTTAACTTCATTGTCAGAGACTATGTATTTTTAAATATGGCATTAATAAGTTATATGAATGAATTCATTAAATAGAGCAAACTGTTAATTTCCCCTAATCCCCAAACTTGATTTCACCACATTTCCTTGCATTTATCCCAAATATATTCAAGTTTTAAGAAATTTGAAGCATATGAAGTATGTAATATCCACTTTTGGAAATGTATTTTGAGGTTGACCTATTCAGCTCCCTTAGTATTAAGTAAAATTGTGCAACACCCTCCGATGTGGTCAGGTTCCATACCCACACAGTAACCACATTCTGCAAATCCTTCTTAGAGCATTCACTTATTTCTTTGCATGAATCTATGACAGGATTTCACTGCTTCTTGAAGTAAATCCTGTACTTTAAATGATGTCAGCTGTGTAACTCTCACTTTGACTCACAAAAAGGTCATGAGCACAAAAATCAAAGCCGCACTTCACTGCAGTACTGAGGATATGCTGAAATGTCAGAAATGCATCTCTTAGACGAAACAATAGCCCGAGGTCTCACCTACCTGCTGTGCTGATTTTTCAATCCTTGGCATTATTTTGAAGGAGAATGTGAACTCACTTCCTGACTTCCCAAAGCCTGACCATCAACCATAAGGCAGAAGTCAGGAGCATGTTGGAATACTCCCCACTTGCCTGGATCGGCTCAAGAAGCTTGACACAATCCAGAGAAAAGCAACCTGTTTTATTGATACAGATCCAAAAACATTCAGTCCCTCTATTACCGATGCTCAGTAGCAGCAGTGTGTACCACCTACAAGAAACACTGCAGAAATTCACCAAGGCGCCTTCGGCAGCACCATCCAACCACAACCACCTGGAAGGGCAATGGCAATAGATACATGGGAACACACCACATATCAGCACCCTTCCAAGCCACTCACCATGCTGACCTGGAAAAATACCATCATTCCTTCAGTATCGTTGGGTCAAAATCCTGGAACTCCCTCCCTAATGGCATTGTGGGTCTACCAATAGCAAATGAACTGCAGCAGTTTAAGAAAGCAGCTCACCACTACCTTCTTAAGGGCAACCCAGCTGGTGTAGGCAAATCCAATAAATGATTAATAATAATCTTATCCATGAGTATGTGAGGAGTAGTCTATTTCTCATGTGGAATTCACATAGAGCTAAACCATTTTGGATTGGAATTGAATAGTAGTTCAGAAGCGCAAGTTGAATGCCATCATTATTCTTCAGCAGTGCTTTCACTGTATTTACTCCCAATTCAGCTTCTCCATTTGCTTAAGCTTATCTCAGTGAGCTGTCAGTGTGGATAAATCTGCATGATAATGTAAACTGTTTAACTGACTCATAGGCAAACAGCAGCCCACTGCAAAATATGGAATCCCAAACTAAGATATCCTTCAGTGATGTTATCACTTCTTCAGACTTCTATCTAGCTTCTATCCATCTGGAGAAGTGGTTTAGTGTGAATAATATTTAATGCTGTTTGAATAAGACCACTTCCAGATAATTCTGTAGTCTTTTTGGAAAAATAGATGACATCAACAAATTTCCTGTTCCCTGTTGATGAATAACACCAGTGAAAGAGCTAGCTATCACCTTTTCCAATGGTTTTGAGAGAAGTGGCCACTAAGCAGATTACATCACACTGCCTTGATATTGTGTGATGCTGAAGTGTTTTTGGTGCAACTATTTGAGAATATTGACTTTGAGGACTGCTAAAATGACCATTCTCTCATCATGAATGTGGTGTCCTCTCTGCTCATAGGGTTGTCTGAGAATGGAACTGTGAGATATATATGCTTGTTAAAAATGTTATCAAAGTAAACAAAGTCCCCAGTTTGCCAGTCAGATAGAAGCATAATTGAAATCATGGGCCAGGTTTCTATATGTGACAAAAACTGTTATCTACTGCAAGTAAATAAATTCAAACCACAGATAAACCATGACAAGCTGTTGGTATATATCTCTGAGTTAACTTTCTAAACCCCTTCAATACCATACACACATATTCAGGAAGACACAAAAACATTGATGCTATGGGATAAGGGAAAAAGTACAGAGGAAACAGTTCAAAAACTCTACTCCTCAGGATCTGATGGAGCAGTCTTGTCATTTCCCAAGTCCTTGAGTTCTCTGATCTTTTCCTTCAGGTTTTCTCATTTCTTCATGAGTTATAAAGCCTCTGACTTTTGGTTAAAAGCAATGGCACCTGGTTGGAGAAAGTAAATTGGCTTTCTTCCACAATCAAATCTAAAGTAAAATAAAATATATGGTCTTTATACTTGATTGCTCTTATCTTGTGGATCACCTCTGACACTTGATGCATCCACAATATGTTTAAACAGTGTAAGTCCTCCTTCCTACAAGCACTGCAGCACAACACATACTGTAGTGTCATGTTCTATTTCAGTGGATCCATGTATCAGGACATCATTAGTGAGTCATAGATTCCGAGAGTGTGGAAGCAGGCCATTTGGCCCATCGAGTCCATACCAACCCTCAGAAGAGCATCCCAACGAGACCTACTCTCCTACCCCATAACCCTGTATATCCCATGGCTAACCCACATAGTCCTTGCACATCCCTGGACACTATGGGGCAATTTAGCATGGCCCCTCCACCTAACCTGCATATCTTTGGACTTTGGGAGGAAACTGGAGCACCTGAAGGAAACCCATGCAGACATGGGAGAACGCGCAAACTCCATACAGTCATCTGAGGGTGGAATCCTTATGACATATCTCCCAAACAATGTAACAAATTTCGTGAGCAACTAACATTTTTCATTATAGGATAGTTGCTAGACATACTAACTGCATCCAGATTTATGAAGACTGAACCCATTCCCAATTTTGTTAACTTTCACCTATCCATGATTTAAGATGAGCTTTGCATTTAATTGTTTTCTTCCACTGGGTAAAATCGAAAATTTTTCTGATAGGTCCATTGAGTGTTGGCACTGAGACATTCCCAAGCACCATCTTGTTGGTTCTTTCACTGGAATAATAAAGAGAATTTTCTTCTTTACCTCTAACAAGAATGGATGAAAGAACTTTTCTGGCTGTTAACAGACACACTGCATCACTTCAGGATGTAGAATGAACGATGTACAGTGTTGTTTTCAGTTTTTCTGGTCTGGTGAATAGCTCTGAAAATTCAGATCTTAAGATTTTAGACTGATCTTCTCAGCTTTCCCATTTCTTACACGTGTGCAAGTCACTCGTTCATGCTGACTAAGTTTCTCAAGCTAAACTAGTCCCATTTGCTTGCATTTGGCTGATTTCCCTCTAAATCTTTCCTATTCATGTCTCTGTCCAAATGTCTTTTAAGTATTGGCAATTAATGCTTGCCAGCCAGTGATGCCCATATTCCACAAGTGAACAAATTTTTTTTAGAAATCCCTTCTTTCCAGTAAGACAGTCTACCACATTCCACACGCACAGGTACACATAATGAGGATGGTTGTCAGGCAGCATTCAGAACAGGCACATGATTTCCTTCATCCTCCATTTTACTCTAATTCCCAAAACATAGCAATCTTTAACAGCATCTCCTGCTCAAAACAACTTCTACACAATGTTGCTTATACTGTGTTTATTAAATTGACTTTAAGCATATTACTTTGTTATTTGCAATCACTCTCCCCTGGACGTCGATGGCTCCCCCGTGGAGATTGTGAAGAGCACCAAATTTCTCGGCGTACACCTGGCGTAGAATCTCACCTCATCCCTCAACACCAGCTCTGTAGCCAAGAAAGCCAAGCAGCGTCTCTACTTTCTGCGCAGGCTGAGGAAAGCCCACCTTCCATCCCCCATCCTCACCACATTCTACAGAGGGTTCGTTGAGAGTACCCTGAGCTGCTGCATCACTGCTTAGTTCGGGAATTGCACCGTCTCAGATCATAAGACCGTACAACGGGTAGTGAGGACAGCTGAGAAGATCATTGGGGTCTGTCTTCCCTCCATTACAGACAGTTACACAGCACGCTGCATCCGAAAGGCCAAGTGCATTGTGGAAGACCCCACACACCCCTCACTCAAACTCTTCTCCCTCCTGCCACCTGGCAGAAGATACCAGAGCATTCGCTTTCTCACGGCCAGACTGTGCAACAGTTTCTTCCCCCAAGCCATCAGGCTCCTTAACACAGTATGATCAGAATCTTTCCTATTTGAAATTCTTTGCACGACTTCGAATTGCTGCTGGAAAAAAAGTCTATTATTTATCATTCTTCCATTACACTGTAACTTGCATGTTTTGCCCTTCTTATGCACTTTATGCCGTGTACGAGTGTGTAGTTTGTGCTGTCCATGTAGCACCCTCGGTCCTGGAGGAACACTGTCTCATTTTTACTGTATCAGTTGTATTTGGTAGAAATGACAAATAAAAAAACTACTCTACTCTACTTTAATTACCTAACCTCCTTAGTCAAGAACTAAGACAATTGATTTAGAGGACACTTATTGGATGCAGTAAAATTATGAAAATCTTTTCGCATTTGGAATACATGATGACGAGTACACAGAAACTGTTCAGAGATGTGAGTACATGGCTGTAAAAGTGTTGCAGAGTTTGTTGGCAACAGTTTGTTTTGCCTAATGGAGTAGATCTGTGCTCTCCAAGGTTTGACTCAACCAAGAAAATTACATTGAAACAGCTAATTATAACTCTACAAAAATTATTCAGTACATTCAAAACATTTCTCACCTGTATCCTGTAACTCCTTTTCGAAAAGAACCATTGTTCTACCTGGTAAGCAATAGAGACAATGAAATAGAAGATAGTATGAGAATTTGGTGCCATTCTAAAAAGATGCAACAAAATCATTGGCAATGAGATTTTACATTATGAAGATATGAAACTGGATGGGAAAGGCGTACACATTAAAATAGCAACATTAACAGACATCCTGACAAATGATCAATGAGCCACATAGTCTTGAAACAAAAAAAATGATTGATATTGTATGCTACTTTTGTAATTTATTTCAATGCCTTCTTTGGTAATTCAAAAATGCACTCCACTTTTTTCATGATGAATTTCTATTAGAGTAAGTGAACTGCATAAGCCCATAAAACCATATGGCATAGAGCAGAAGTAGTCCATTCAGCCCATTAAGTCTGTTCAGCCATTCAACCAGCTGATCACTCCTGGCTGATCTGATAAACCTAAACTTCACTTTCCTACCTTTTCCCTATAACCCTTGATTCACTTATTGATTAAAAATCTGTCTCACTCAGCCTTGAATATACTTACCGAATATGCTATACTTAACAGCCTCAACAGCCTTCTACGATAAAGAATTCTGCAAAATCGCTACCTTTTAAAAGAAGAAATTCCTCCTCATCTCTGTTTTAAATGGACGACCCTGTGCTCTAAAATTTAAATCTAGTCCTTGCCACTCCCACAAATAATCAGGTAGTTTACAAGGTGAGACAATGGGTTATTGGATATTGACAGAGCAAAATTATGCCAAATGTAATACTCCATTAATTAGCTGAAGCTCTTTGCTTACTGAACACATGCAGATCGTTCCAAGTTTTGTGATAACCAATGCATAGAGGGAACCCTGAAAGCTCAAGGCATATGATGTGACCCTCTATTTAAAAAAAAGAGCAGTTAGAATGTGGTATTTCAAATCAGTTTACACAACAGGTGTTTTGATAGATAAAGAGTACCACAGTTTAGTGTGATTTATGAACTACTGTGATAACGGTGCAGCTGGAACTATCTGTGCATAACACTTTCTGATGGCAGTGTTTTACTTATCACTCACTGCAGAGACCTGATGTCCGGAGAGTCAATGTCTGCTTCCTATATCGTTAAATTGTATGTTTAGCAGCATATTTAAAGTCAATGCTAATGAAGGCACATATTCAAAGTCATTAATTGGACAATACGAATATATATGTTTCTCTCCTGGAGATTTTCTATTGAGAAAAGTTTGTCTTGTCGAATGAAAGGAATCACGTTACAAGGATCAACAACAAAAAGCTCCTGCGATTGTAAGAATCCTACAAAATTAAAATTATGCATAATTTAAAATAAAAATCTATGCATCAGGGCCTGAATGAAATGATGCTAGAACCTCTACATATCAGCTGTGCATTCAAGGGTACCATTTTGTAATTTATTATTAAGCAAGAGAGTGTAAATATGTATCCACGTTCAAACATTTCCTCCTTGGATTAAATTACTCTCAATTATATTCCTTTAGTGTCTTTCTTTCTTTCAGCCAAAGTCAAGAATGGTAGCATCTTTTTAATTTGTGCAATTGTCAGAATGTTACCATTTTACAATTGTACATGGCATTAGCTAATGGCCAAACAATTGTAATTGAGTGGCTATCAGAGCAACTGCAATTTTATAAATGTTGATAGGGCAATCGGAAAGGATCACATGTTGAATTGATGAGATTTTTCAGCTCTTAATGAAGAACTGGAATGATGTAGTCACGGAAACACTGGGTGGAATCTTACAGGGATCTGATGCACATGGAATATGACATGATTTATGGTAGAATTGGACCGGAAATCCATGATTTCCATCTCAATATCTCCAGCTCTTGCTACAGCTCTTACATGTTTCACATGCAGCATGGTGAGTTGCTCACAAGGCAGTGGCAAGTTGTCAATTTCATGCAATTATTACTTATTAAATACCTTATTAACACTACTACTCACTTCAGTAAACTTCAGCTTTGTATCTTACCAACTCACCACACAAGCCAGACATTGTGAATGCTCAACATGGAAACCATAGCTGGCAAATGCAGTTCACCACTTGATTCAAAGCATCTCCATGTAGACACTGTCAGAAGTCAGATTATAATCCAACATGTTTATTTGAAATCACAAGCTTTCGGTCAAATTTTCACCTGACAAAGGAGCAGCGCTCCAAAAGCTTGTGATTTCAAATAAATCTGTTGGACGATAACCTGGTGTCATGTGACTTCAGACTTTGCCCACCCCAGTTAAACACCGGCACCTCCACATCATGTTGGCACTGGGCACTAACGTCACAGACTAAGCTCCATGGGCACTGGTCATGTGCATCCCATGTCCACCAACATTGGTATCCAACATGTGCCAGCCTCTAAGACCCCTCATGGGAAATCGCTGATCCAGGTGCAGGTGCAAGTGCTTCTGCAGTTCAATGCTGCATCTTGGGTTGCACCAACAACTATCATTGCAATATTGCAGCAAGGACACTGTGTTCAGGGGCACAGAGCCAGCTCATGGACTGGACCAGGCTGCATTTCCAAGCTCTTCACTTGTTGTCATGGTGCACAATTACTCTGAGCCCACCTGGATGGTCATAGTTTTCCTGTCTTGCATTGCCTTGTTTTGCTTTTTTTGCACTTTGTCCCTCAGCCAGAGAGAACCAGGTTGGTATTACTTCTCCCCTGCATAGGCACAAAGGCAGGAAGCTTGTCATGGTTGTCAGCAGCCCTCAGTCAAGTCAAGAGAGGGCCCTGGAGATAGTGCTGAACCAGGTGCTGCAAACATTGGACTTTCTCTTCTTTCAGAGCCAGCAGTGGAAGCCATGACATTTGTGCCATGCCAGCCTGTCCAGGATTGCCATCTATATCAGTGCAGTCACAGCCATCTGAAGAAATGCCCAATAGCGTAGGTATGATGTTAATGACCTTCTCCTCTCCACCAGCCTAAGTACCTTCACTTTCTCTCTGATTAATCACACTCACATTCTCTCTGTGCTACTGGTCCCACCACCCACCAGGCTCATGCTCTATCACTCTGCAACATCTTCCCCACTCATTGTCACCCACTCCAACCCTCAACAACACTAACGCTATCTCCCCTCTGCACTACCAACTCACTTTACTCAGGATACTGCATCAAAATAACAGCTGTGCCACCTACAGTCATTCCCGTTATTACCTGCCCCAGTACCACTCCAGGAGATAAACAGCCCCCAACTGGCCAGAAAGAGTCCAGGTGGGTAGTGGGCTGCCCGACATTAGCGTCCTCACCCCTTATGAGGAAAGGACACTGAGTTTGACCACTCTGAGCACTGCCTGATTGGGTCCAAGCCTCTGGACTGGTAGCAAAGGCTGCCCTTGACTTAATGTGGTTGGACCCTTGAGCACAAGTCGCCCTTCTGACTTGACTGTGAACTGTTGACTACCATCTGCTACCTGGTTTGGTGACTGTGCTAAATGGTAAGACAGTACATAAATTGTAGTTCCAGTGTCCAGGAGGTTGAGAGTAGTGAGGTCAGAAATAAGGTTTCAAGGTCGCAAGGGTGCACTGGTTTGAAGTGTGTCTACCTCAATGACAGGAGCATCTGGAATAAGGTGGGTGAACCTATCCCAACAGACACTGCATCAGAGGTCAGATTAGTTTTCCTTCACATGAATCCAAGGAAAGCGATGGGACCGGATGGAGTACCAGGCCGTGTACTCAGACCATGCGCAGATCAACTGGCATGGTCATCTTCAAACTCTCCCTGTAGCAGGCCACTGTCCCTGCCTGTTTCAAGAGGGCCAACATCTTCCCTGTGCCAAAGGAGGTTCATTCAGCATGTCTCAATGACTACTGCCCAGTGGCCCTAACTTTGGTGGTCATGAAGTGCTTTGAAAGGCTGGTTATGGCATTAATCAACTCCAGTCACCCACTATTCTTGACCCACTCTAGTTTGCCTATCGGACCAACAGATCCACGTCAGATGCCATAATCACTTGCCCTTCACTCCTCCCCAGAACATCTTGACATCAAGAACAGCTACGGAACAATCCTATTCATTGACTACAATTCAGCCTTCAACACTATTATCCCCTCAAGACGGATTACTAAACTTAGTGATCTCGGACTAAGCACCATTCTCTGCAACTGAATCTTCAGTTTCCTGACCCACAGGCCCATGATCAGTGAAGATTGGGGACAATATTTCATCCTCGCTAACACTCAACACTGGAGCCCCCCCAGGGTGCGTACTCATCCCCCTACTCTACTCACTGTATATCTATGACTGTGTCACCAAATACCTGACAATTTCCAATTACGGTAGGTGAAGACCTGGGAAAATGGTGCACTGTGAACAACCTAGCTCTCAATGCTGGCAAAACCAAGGAACTCATTATTGACTTTCGGTGGGATGTTACTCATGCCCCCCTACACATTAACAGCACAGAGGTGGAACGAGTGGAGAGTGTCAAACTCCTACGAGTGGTCAACCACAACAAGCTTTCATGGACTCTTCATGTGGATGCACTGGTTACAAAGGCCCAGCAATGTCTCTTCTTCCTCAGGCAGCTGAGGAAATTTGGTATGACGGAGAATATCCTTGCCAACTTTTATAGGTCCACCATCGAGAGCATTCTGTCTGGATGTATCACTACCTGGTATGGAAATTGTACCAATCAAGATTGGAGACGGTTACAGAGAGTGTTGAACTCGGCCCGGACAATCACAAAGGCCAACCTACCATCTATAGAATCCATCTATCAGGCCCGCTGTCAAAGAAATGCTGCCAGCATTCTCAAAGATCCATCCCACCCTGGCAATGTTTTTCTACAACCTCTACCATCGGGGAGAAGGTACAGAAGCCTGAACACACGCACCAGCCAGTTTCGAAACAGGTACCACCCTACTGTTGTTAGAATACTGAATGGACTCACAAACTCTTAACATTCGCCTGTACCTGTGCATTTGTTTTTGCCGCTGTTTACCTATAATTTGCTTATCTACGCTATTTAACTCTGTGATCTGCCTGTATTGTTTGCAAGACAAAGCTTTTCACTGTGCCTCGGTACACGGGACAATAAATTCAGTTCGATTCTATTCAACTTTTAGCATGGGTTGGTACCTGGGATTTCGATGTTGTGGCCATTTCAGAGATGCATAGAGCAGGGACAGGAATGGTTGTTGCAGGTTTGCAGGTTTCGGGATTTAGATATTTCAGTAAGAATAGAGAAGATGGTAAAAGAGGGGGAAGTGTGGCATTGTTGGCCAAGGACAGTATTGCGGTGGCAGAAAGGACATTTGAGGACTCGTCTACTGAGGTAGTATGTGCTGAGATTAGAAATACGAAAGGAGAGGTCACCCTGTTGGGAGTTTTCTAGTGGTCTCTGAATAGTTCCAGAGATGTAGAGGAAAGGATAGCAAAGATGATTCAGGATAGGAGTGAGAGGAACAGGGTAGTTGTTATGGGGACATTAACTTTCCAAATATTGACTGGAAATACTATAGTTGGAGTACTTTAGATAGGCCAGTTTTTGTCCAACATGTGCAGGAGGGTTTTCTGACACAGTATGGAAATAGGCCAACAAGAGGTGAGGCCACATTGGATTGGTACTGGATTTGGTAATGAACCGGGCAGGTGTTAGATTTGGAGGTAGGCGGGTTCTTTGGTGATAGTGATCACAATTCGGTTATGCTCATTTTAGCAATAGAAAGTGATAGGTTTTTATGGCAGGACTTAAGTTATAGCTGGAGGAAAGACAATTACGGTGCGATTAGGCAATATTTAGGATGCATAGGATGGGGAAGGAAACTGCAGGGTATGAAATGTAGAGCTTATTCAAGGAACAGCTACTGCGTGTCCTTGAGAAGTATGTACCTGTCAGGCAGAGAGGAAGAGGTCGAGCAAAAGAGCCATGGTTTATTAAAGAAGTTGAATCTCTTGTCAAGATGAGTAAGAAACCTTATGCTATGATGAGATGTGAAGGCTCAGTTAGGGTGCTTGAGAGTTACAAGCTAGCCAGGAAAGACCTAAAGAGAGAACTAAGAGGAGCCAGGAGGGGACATGAGAAGACGTTGACAGATAGAATCAAGGAACACTCTCAAGCTTTCTATAGATATATCAGGAATAAAAGAATTACCAGAGAAAGATTAGGACCAATCAAAGACAATGGTGGGAAGTTATGCATGGAGTTCAAGGAGATAGGAGAAGTGCTAAATGAGCACTTTTTGTCAGTATTCACACTGGAAAAAGTCAATGTTGTTGACGGAGGATACTAAGATACAGGCTACTAGACTAGATGGATTGAGGTTCACAAGGAAGAGATGTTAACAATTGTGGAAAGTGTGAAAATAGATAAAACTCCTGGGCCAGATGGGATTTATCCTATGATTCTCTGGGAAGCCAGGGAGGAGATTGCAGAGCTGTTGGCTTTGATGTTTATGTCATCATTGTCTACAGGAATAGTGCCAGAAGACTGGAGGATAGCAAGTGTTGTCCCCTTGTTAAAGAAGGGGAGTAAAAACAACCCTGGTAATTATAGACCAGTGAGCCTTATTTTGGTTGTGGGTAAAGTGTTAGAAAAGATTATAAGAGATTGGATTTATAATCATCTGGAAAGGAATAAGTTGATTGGGGATAGTCAACATGGTTTTGTGAAGAGTAAGTCGTGCCTCACAAACCTTATTGAGTTCTTTGAGAAGGTGACCAAACAGTGGATCAGGATACAGCAGTTGATGTTATGTATATAGATTTCAGCAAGGTGTTTGATAAGATTCTCCACAGTAGGTTATTGCACAAAATATGGAGGCATGGGATTGAGGGTGATTTAGCAGTTTGGATCAGAAATTGGATAGCTGGAAGAAGACAGAGGGTGGCGGTTGATGGGAAATGTTCATCCTAGAGTTGAGTTACTAGTGGTGTACCGCAAGGATCTGTTTTCAGTCCACTACTGTTAGTCATTTTTATTAATGACCTGAAACTTTATTGCTGGAACAGCACAGCAGGTCAGGCAGCATCCAGGGATCAGGAGATTCGACGTTTCGGGCACAGGCCCGTCTTCAGGAATGAGCAGAGAGTGTTCAGCAGAATAGTAAGGGAGTTAACCCTGGAGTCCTGACCAATCAACATTGCAAAAGCAGGTCACTTGGCAACTATCATATTGCTGTTTGTGGGAGCTTATTGTGCCCTGTTTCATTGGCTGAGTAAAAAAAATTTCATTGACCGTAATGAGCCTTGCTGAGGTTCATACAAATGTGACTTTCTTTCTTTATGTATTCTATTTATTCATTAACAACTTCACTGAGGGGTGGCACTACAAACAATCCATCTCTACCTTAATGATATTGTTGCATTACCTTGTAAGATTGACACCCAAATCTTCCCATCGCAGATATAAAGGTCTTTCTTGAAAACATCAAACCAGAGACGGCTGGCTTCAGTCTCAGTGCAGGGTGGGTGGCTTCCAATTGTCACCTTCATGTCTGTTTCTGATTTCAACACAAGAGGAGATCAACAACGTTCGTATTTACCAGAGACGAGTCATTGAGTTAGACACTGTGTGGCTTCACTATGGCTAGGAGAAAGTGAGGTCTGCAGATGCTGGAGATCAGAGCTGAAAATTTCATTTCCCCTCCTCCCACCTTGTCTCAGTCAAATCCATCGAACTCAGCACCGCCTTCCTAACCTGCAATCTTCTTCCCGACCTCTCCGCCCCCACCCCAGTCTGGCCTATCACCCTCACCTTGACCTCTTTCCACCTATCACATTTCCGACGCCCCTCCCCCAAGTCCCTCCTCCCTACCTTTTATCTTAGCCTGCTGGACAAACTTTCCTCATTCCTGAAGAAGGGTTTATGCCCGAAACGTCGATTCTCCTGTTCCCTGGATGCTGCCTGACCTGCTGCGCTTTTCCAGCAACACATTCCAATCCAGTGAGGGAAGTTGGAAGATTTAAGCTGCTATCTTTTTGACGAGAGCCTACTAAGTGAAGGCCTGTCTGTCCTCTAATGTAGACATAGAAGAGCCAATGGCACTATTTTTAATAAGAGTTATAGATACATAGAAAACACAGTAAGATTTCATGCACAGAAGGTAGTCGTCTGGCACATTATGTCCATACCAGTCGATGAATACCTCGTCACACTAATCCCACTCTCCAAATTTTGATTCCTAAACCCATTGACTGTTCCACCGCATGTTTTAATGTGATTATGGTTTTTGCCTGTATTACCCTTTGAACTCGTGGGTTCCAGAACCTCACCACTGATGAGAAAGTTGTTCCAGGTGTCATAGTCAATATTTTTTCAATAATTAGTACAGCATTTCTTTTTGTGGGAGCTTGCTACATGTAAATTGCCTGCTATGTGTCAACACTGACTGTACTTCCAAAGTACTTTATTGGCTGTAAAGCATTTTGGATCTTTCTGTGGCCATAACAGTTACTATATAAATGCAATTTAATTTTAATAACTCAATAGTTACTCATAGAAATCTAATGTTATATCACTGGGATGCTTTTTTGCCATTATTATGGCAATAATGTTTTTTTCAAATTTAAAAAAAAGTTATGATATTTCAGCTACTTTAATCCCATGTGTATCACTGATGATTTGTATTTACTCTGTGGAAATTTTAATTGAGTAGAAGATTTTACTGCATTTTACTTTCTGATTTGCTGTTTGAGAATACTTCAGTGTAATTGGCTGCCAACTCCCTGCGGTGATATCACTGTTACTGTATGCCTAGTGTTTGTCTTGATCTTGCACATATCAAGAAAGGGAAACTTCATGCCTCAGAGATCACTAGATAGCAGAAAATCCCTTTAATACTTCAAAGTACTCTTTTGGTATGATCCTAGATATTGAATATTGTTAGATATTATTACTGGAGCGAATCATAGATTTACATTTAAATAGTTCCCATTTCTGTCTTTGTTCACTCCTTTCCTCAGCAATATTTTGTGTTTGATTTTGTCTACTTTCTGTGGTTTTATTTACCCTAATGAAGAAGAGCATATCTTCTCAACATCACAACTATTGATCTCACCCTGCTTGGCTGTTGTATGGAACCCCCTACGTGTTAACCCCTTAAAGCCAAATACATAACAATATTGTCAAATTTGATGGAATTTTAATGCATTTACTTTAGGGGAAATTTGGCATGTTAATATGCTGCAGTTTTTCTTATCTGCGATGTTTTGTGTTATGTTGCTGAAAATATTACTGATGAAATACTTAGCAGTTGTAGTAAAATCATGCGTATACTTAGGATGAAGAAGATTATGAGTACCACATATGCTTGGTCCAGTTCTTGTTGGATTCATTTGGATATCAAAGTTGAAACTTTATTGCTGGAACAGCACAGCAGGTCAGGCAGCATCCAGGGAACAGGAGATTCGACGTTTCGGGCACAGGCCCTTCTTCAGGAATGAGCAGAGAGTGTTCAGCAGGAGAAGATAAAAGGTAGGGAGGAGGGACTTGGAGGAGGGGCGTTGGAAATGTGATAGGTGGAAAGAGGTCAAGGTGAGGGTGATAGGTGGGAGTAGGATGGAGGCGGAGAGGTCAAGAAGAAGACATTTCCAACTCCCCTCCTCCAAGTCCCTCCTCCCTACCTTTTATCTTCTCCTGCTGAACACTCTCTGCTCATTCCTGAGGAAGGGCCTGTGCCCGAAACGTCGAATCTCCTGTTCCCTGGATGCTGCCTGACCTGCTGTGCTGTTCCAGCAATAAAGTTTCAACTTTGATCTCCAGCATCTGCAGACCTCACTTTCTCCTTATTAATGACCTGGGTGAGGACATAGAAGGATAAGTTAGTAAAGTTGTGGATGACACTCAGGTTGGTGGAGTTGTGGATAGTGCTGAAGGATATTGCAGGTTACAGAAGGACATAGATAAGCTGCAGAGCTGGAATGAGAGGTGGCAAATGGAGTTTAATGCAAAAAAGTGTGAGGTGATTCACTTTGGAAGGAGTAACAGGAATACAGAGTACTGGGCTAATGGTAAGCCTCTAGCCAGTGTAGCTGAGCAGAGAGATCTCAGCGTCCATGTATATAGATCCCTGAAAGTTGCCACCCAGGTTATTAAGAAGGCATACAGTGTGTTAACTTTTATTGGCAGAGCGATTGAGTTTTGGAGCCACGAGGTCATGTTGCAGCTGTACAAAACTCTGGTGCGGCTGCACTTGGAATATTGTGTACAGTTCTGGTCATTGCATTATAAGATGGAAGTGAAAGCTTTGGAAAGGGTGCAGAGGCGATTTCTAGGATGTTGCCTGGTACGGAGGGAAGGTCTTATGAGGAAAGTCTGAAGTTTGAGGCTGTTTTCCTTAGAGGGAAGAAAGTTGAGAGATTACTTAATTGAGACATATAAGATAATCAGAGAGTTAAATAGGGTGGACAGTGGGAGCCTTTTTTCTCGAATGGCGATGGCTAGCCCAAAGGGACATGGCATTAAATTGAGGGATGATAGATATAGGATAGATGTCAGAGGTAGTTTCTTTACTCAGACAGTAGCACCAGACTTCACATTCCATTCTGTCACAAATCTCATCCATGTCAATCTGACCCTGTAAGATTCTGCCCTTGGTAATCAATAAAAGAGTTATTAGAATATTTTGTCTGGTCTGGTTTAGTCTCCTGGAGTGAGGGTCCAAATCTAGATTTGTTAAAACTTCTAAGATTGCTACATTTCAAGACTGATTGACTTATTTATTAAACTGACAGTAGTAACAAAATGTACAAACTCAGTCAGGTTTTGCTCAATTTTCACATGTAAAGTAGAATCCACTCTTGAGCAGAGCTCGAGGTGAAAATTGTTTTCTGGATAACCTTTCAGCGTGAGTGTCATGTTAAGTCAGCTATGCCATTTAAATGGATTTAAAATCTGTTGTGAGAGTTTTGAATGCAGCATTAATGGACATCTCTACTGTTTCCAAATGCATCAAAACTTCTGTTTATTGTATTTTATCTTTCAATTTCAATCCCTCAACATCACTAAAAGAATGATTCAAATGCTCCAAATATGGCAAATGCAAGGTCTGATTGAATACCATTAATACTATATGCTGCTTATGGCCGTTTACAGAGCTGGTAACATTTGCTACAAGGTATTTTTCACTAGAAGTTAGAATTTAATTTTTATCAGCTATATAATGTTCTAAATGAGATGGCGTCATCTCATGCAATAAGTGGTTTCACCATTTTAAGCTGCATGGTTTCATACATTTCATACAGTTACTACAACAGTCAGGCAACTTCATCGAAAACCTTTGACACTTTGTCACCTACAATTAATAATTCATCTCAGGCTACCTTATCAAGATGACCAATATTTTCCACCTTCTGGCTTAGAGTTTACTTCAAATTTTACGTGCAGCAACCTTACATCACTAGCTTCATGCTGCTAGATTTATGGCTTGTGGAACAAAGTAATTGTCACAAGCTTAACTCATGTCATCAAAAGGCACCTTACTGCGCGGAAAGCACATGCTGGCATGATGCCATGATTGTAGAATTGGAGGTCACAAACACGCATTTTGGGTAATGCTGCCTAAATCAGGCCCAATGTAGATTCATAAAGTAGCAAGTTCAAAGACCAAAATCTTGTAGAGGCAATGCTTAAAGATTGGGTGCACCTCATTAAGGCTTTTAATTGCAATCAATTGATTCCACAACTTATTCCTGTACTCATTCCACTGGCACTGTTCACCAGCTTGAAACCAATGCCTTTGAGCTCCCTGATTTGACTTTCAAAACTTGCAGTGTTATTTTGACCAATGGTAAAGAATATCCACCAATGGATGCAATGCTAACAAGGCTAACACACAATTTTGGTCTGAATGCTAATTATCATATGGTGAATTATCTGAAGGTTTTAAATCAGAAACTGAGAGGTTAAGCACTGAAGTGTTGACGAGACATAACTTTTATGGAATAGTTTATGTGGGATCCTTATGCCCATTTCCAGTGAAGGTTTGAGTGCTATGATTGGCAAAAAGACTGAAGAAGAGGATGCAAGGTTCCTTAGAAATGGCAAAAGAGATTCTAGTACAGAAATTCCATGGAAGAGGGATGTCCAATGCTTGCAGTGGTCAAGGTTTCATCTTATCCTTCTGTTCCCTCTCTTGCAATAGCATCTTCTATTCCGAATGGCCTTATTTCCTTCTCTTTTCCTCACCCAGACCAAGCGAACTCTCCAGCAGGATGGTCAGAATCATGCATTCCCTTTCTCCTGTTGATTCCTAAAATATATCCAATGCAGTGTAACACCATCCTCACGCTTTCTTGATGAAGTTCTCAGAGAATTTCTCTATAAATGTTGCATGGATTCTGGGAGAGAGTGTGACAGAGCATCTCCTGATGTGATTGAGGTCCTTCTCAAAGATTCAGCATTTTTTGTAGGCATCCCTTTAAAGGAGTGCTGAAAAGCAACATGTATACCAACTGCAAACAGTTGATCTCTGTCATGAAAAGGAGTTAGTTGAAATGTTCAAGACAAAACTGCTATGAATCCTCTTTAGGCAAAAGCAGATGGAATTCTGCTGTTTAATTAGCATTCTGGTTGCCATTCCTAATGCTGTTTTTAATTTGTCTACCACAACGCTGTCTTGTAACGAATGAAGATGACACGGCGCATCAGTTTGAAACTCCATCTCAGGCATTCAGAGGCTCTTGGGCAGCTCAAATATTCAATGACCTGTGCCCTCCAGAGGTCTCAAAGATGTATCTCTTCATCACAATGGTTTTGCACAGTGTAATGTTTTAGCCTTTATTTTTCCTGTAGTTCTGTCATATCTTTGTAGCATTATTTTCTGCTCTTATTGTGCTGCAAAATGCCTGTTCATAGAAAGGATTGCAACAACCTCAGTACTTAACCTGGATAGTCCATTGAATTTGGTGAAGGAGGAATTGAGGAATCAGAAATAGTGGAGATGGCATATGGCAGAATGGCTGATGTTTGGCTCAACTCTCATTTATTTAGTTTTAGACGTGGTATTTTATCAATCATTTTAGAATAATTTTATAATATGGTATTTAATTGTAATGGTATGATGTATAAGGTAATCTGCTTAACCAGCTCAGCCATTCCTGTTTATAGCCCACCATGTGGAACATTAACTATACGATCATAGAATGTGATAGGTACGGAGGCCTCTCAGTCCATTTTACCTGTACCTTGGAAAGTGCTGTTTAATTTCAGCTCATTGCCTAGTTCTTACCGAACAACCCTGCAACTTAGTCCTCTTCAATTACATATTCAATTACCTTTTGAAACCTGCGATGGAATTTGTTTCCACCGTACTTTCAAACAGTTCTAGGTCTTAGCAATCCTCTGTGTAATTAAATTCTCATTTTCCATTTGATTTTTTTGTGTCTTATTTTAAATTTATGACCTCTGGTTTCCAGCTCATTTACCAGAGAACACATTTCTCCCAATCTACTTCTGATTTAGTTGGGTCAGTATCAAAGGCTAATATCCATAATCCACCAACATTTACATGGGTAGTGCTAATGAAACCAGGCATGACCTGCTGAAATGGTAGTCCTGATAATGAAAACCTATCAATGGAAATTATCTAAAGGTAATTCTGAAAGATTTCAAGGGGTGGGGCTGTGACTATTCCCTTTGACAGCTTGTTCTACTATGGCATTATCCTTGGGAAGTAAGACTGTTGATACACTGTTTTGGAAACAAATGTTCTTTATAGTTTATATACATGACTGCCTCAATTGACGGAAATTTTGACATATTTATTTGGGTCAATTCTCTACATTTTATAGAGCATGGTCAACCCCTTTACCTTCCTCCTTTGTCGTTCCCATTCCAAACCTTGGAGAATCTCAAACTGGTTTACCGTCCAAACCTATTCATGCACAGCACCCTAATCTGGAAAGGAATATTGGAGCCAGTTCATCAGCTGCTAATTTTAGTAGCCAGGGAAGGATTTCATCTGGACCCAGAGCTTTATTTTGATTTAGTTATCATAACAATTTCAAAATACCCTATTCACCAGCATGGCTGGTAAGTGGCCACCTCTGAACTGGGTATGTGTGTTAAATGGTCTCTGGCAAATACACTGGAAAACTCATCACAATCTTTTGTTTTACCTTCAGGTTCATATATAACTTTATTGTTCATTTTGAAATCTGAAACACCCACTTGTTCCTTTGTAATTTTCTTAATGAATAACCAGAAGCTTTCTTAGGAATCCCTTGATATCAGAACTCATAACTTTGAATGCCTCTATGAGGTTTCCCTTTAACCCCATCTGAACAAAAGAAAAGAGCAACCCCAGCCTCTAATAATTTCATATAACTGATTTCTCCTCATTTATTTAGGATCTGAGGTAGTTTTTAAGTTCAATGCATGATCTGTAGACATTGCCCCTTGTGGGGCAAGTAGATGCTTGGAGTTTTGTGAATATCGTTTATTGAGGATTATAGTATGCAGTTTGTCCACTCAAGGCTGCTGTACACATGTACCAGGGGGAGGAGTCTGGAAGGAGAATAAAGGAAACATTTAGGCAGATACATGAATAGGAAAGGTTTAGAGGGATATGGGCCAAACGCATGCAAATAGGAATAGTTTAATTTAGGACATTTGATCAGCCTTTTTATTTTATTCTTTCATGGGTAGAGACCATTGCCAGTTAGGCCAGCATTTATTGCCCATCCTTAATTGCCCAGAGGGCAGTTAGAGTCAACCACATTACTATGGGTCTAGAGTCACATGTAGGCCAGACCAGGTGAGGTTGGCATTTTCCTTCCCTAAAGGGCATTAGTGATCCAGATGGGTTTTTCCAACAATTGCCAATGGATTCACAGTCATCATTAGACTCTTAATTTCAGAATTTTAATCATATTCAAATTCAACCATCTGCCATGGCAGGATTTAAATCTGGGTCCCCAGAACATTACCTGGGTCTTTGGATTAACAGTCCAGTGATAATTGGTACAATTGGCCACCACCTCCCCAAGTGTACGAGTTGGGCCGAAGGGCCTGTTTCTGCGCTGTATGATTCTATGACACTATAACTCCCTCATCCCTGGTGAAACTCTGGTAAACCTCCACTCTCCTGTTTTCAAGGTTTTGACATTTTTTTGAAAATGTCAAGCCCAAAATTGTACACAATAGTCTGGTTTTGATTTGATTTGATTTATTGTTGTCACATGTACCAAGATACAGTGAAAAGTGTTGTTTTACATGTTCCACTGGCAGATCGTACCATACAAAGTGCATCAGGGTAGCAGAACAGAGTGCAGAATACAGTATCACAGGCTCAGAGAAGGTTCAGATAGAGAAATCAACACTAATATTTGAGAGGTCTATTTAAAAGTCTGATAACAGTGGGGAAGAAGTTGTTCGGGAACCTGTTTGTATGTTTATGCAAACATTTATATCTTCTGTCTTCCACCCTCTTCAGTCAACCAGGGTGGGAGGGGTCTTTAATTATGTGAAGGGCTCCTGCCCAAAACATCAATTTTCCTGTTCCTCAGATGCTGCCTGGCCTGCTGTGCATTTCCAGCACCACTCTAATCTTGTCTTTAATTATATTGGCTGTCATCCCGAGGCAGTGAGAAGTACAGATGGAGTCAGTGGATAGAAGGCTGATTTGCGTGATACTCTGGACTGTATTCAAAACTCTGTAGTTTCTTGTGGTTATGGGATGAGCAGTTACCATAGTACATTGTGATACATCCTCATAGGGTGCTTCCTATGGTGTAGCTATAAAAGTTAGTGGAAGTCTTTATGCACATGCCGAATTCAGAATGCCGACATAACCTCCTGAGGAGGTAGAGATCTCGTTGCGCTTTCTTGATCGTTACATTGATATAGGTGGACCAGGACAGATTGTTGGTGATCATCACTCCCAGGAACATGACACTTTCGATCATCTCCACCTCAGCACCATTGATACAAACAGAGGCGTGCCCTCCACTCCATTCCCTGAAGTTAATTGCAAGCTCCTTCGTTTTGCCGATATTTGGAGAGATTCTTATCTTTACTTAATCTCTTTCCTGTATTCTGTCTCATGGTTGTTTAAGTTCTGACATGCAATGGTGGTGTTGTCAGCAAACTTGCAAATGGAGTTAGGATGGAATTTGGCTACACAGTCATGAGTGTACAAGGACGCAGCCTTGTGGGGCACCAGTGTTGAGGATTTTGTGGAGGAGGTGTTGCTGCCTATTTTCATTGATTGCAGTCGATGGGTCGGGAAGTTGAGGATCCAGTTACAGAGGGTGGAGCCAAGACCTAGGTCTCAGAGTTCGGAGATGAGTTTGTTTGTAGTTATGGTGTTGAAGGCAGAGATGCAGTCAATAATTAGGAGCCTGACTAGGTATCCTTGTTATCCAAATGTTCCAGGGATGAGTGTAGAGCCAGGGAGATAGCGTCTGCTGTGGACCTATTGCACCAGTAAGCAAATTGCAAAGGATTAAGGCAATCTGGTGGGCTGGAGTTGATGTGAGCCATGACTAACCTTTCAAAACACTTCATAATTATGAAGGTCAGAGCCACTGTCAATAGTCATTGAGGCATGCTGCATGATGTTTCTTTGGTACTTTGATGAGGGTGATCTTCTTAAAGCATGTGGGGTCTTCAGATCAATGCAAGAAGAGGGTAAGATGTCTGAGAATACATGCACCAACTGGTCCATGCAGAATCTGAGTGTATGGCTCAGGACTCCACTTGAGCCAGTTGCTTTCTGTAGGTATACTTTCAAGAAGGCTGATCTAAAATCTGCAGCGATGACCATGGGTATGGGTACATCTGAGGCTTTTGAGACAGAGGAGATCTTTTCACTGTCATTCTGTTGAAAGCGAGCGTATGATTCTGCGCTGTATGCAATGTACTGTTGGGTAGCAATGTACTGTTGTCATGATTCTGTTTGAATTTGCTTTGCAGCCCATTATGTAGTGTAAGGCTTACCACAAACAATAGGTGTCTGTGTGGTTAGTTTGGATCTCAGGCTTAGTTTGGGATTGCCTCTTGGCATCTCTGATGGCCTTGTGAAGGTTGCCCAACTTGGACGCCTCAGACCTGGACTTCAGTAGGGAGTTGATCTCCTGGTTCATCCATGGTTTCCGTTTGGGGAACTTTCGGTTTAACTTTATCGGCATGCAGTCTTCTACACACCTACTAATGAAATTTGTGATGGTAGTGGTGAACTTCATAGAATCATAGAATCCCTACAGAGTGGAAACAGGCACTTCGGCCTAACAAGTCCACACTAACCCTCCAACGAGTAACCCACCCGACCCATTCCCCTACCCTATTGTCCTACATTTACCCCTGAACACTATGAGCAGTTTAGCATGGCCAATTCATCTAACCTGCACATCTTTGGATTGTGGGAGGAAACCCATGCAGACACAGGGAGAATGTGCAAACTCCACACAGACAGTCACCTGAGGCTGGAATCAAGCCTGGGTCCCTGGCACTGTGAGGCAGCAGTGCTGACCACTGAACGATACTTGTTTAGATTAGCTGCTGCATTCTTAAACACGGACCAGTCCATTGACTCTAAGCAGTCCCAAAGAAGCCTTGCCGTTGCCACAGACCGGTGCCTGCACTACTTTCAGTCTTTGGTTCTCGTACTTCAAGTTCAGCTTGTAGGCCGGGAGGAGGAACACAGCATTATGGTCTGATTTTCCAAAATGCAGATGGGGAAATGGGACAGGAGGCATCTTAGGTAGTTGTATAGCAATGGTCAAGGACATTCAGACCTCTCGTGGGACAGGGGACATGTTGATGGTTTTTGGTAGCATGTTCTTAAGGTTGGCCTGGTTGAAGTCACTGGCTATGATGAACGAGGTCTCAGGGCCCAACCAGAGATTTGGAAAGATTTAACATGACTTTGTGATTGTATTCACTATCTTGGTCTCCAAAAGCCAAATAACCCTTAATTTTCTTAAATCCCTTATCAGCTTGACCTGCCACCTCCAAAGATTTACTATGTTCTGCCCTTGCACCCATTCCTAATGGTATCAATTAGATTATATGACCACTCCACAATGTGACGCCCAGGGTGTGTCACTGTACACATATCCACATTAAATTCCTTCTGCCATGTATCTGCTTGTCCAACAGTATCTATGTCCTCTTAAAGTCTGCTACTAAATGGTTTACTAATTTTTTTATCATCCACAAACTTCCAAATTGTACACCCTATACACTCATCAAAGTTAGTTTCTGTATAAAATGCAAAGCTTTGGTTTCAATACTGACTCACAGGCAACTCCACTACATCCTTCTTATTTCATTTTAATCCTTGAAATAAGGGGATGCATCCACGGCAAAGCTTACACAACTATCTTCCAGATGCAGGCCTGCTGTTTGACCTGAGATACTCACTATTGTGCTGCATCTAAATCCAGCTCTATAGGAGTGCAGTGACACCATGCTGCATCTCAGTGGGGAAAGGGATGGGATAATGTGACACAATTGAGATGCTTTACCTCTTCATACCTACTCTCATCATGTCAGCTTCTAGATGCCACTTTCTCAGGTCTCGGAGTTGAATGACAGGGTACATCTGCCCAATTCAGAGAAATAATTGCCTCATCTGTTCTCTCTCCTCCCAAGCCAACGATGTTGCTCCATGCAAATGAGCAGGCATTACTACGAGAACAAACTCCTCGCAATCAAATAAAAGAGTGAGCCTACCACAAGGAAATACTCCAGCTAATGCCTGAGCCGAGATTTACCAGAGCCCAAAAAAAACCTGAATGGCCACAGTGATGTTTACAAGAAGTCCATCATCTGACCTATTCTGCAGAAATTTTACCTTTGTTATTGGATGGGTATGTCCCAAGACTAAGTGAATGAGTTTAAAAATACACAGGAAGAAGCTATTTATGACAGCAACTATAACTATCTCATTAGACTTTGACAAAACCACCCATTTCCCACTACTCCATGCTTTCTGCGGTCTGCACTCCTGTTTCTAATGATGGCTTGGATTGGCAGGATTGAAACACAGAAGAAATTGATACTTTCAGCACTTGCAACTACAATAAGTGGAGTTCCAGTTCCCATTCTAAATTCAACCTTGTGCAAATGGATAATAATGCAACAGGCAGGTGATTTCAGATGGAATACTGGTTTGTTTTCTGTTGCTGACTCTGCATCATATTCAGATATCAGTGCTTATGGGATATGGTGTACAGATTTGTACATTACCAACCTCCTCACAACCTGACCTTGATTCATTCCCCATCTTAGAAAATTTCATCCTCAAGTAGATACAGAACAATGTTAGCTATCAGTTACCTTCCACTATGCATGCCGCACATTTGGTGACCAAGAAAGGTTCTGCTCAGTTTCTACTAGGGCTACACTTCTTCAGTTCTCCTCATCTGCATTTGTGGCTATCTTTCTAATCATGCTTTTAAGCAGAACATCCAACTACTCATTAATGAGAAAGTGCTGTCCCTTAGCCATTCACAACAAGCTAAGTACCCTATTACTTATGTGGTATGCTACCTACACTTTATCTTTACAATGTGTGCAATAATCAGTGCTATTGTGTGTTAGGAATGACCTTTATGTTCCTGCAAGCGTGCAAAAAGCTGAAAATACTATTTCTAAATAATTGCCATTTGAATTGAAATGGACTGAATGCCTTTTGAATGAGCTGAATCATAGTGCAGAATTTAACTTCCTCTGGGAGTGGACTGAGAGATTGTAGCATATCAAGGAAAGGCAAGACAGAGAGTGCCTAAAGATCTAACCAGTATAACCAATTCAGTCAAGGGCAAAGAAGTCATGTGTGGCCTTCCCACCCAGAGGCCAACTGCAGCCACATGAGCCTCTTTCTACAACCCTCTGGTTCTCCACCAATAGCGGGCTGGCTATATCCCAAGCAGATAGATTCCCCGTTAAAAGCTGACAGCCTCTGTCTGTGCTGGGGATGTGAAGATGGGCAAGGAATATCCTGATCAAACATCTTGTGATCCTGTGGAGGAGTTCCTGCCAGCAAATGCTTCCCCATTTTAAAAAAAGTTTTAGAATTAAAGTTTTCAATTCAGCATAATCTGCATGACTGTAGAGCTAAAAAAGGAGCTCATGATTTGTCATTTTTCTTTAGAATCCATCCTTATTTGTATTTAAATCAGCAAGTTATTTTCAGTGATCAGTGTTCCCAGAATGTTTTAGTCATGCCATTTTAATAATTGAAAGAGGCATTAAAATGCACTTCTGACAGTAGAGGTCAATGCAACATGGTCACCCACAATCAGAGCATTCTGGGTGAGATAACGAAGGTACATGTATCCTGATGAAGGGCGTATGCCCGAAACATCAATTCTCCTGCTCTTCAGATGTTGCCTGACTGGCTGTGCTTTTCAAGCACCACACTTTCAACTCTGATCTCCAGCATCTGCAGTCCTCACTTTCTCCTATTGGATAGAACTGTATAGAGGCCTGAACCCTGTGGGCTATGGCGATAATGTGATAGGACAGCGTGAGAAGTCTGGTGAGGCTACTATTGTTGTTGGGAGCAACTTGCTACATCTAAGCTCTGGACATTGAGGCACTATTCTCGCTACACAGCAGTGAGCGACCTATTGAAGGACGGTGATTGTACGCCATTGACCTTATTCATTGCAAATCACACCTCCAACATAAGGCATCCTGCACTACCACCAACTATGAGCAAACTAGATGCTGAGAATTCTCGAGATTGAAGTCATAGTGGGTACCTGGCCACTGCAACTCACTGTAAACAGGCTGCATGCTGTCACCAAAACACACCATCTCAGGGAACAATCGATAGGCACCAATGCCATGCACTGCTCGTCCAAAGGCATTGGCATCTTATAATTGCTATCCCATCAGGTCTTCATGGCAAATTTCCAATCCACAAGTTGAGACTCTGCTTGTGAGAGGGCACCAGCCACTAGCTTTAGAATGCCGCTGGAAGGACAAATACAAAAGGGACAAACACTCAACTTGTGGATTGCAGCAGGCAGCATCTCAAGGCTACTCACTTGCTCCCACACCATCCTGGCCTCGCCTTACATTGCAGTGCCTATTAGCACAGTCGCACAACCAGTGGTTTGCCTTGCCGGTCAGCAGTCTTCAGTCAAGGGAGCGGACACCTTGCTGGCAGTTGCACAGCCTCACCATGTGCAAGTAATTTAAACAGTAAATGTATTGCCTGGGCAGTGAGCAAACAGGCATGTCTCAAAGTCCCTGGAGGCCCCCATCGGTCAGGAAGTCCCAGCACAACAAGTCAAGGATAACCTTCGATACCAATCCTGGGAATTGTCCGTGGTCAGAGGGTTCTCAGTCAGGACTTCTGGAAAGTGGGTTACGATGAATCCTTTGGTCCCACAGCGGTCAGTCAAGGGGAAGGCTGATGTGGTCTGAGAGATGTACAGTTATGGGTCGGGGTCTAATACTTCTCATCAGAGGGTGTCTTGTTAGATCACTCAAGGAGATGAGTCACAGTCAGTTCATTGGGTCTGTCCTCAGAAACAAGGCAAAAAATAGTGGGGAGAGGGATATCAACAGGAGGGGCTGGTGCTGTGTATAGGCAACTCAGGAACCTATTTAGTGTCATAGAGTCATAGAGGCATACAGCACGGAAACAGACCCTTTGGTCCAACTTGCACGTTCCGACCAGATATCCCAAATTAATATGGTCCCATTTGCCAGCACTTGGCCCATATCCCTCTAAACCTTTCTTATTCATTTACCCATCTAGATGCCTTTTAAATTTTGTAATTGTAAGAACCTTCACTACTTCTTCTGGCAGCTCATTCCATACACGCATTAGCCTCTGCGTGAAAAGGTTGTCCCTGAGGTCCCTTTTAAATCTTTCACCACTCATCCTCAACCTATGCCCTCTAGTTCTGGACTCCCCCACCCCAGGGAAAAGACCTTGTCGTTTTACCCTGTCCATGCCCCTCATGATTTTTTTAAACCTCTAATAAGATGGCCCCTCATCCTCCAGCACTCCAGGGGAAACAGCACCAGCCGATTCAGCCTCTCCCTATAGTCCAAACCCCAACTATTTGTGGGAACTGGGGGCTGCAGAATGGGTGGAAGAGAGGGATGACAATTGTGAAGGGGACAGCAACTGTATTTGTGGGTAGGTATACAGAAAAGCATGGATGGAAAGGGGGTATTCACCCACAGTCAAGAGCACAAAGACTTCAAGTGGATGACAGTGTACCACCATACCTAGGTATGTTGTATGAACTACAGAAACCAAAGTTCTAATTATATAAATTGTATTAAGCATTATCATTATGCCACAAAAACATCATGGCACAAGGATTTCCACTTGATTAAATTGTTTTTTTCAGCATCAATCCCCAAGCGAAGCAGGTGCAAAAGACTGGAGAATTTTAAGTGCAAATTACATTCAATTCAAATCAAATTCCTGCTTTTGTTGTATTTTAAAATAGATCCTACTAGAATCGGGCCCCACATGCTCTAAAAGCTGCTGCACACTACGTTATCAATTCATCCATAAGCCAATGTCCCCAGGCCCTACATCAAATAGGTCTTTTCCTCCCAGTTTCACGAAGAAACTGACTGTCGTACTCTGGTTGTTTCCATGTTTAAACAATATTCTGCTATTTAAAATTGGATTGCTCTCAGTAGGTGGACTGGACACCTGATTAGACTCTTGTGATAAACCCATTTTCAGCTTTACTATTAAACAGAACCAATTTCCAACTCCTCAATATTTTTAAGGTAAAGATTTTTATTTAGGTCTGAAATACTGTCCGATTGCATTGGCCCAATATGCCAGTGAGATTGAGTGGAAACTTGAAAAATTAAGATTCTCAAAATGAGCATGATTTGGATACCATTTTCACTCAAAGCAGAAACCCTAGGCCCTTGTTATGTAACAAGCTTATGAATAGTTTTCCAATAGTAATTTAAATAAATGAAACCTTTGGGTATTAATCTAATATTAGGACCTTTTCAAAAAGTCTGATCTTATTAGACCATAACCTTAAAATATACACATGCAAACTCATCCTGAAAAAGACTTATTCAGTTTTTACATGTCATCAAATTTAAAAGATTTAAGAAGCCTAATCCCACACATCTACAGTTCGACATTTAATGAATTAGTTATGATGGAGAGCTGCTGTTTTTTTTAACTCTCAACTCATCTTGTGCTGTAAATTAGCTCCTTCCCAGAGGTAATTCACTTCAATACAATGACAATCAAATACATCACTGCTTGATCAGATCTGAAATCTGGGGCATTGGGTGGTGACTACTTGCGCACAGTGGGGCAACCTCCCATGTCTGCAGGGCTTCTGTCTTATTCCTAACAATATTAAAGGTACTCACCAGCTCAAAGCCTTAATTTAAATTGATGAACTACTGGGATTTCATGTTTAGCTACAGTACAGAGAAATTAGATTCCAAAGCTGTAATTTTCTTCTTTTCATATTCTATGCATATCATTTGAACTATATAAAGTATGGATATTTTAATCATTTACTCTTAAAATAATAATATATTAGCTATTAATGTTGAATTATGTTCGAATACTAATAAAAGCAATATAGCTATCATGAGATTTTATTTTATCATCTACTCAAACTATTGAGACAGAACTTGAAAATGTATAAAGTTTCAGTTTGCATAGCAAACAGATAACAAAACAAATCAATTCACTGGAGCATTGTAGAAAGGTTATTTTATAACTTGCCGAGAAGCATTCATGGGAAAAGACAGAAATTGAAAAAAGATTGTTTTCTTTTTAAATGACCAGGGGAAGATTGCACAACAGCCCTTGGAAATGGAAACACATCAAAATTAAAATAAGACAAGTTTTAAAAAGAACAAACGAAAATTTGGAGTGTGGGGCAAGTTTAAATTGATTCAAATCAACTTAATGAAAACAGCAGGTTAATTTGAAAATTTAACATAGAAATACATTGTTTTTAATTCTTAGGAAATAGATTGAGACCAAATTTGTGTGACATAAAAGACAGCTGGGATAGATTTTCAGAACAACTGAAGATCACAGAGGTTCAGGCAGCAGAGCTCATTTGTATGTTAATGAGTCCCTATATGTGCCTTTTAAAATTGCTGTATTTTCTTTCTGCTGTCAATGTCAATCTTAACAATAAAACTGATGTTCAGTCTTGCATTCTTTTTCCCTAAAGTATTTTATGACTTAAGCAAATTAATCTAGAGACCAAACACAGTGAGATACTGAGGCTTACTTGAAATAGGATGGATGAAACTTGAAACCTGTATATTTGAAGCTAGTTGACAAACTAGTTCGGCAAATCAGGAATGCTGATGTCATACGTCAATCTGGAGAAGATGCTGGGGGCAAATATTGCAAAAAGATTGCTTTCTGCATCCATCATTGACAAGTCTGCCACATGAATTATGCTCCAGACTAATTTAGATTCAACCTTTATTGTTTGTGATGCCTGTTCTTTATTCCATGTTTAAAAAGACTGTCACTTGAAAATATTTGATTGTAGGAGAGAAATAATAGGCTGAAGTATTTTCCTAGTCATTACAACCATTTTCAGGTCATGAACCCATTTGATGAAGCAGTTGAACTCCCGGTTGCTCTTTCTCAGGCCAAACGAATTGTCCTCCCAATCCTGAGTAATCAGTTATGGGAGGGTGAAACCTA
Organism: Chiloscyllium plagiosum; assembly: GCF_004010195.1. Taxonomy (NCBI): domain Eukaryota; kingdom Metazoa; phylum Chordata; class Chondrichthyes; order Orectolobiformes; family Hemiscylliidae; genus Chiloscyllium; species Chiloscyllium plagiosum. Next base: position 45,032,537 of record NC_057726.1, read on the forward strand.
TAAACCAAGTGGATGCAGGACTTCAGAAGGACAGGACGTGAAGGTGAGTAGCTTACAATAGGAGGCAAGAGAGGAGGGGAAGTGCCGTTTTGATTAGGAAGTACATTACAGCTGTACTCAGGGAGGATATTCCTGGGAGATCGTCCATTGAAGTTATATGGGTGGAATTGAGAAATAAGAAAGGGATGATCACCTTGGTCAGTTTTTATTATAAGGCCCCCAGTAGTCGATGGGAAATTGAGAAGCAAATATATAAGGAGATCTCAGATATCCATAAGAATAACAAGGTTGCAATGGTAGGACATGTTAACTTTCCAAAAATAGACTGGGACTATCATACTGTTAAGTGTGTACAAGAAAACTTTCTTATTCAATATGTGGATGTACCCACTAAAGAAGGAACAATACTTGAACTTCTGCTGGGAAATAAGGCAGGGCAAGTGAGTGAGGGATCAGTGCGGGAGCACTTTGGGACCAGTGATCATAATTCTATTTGTTTTCACATGGTTATGGAAAAAAGATAGAACGGATCAAAAAATTAAACTTCTAAATTGGAGGAAGGTCAATTATTAAACAGGAACTTTCAAAAGTTGTTTGGGAGAAGCAATTTAAAGGTAAAGGGATGGTTGGGAAGTGGGATCATTTAAGGATGAGATAAAGAGAGCTCAGAGACAGTATTCTGTTAGTGTAAATGCTGGGAGTTAAAGGGAATGACTGTAGAAATTGAGGCTCTGGTCAGGAAAAAGGAGGCATTATTAGGTATAGACAACTGGGATTGAGTGAATCCCTCGACAAGTATAAGGGCAGTAGAAGTATACTTAAGATGGAAATCAGGAGGATAAAAAAGGGACATGAGATAGCTTTCACAAATAGAAATAGGGAAAATCCAAAAAGATTCTATAGATACATTAAGGGCAAAGAGGAACGAGGGAGAGAATAGATCTACTTAAAAATCAGCATGCCCATTTATGTTTAGAACCACAGGCACTGGGTATGTTACAGACGAGACCAGGTCCCTTGAAAATATATTAATAAGGTAGCATAGATGGTAACATTTTTGGATTTTAAAGGTCAATGTGAGATGTTGTGTTCCAGGTGGAATTCCATTGATCAAACCACTTGACGTTAAGCAAAACATAATTTATTCAAACAGTATAATTATAATACAACAAAAGAAAGAGGAACATGGAATAACTTAATCTATTGGAAAACTTAACAGAATAATAGGCTTTACTACGAAACAACAACTGTTCCAATATAGAAACATGCCATAAACACACCCTTTTCAAAAAGAAAATTCAGATAACAGAATTGTCTCACATGCAACTCCAGCATCTCAGGAGGAAAAATATTCAGAGAAAACTGAGAGAGTGCAGCACCCAGGAGGGATTCACTGCCTTCCAACCCTGCTGAGCTCCCAGAACAAGAACTGCAGAATAATCTAAAAATCCTGGTTCCGCGAGAGCTCGACAACACCCACTCAGGCTGCTTCTTTTGATCCAACATTTAAAAAACACCCAAGGTTTCACAAATTGTTTTCTCATAGATTGCTCTCCACCTGTCCCCCACTTTCTCTTTAAAAGAAACCAGGATAAAATATCCTCTTAAAGCCACAGCATTGTTACAGATGAGATACAAAATAGAGTTATAGAGTCATAGAGATGTACAGCATGGAAACAGACCATTCGGTCCAACCCATCCATGCTGACCAGATATCCCAACCCAATCTAGTCCCACCTGCCAGCACCCGGCCCATATCCCTCCAAACCCTTCCTATTCATATACCCATCCAAGTGCCTCTTAAATGTTGCAATTGTATCAGCCTCCACCACTTCCTCTGGCAGCTCATTCCATATCCATACCACTCTCTGTATGAAAAGATTGACCCTTAGGTCTCTTTTATATCTTTCCCCTCTCACCCTAAACCTATGCCCTCTAGTTCTGGACTCCCCGACCCCAGGGAAAAGACTTTACCTCTTTACCCTATCCATGCCCCTCATAATTTTTTAACCTCTTATAAGGTCACCCCTCAGCCTTCGCCGCTCCAGGCCTGTTCAGCCTCTTCCTTTAGCTCAAATCCTCCAACCCTGGTAACATCCTTGTAAATCTTTTCTGAACCCATTCAAGTTCACATTTTTCCGATAGGAAGGAGACCAGAATTGCACACAATATTCCAACAATGGCCTAACCAATATTCTGTAGAGCAACAACATGACCTCCCAACTCCTGTACTCAATATTCTGACCAATAAAGGAAAGCATACCAAATGCCTTCTTCACTATCCTATCGACCTGTGACTCCACTTTCAAGGAGCTATGAACCTGCATTCCAAGGTCTCTCTGTTCAGCAACACTCCCTAGGACCTTAACATTAACTGTATAAGTCCTGCTAAGATTTGCTTTCCCAAAGTGCAGCACCTCGCATTTATCTGAATTAAACTCCATCTGCCACGTCTCAGCCCATTGGCCCATCTGGTCCAGATCCTGTTGTAATCTGAGGTAACCCTCTTCGCTGTCCACTATACCTCCAATTTTGGTATCATCTGCAAACTTACTAACTGTACCTCTTATGCTCTCATCCAAATCATTTATGGAAATAACAAAAAGTAGAGGGCCCAGCACTGATCCTTGTGGCACTGCACTGGTCACAGGCCTCCAGTCTGAAAAACAACCCTCCACTACCACCCTCTGTCTTCTACCTTTGAGCCAGTTCTGTATCCAAATGGCTAGTTCTCCCTGTATCCCATGAGATCTAACATTGCTAACCAGTCTCCCATGGAGAACCTTGTCGAACGCCTTATCGTAGTCCATACAGATCACATCTTCCACTCTGCCCTCATCAATCCTCTTTGTTACTTCCTCAAAAAACTCAATCAAGTTTATGAGACATGATTTCCCACGCACAAAGCTATGTTGACTATCCCTAATCAGTCCTTGCCTTTCCAAATACATGTACTTCCTGTCCCTCAAGATTCCCTCCAACAACTTGCCCATCACCAACGTCAGGCTCACCAGTCTATAGTTCCCTAGCTTATCCTTACCACCTTTCTTAAACAGTGGCACCACGTTTGCCAACCTCCAGTCTTCCGGTACCTCACTTGTGACTATCGATGATCCAAATATCTCAGCAAGATGCCCAGCAATCACTTCTCTAGCTTCCCACAGAGTTCTCGGGTACACCTGATCAGGTCCTGGAGATTTATCCACCTTTACCCATTTCAAGACATCCAGCACTTCCTCCTCTGTAATATGGACATTTTGCAAGATGTCACCATCTATTTCCCTACAGTCTATATCTTCCATATCCTTTTCCACAGTAAATACTGATGCAAAATTTAGTATCTTCCCCCATTTTCCGCGGCTCCACACAATCCCCCTAATAGACCCCCTAATAGTCAGAGGGAAATTAAGAAACAAACTTGTGAGGAGATCTCAGCTATCTGTAAGAATAATAGTGTGGTTATGGTAGGGGATTTTAACTTTCCAAACATAGACTGGGACTGCCATAGTGTTAAAGGTTTAGATGGAGAGGAATACTGATCTTTGAAGGGCCCTATTCTCTCCCTAGTTACCCTTTTTTTCCTTAGTGTATTTGTAAAAACTCTTTGGATTCTCCTTAATTCTATTTGCCAAAGCTAGCTCATGTCCCCTTTTTGCCCTCCTGATTTCCCTCTTAAGTATACTCCTACTTCCTTTGTACTCTTCTAAGGAGTCACTCGATCTATCCTGTCTATACCTGACATATGCTTCCTTCTTTATCTTAACCAAACCCTCAATTTCTTTCGTCATCCAGCATTCCCTATACCTACCAGCCTTTCCTTTCACCCTGACAGGAATATACTTTTTCTGGATTCTCATTATCTTATTTCTGAAGGCTTCCCATTTTCCAGCCGTCCCTTTACCTAAGAACATCTGCCCCCAAACAGCTTTCGAAAGTTCTTGCCTAAGACCGTCAAAATTCGCCTTTCTCCAATTTAGAACTTCAACTTTTGGATCTGGTCTATCCTTTTCCATCACTATTTTAAAATGAATAGAATTATGATCATCGGCGCCAAGGTGCTCCCCCACTGACACCTCAGTCACCTGCCCTGCCTTATTTCCCAAGAGTAGGCCAAGTTTTGCACCTTCCCTGATAGGTACATCCACATACTGAATCAGAAAATTGTCTTGTACGCACTTAACAAATTCCTCTCCATCTAAACCTTTAACACTATGGCAGTCCCAGTCGATGTTTGGAAAGTTAAAATTCCCTACCATAACCACCCTATTATTCTTACAGATAGCTGAGATCTTCTCACAAGTTTGTTTCTCAATTTCCCTCTGACTATTAGGGGGTCTATAATACAATCCCAATAAGGTGATCATCCCTTTCTTATTTCTCAGTTCCACCCAAATAACTTCCCTGGATGTATTTCCAGGAATATCCTCCCTCCGCACAGCTGTAATGCTATCGCTTATCAAAAATGCCACCCCCCCTCCTCTCTTGCCTCCCTTTCTATCCTTCCTGTAGCATTTGTATCCTAGAACATTAAGCTGCCAGTCCTGCCCATCCCTGAGCCATGTTTCCGTAATTGCTATGATATCCCAGTCCCATGTTCCTAACCATGCCCTGAGTTCATCTGCCTTCCCTGTTAGGCCCCTGCATTGAAATAAATGCAGTTTAATTTATTAGTCCTACCTTGCCCCTGCCTGCCCTGACTGTTTGACTCGCTTCTGTTCTCAACTGTACCAATCTTAGATTGATCTCTTTCCTCAGTATCTCCCTGGGTCCACCCCACCCCACTGCACCTTAGTACTTTAAATCCACCCAAGCAGCTCTAGCAAATTTCCCTGTCAGTATTTTAGTCCCCTTCCAATTTAGGTGCAATCCATCGTTCCCATACCTCTACCCTATAAGAGATTCCAATGATCCAAAAATGTGAATCCTTCTCCCATTCACCAGCTCCTCAGCCATGTTTCCACATCTGCTCTATCCTCCTATTCCTGCCCTCACTTGCTCGTAGCACTGGGAGTAATCCAGATATTAGTACTCTTGAGGACCTTCTTTTTAAATTTCTGCCTAACTCTCTGTAATCTCCCTTCAGAATCTTAACCTTCCTATATCATTGGTTCCAATGTGGACAATGACTTCTTGCTGGCCCCCCTCCCCCGTGAGAACATTCTGCATCCTCTCTGAGACATCCTAGATCCTGGCACCAGGGAAACAACACACCATTCTGCTTTTTCTCTGCTGGTCACAGAAACGTCTGTCTGTACCTCGTACTACAGAATCCCCTAACACAATTGATCTCTTTGAAGCTGACATACCCCTCGTTGCATTAGAGCCAGTCTCAATACCAGAAACTTGGCTGTTCGTGCTGCGTTCCCCATAGAATCCATCACCCCCTACATTTTCCAAAACAGCGGGTGGGTTGCGCTTCAAGGGTCGGTGTGGACTTGTTGGGCCGAAGGGCCTGTTTCCACACTGTAAGTAATCTAATTCTAATCTAATTTTAATTCTGTTTGAAATGGGTATGTCCACAAAAGACTCCTGCACTAGGTGCCTACCTCTTTTACTTTTCCTGGAGTTAACCCATCTATGTGACTGTATCTGAGACTTTCCCCCCTTCCTGTAACTGCCATCCATCATATACTGTTGCTGTTGCAAATTCCTCATCACTTCAACTGTCCCTCCAACCGATCCATTCGATCTGATAAGATTTGCATCCAACAGCATTTATGGCAGATATAATCCGCAGTAACCCTTAAACTCTCTTTAAACTTCCACATCTGACAAGAAGTACATATCACTGCAAAGGCCATTTTTGCTCCTTCACAGTCTACAGACACAGAAAATAACACCGTCTTATTCCTCTACAAAACACTGCCCCAGGTTAAATTAATAGTTATGGCTTATATTTTAAGTTTAATTAAGAGACATTTCTCCAAAAAACATATAATCAAGAAAGAACCCACTGTACTCACTACTGCAACCTTTCTATTGGACACATTTAAAACATCGATTAACTTTTCTGAATCTGTGCTGTGACAGGTTCCTCCAAGGTTAGTTGTGAATTTCACTGTTTGCTAATTTTTCCAAATGCACTCCGATGTCCAGCGATACATGAATTCAAACAGCAAAGGCAGTAACTGTGCAGGTTCTCTCTCTCTCTCTCTCCTGCACTGTCCTCACCATGTGCTCCTAAATATTTTCCAAGAGTATTTACAGTGGAGAAGGACTTGGAAGCTAGTGAACTTGGGGAAATAGGTAATGATGTCTTGAAAATAGTTTGTGTAACCAAAGAGGTGGTGCTGAAGGTCTTAAAATACATAAAGGTAAATAAATCTCTAGGATCTGATCAAGTGTTTCCCAGAACTCTGTGGAAAGCTAGGAAAGGGATTTCTGGGCCCCCTGCTGAGATATTTGTATCATCAATAACCACAGCTGAGGTGCCAGAACACTGGAGGTTGACTGATGTGGTGCTATTATTTAAGAAAGGCTGGAAAGAGACACAACTATAGATTGATGAGCCTTAAGTCAGTGACAGGTAAGTTGGCAGAGGGCACTCTGATAGACAAGGTTTACATGTATTTGGAAAGGCAAGAACTGATTAGAGATAGTCAGCATGGCTTTGTGCATGGGAAATCATATCTCACCAACTTGGTTCAGTGTTTTGAAGAAATGACAAAGAAGATTCATGAAGGCAGAGCAGTAGACATTGTCTATATGGACTTCAGCAAAGCATTCAACAAGGTTCCACATGGTTGACTAGTTAGTAAGGTTAGATGACATAGAGTCCATGGAGCTAGCCAATTGGATACAAAATTGACTTTAAGGTAAGAGATATCAGATGGTAATGGGTTGTTTATGTACTGGAGGCTTGTGACCAGTGGTGTGCCACAAGGATCAGTGCTGGGTCCATTGTTTTTTGTAATTTGTATAAATGATTTAGATGTGACTGTAGGAAGTTAAGTTAGTAAGTTTGAAGATGACACAAAAATAGGCGGTGTAGTGGACAGTGAAGAAGATTATCTCTGAATACAATGGGACCTTGATCAGATGGGCCAATGGGCCAAGAAGGGGCAGATGGAGTTTAATTTAAATAAACGTGAAGTTTTGCATTTTGGTAAGGGAAACCAGGGCAGCACTTATACTACTAATGTTAAGCCCCTGTGGAGTATTGTTGAACAAAGAGACCCGGGGTGCAAGTGCATTGTTCCTTGTAAGCAGAGTTTCAAGTAGACAGGGTGATGAAGTAGGCACTTGGTATTCTTGCTCTCACTGGTCAGAACATTGAGTATAGGAGTTGGGACGTCATGTTGTGGTCATACAGGATATTGGTGAGGCTAATTTTAGAATATTGCATACAATTCTGGTCTCCCTGCTACAGGAAGTATTTTGCGAAGGTTGAGAGGGTGCAGAAAAGATTTACAAGGGTGTTGCTGGGACTGGAGAGTTTTGGCTATAGTGAGAGGCTGAGAGGTGACCTTACAGAGGTTTATAAAATCATAAGGGGCATGGATAGGATAACCAGACAAAGTTTTTTTGCCTTGATTGGGGGAGTCCAAAATTAGAGGGCACAGGTTTAAGGTGAGAGGGCACGTTTTTTTAAAAAGGAGGCAAGGATTAACTTTTTCATGCAGAGAGTACGGGGTATACATGTAAAGAATGAACTGCCAAAGGAAGTGGTGGAGGCTGGCACAATTGCAAAATTTAAAAGTGACCTGGATAAGTATATGAATGGAAAGGGTGATATGGGCCAGATGCTGGCAAATGGGACTAGATCAGATTGGGATGTCTGGTTAGTGCAGATGAGGTAGACTGAAGGGTCCGTTTCTATGATGTGCAATGCAGCATTCCATGTGGAACACTCTGACTTGTCCATTGTTCTTCTGTACAGCTCACCTAAGGACTAGCTCCAATTATCACTCCTTTTGCAGGCTCTTTGCATCACAGTATGAACATCCATTCCTCACTCTCCCCCTCACCCTATCGTCCTTGTCTTACAAACATCATGTAAAAATGAGACCTTGAAATCTCAGTATACAAACCGTTCAGAAAAATCCCATCTCCCTGCTTTCTCACCGTGCTGGAGGGGAGATCACAAAAAGCATTAGTCAGAGGCACAGTGTTGTGGGAGTGGGCTTTTAGTTACAGCTGTCCTCTCAGGCTCCAGTAATACATGGAAACTTACTCTACTATGAAGGTAGTCTGGATGATGATGATGACGGCATGATGATGCAAATGCCAGTGGAGCCAGAACCTCAGGAGGCACAGATTAGGACAGCTTGTCCATTGTTTATTGACCGTCTTGTGGTGGTCAGACTTCCTTCCACCGGCATCTCATTGTGTACTCCGTTTGGCCTCAAGAGGGGCATGTGCCGACAAAGAAGGCAGCAAATAACACTGGAGCATGATGCAGTGGGACATTGTGGAGGTTGGGGGGGGGGGGGTGGGAGGTGGAGGAAGTGGTGTGAGGGTGGTTTCAGTAGAGCTGTATAAATTGTTCCTGTGCCCTGCCAGCTGGGAAATTCTGCAGAGGGAGTCTAAAATGCTGAGCAGGTGAATTGCCTTGGAGCCAGTTCCTATTCACCTGTCAGATAGTAATCACTACTCACTGGCAGAAGGAACAATTTCCAAGGTAGCCTCTCAGCCTAACCATTTCTGTAGCTGATCAATGCCTTCACAACTTCTGGTTCACTGAGGTAGTCCCTTGTGGCGTGATTTCACTAATGTACAGCTCCACTGCTGGGAAAACAGGGTTCCAAAGGGGAAATTGCTTTCTCGTTAGTTCCTTAGCAGCTTCAAGCGGCTTCAGTCCCTGCCAGGCAAGCAGTAGCCAGCACACTTAGCCTGTCCTCGGGGAAAAAAAAGTGAGAAGAGGTGGAAACATATTGGACATTTTCTAATTTCCAACTCCTCAAACCAACCAAGGCCTGGTATTTCCCCCACTAATTGCATGGAGTGACACATTACCCAATACAGTGAGATGTACCTTTGCATGGTGACTGCCTCTCTTTCCTAAAGAGCATTTGAAGGAGGAATAAGCAAACTTAAAAAAATTCAGGATCTACGTTTGCACAATCTTAGACTTGATTCTCACTTTGCTGAAATATCCTTGGTATGTGGGGGGACAGGGGTGTAATGAGAGAAATCTTCTCCCAACATTGCACCTGATATTACAAGGGATCATGGGAGAAATGTGCTGCTGAGGGCGATAATTGTTCCAATTGCCCCATCTGGGATTTCCTTCCATGCCCCTATCAGTGTAGTAAATGTACATTCCAGATGACAACAAGGTGGGGAAGGGAATTCACATGTCCAGCAGATTTTTATTCTTCCTACCCTTATTGCCACCTCAATATGACCAGCAGCTGAAGGACACAATGCAGTGGGAGCAGGTCCAGGGCAAGAACACAACAATGAGAAGGTGAACCAGTAATGCAAATAGCATGGAGGATGAGAATATGAGAATAGTGAGAGAAGGAAAGAATGGCAGCACCAAGAATGAACACACAGTGAGACCAGTGGGAGGATAAAAAAATTCCAACAGCAGCTTAAAGATCACAATGAGACCAATAACAGCAGCTCCAAGAACAAGACAGCAGTAAGACCACAAGGGATATAAAGGAACTCAGAGTCAGTTCTGAGCCAATTGACTACATTCGAAATAAAATCAAAGTGAGATGGTAAAGGAAAGCAGATAAATCATTAGTTGGTGAGTATTTTTTCCCGCCATTACATTTGGAGCTGAAGATTTTTAAACAAGTCAAGATAGGTATAACAGTAAGTCAACTAATAAGCATATAATTATAGAGCATGTCTTGAGATACTAAGATTAATAGTTTAAACAAGATACTAACTAGACAGTTAAAGAGAGAATTGTTTTTTAAATTCATGGACAGCCAAAGACCTACTAATTGCAATTCCTGTGTTGTCTGTGACAGCACACTCCATATGTAGGAGCTAATGTCCTACGGTTTGAGCTCGGTATCTCGGTGCTTGAGAGGAATGATGACTACCATCAAGGAAGTGGAACATTTTCCTGGATTTTTCTGGTTCACGAGGAAGTCAGCACACAGGCAGTTAGAGGGCAGGATTGTAGATAAGCAGCCATCAGGAAGAGTTGGAGGTAACAGGAAGTCCAGCAGTCTTCAGAGTGTCTGCCATTCTCAAAGAGATACTCAGCATTGGAGGTAGCTTCAACTGACAACATGCCCAAAGAGAGAGAGAATGTGACAGAGAAAGAGAGACAGAGACAAAGACAGTTATTGACGCCCAGTGGTCAGATTTTTAGGAAGGGAGAAAGTACGGGTTTCAAAAGGTAGTAATTTTTGGAGTACTTCAAATGCCACACACCAGCAACAGTAGAAATGGGAAGATGAAGAGCATTAAAGTGTGGCTTAAGGCATGGTGCAGGAGGGAGGACTTCAGAGTCTAAGGACACTGGAACCAGTTCTGCAGCAGAAAGCATCCATTCAAAAGGGATGGATTGCACCTTATCAGGATTGAAACCAATGTCCTCTGAGGTTCACTATTTTGTTTGAAGAGAGTTTAAATTAAATTGGCAAAGGTATAGACACCAGCATACAGAAACAAAATGAGGAATAAAGGTGAAGAAAGTCAAATGTATTGAACAGTGTTAGGCAAGGAAATAGTAAATATTAAATCTGTGTAGGCTAGGAGGGACAAGGAGGAATATAGGAGGTAGGATTATCATATGTCAGTGTAAATATAGACTGTAGTGAATACATTTGATGAGTCACAAGCACTAACAGCAGTGTGGGAATATGAAGTTGTGACAAGAAAAAAAATCGATGAGAAAAATATGGTTAGATCTGGGTATTTCACATTCAAGGATATGAAGTGTTCAGAAAAGAAAGGGAAGCTAAATAGATTGAGTGGCAGTACCGGTAAGGGAAAACATTGCGATGTTGAAAAGAGAGGAAGTCCTCAAGTGGCAATGACAGAAATCAACAAGAGACAACAAAGAGGATATGGTCACTTTACTAGGTATATTCTATAAACTTAGAAACATCTAGAGTGTGATAAGAAGGCAATCTGCAAAGTAACTGCCAGACCTGCTAGAGCTAGAGTAAGTGAAGAAGCTTTTGGTACAGGAAGTGGCAATACACCCTTTCTTCACAATGACCTGCACCCACACAATGTTATTTAAAGGAATCATGAACTTACTCAAGTTTAGTTGCTGACTGACGTCTAGTGGCTGTTACTTTTATTGTATAATTGTATGGGGCTTTCTGAAGGACTTTAAATTTGCTGAAGTCTGCAGGGCATGATCTGGCAGATACTGAAATACTTTATCCTAATTTCAGGACTTCTGCCCTAAACAGTTGCTCTCAGTGATGCAGTATTAGGCATTCATCTTAGATTACAGCATAACTTGGAGATTGAGACAATGCAGAGTGGAGCAAGAGTCTCTCACTGGGAGGCCATATCCACTCAGGATGCTCAAGAAACCAATCCAGTGAGTGAAGCATCTGCAGACAGGACCAGCAACAGAAAATAGTGGGCCCCAGTGCTATTTTTAGCCCAGCCCCTGGGTCAATCACTGTGACCCAGTTCCTGTGAGACCTCCAAGCTGAGTACAGCAATCCCCACCTTGACATGACCACATCACCTCCCTCACCCCTGACCCAAGCACACAAACATTCCGCTCCCAAATCCTGCCTCAAACAGTAGACCTCCCCCCACACACACACAGAGTCATGGGGCCCAGCCCTAATTTACCTCCTGATCCCAGGCCCTGTAAAGCTGTCCTCCCAGAATCTACCACCTGCTAGAGCCACAATGAATAACTCAAAGTACCAGTAACTGTGGCTAAGAACATTTCGACATTGGGCTCTTTCCAGGCTGGTGTTCGTGATATCGGCAACATCATGCAGTTTGTTGTTCACTAGTGCATTAGACAGATCATCAACACACTTTATTTAATGAGAACCAACTACACTTCATTCTCTGGTCAGAGAAACATAGGTAGAATGAGCAGGCAGCTTCAGAAGATTGCTGGATGCCATGGACTGAACAGATAATTGCTTTACAAGTCGAGTATCAACTCTGCAATGCACTGTAACCAAAAGAGATTCCATTCCTTCAGACCTCTGTCAGTATATGGCTGCACATAGGCAATCATGGAGATCAATGCTCAATACCATGTCAGCTTCCATGATATCTTCCTTCTGCACTATTCTGTGTTTGCATTTGCATTTAATCTGCTTTGGCAAACCAAATGATATCGAACAACATAATGACTGACTGCAGTTGACAACCCACACACAGCTCTACAACTCAAACTGCTCTGCTACACAGTATGTGATCGAACAGATGACTGATGTGCCAAAACAAAACTTTTGTTGCTTGGACCGCTTTTGAGGAGCGGTATTAAAGGAAACATGTGTTAAAAATCAAAAACAAAAATAGAAATTGCTGGAAAAGCTCAGCAGGTCTGGCAGCACCTGTGGAGAGAAATCAGAGTTAACATTTCAGGGCGAGCGACCCTTCTTCAAAATTGATGGTAGCTAGGAAAATGCTGTTTGTTATGCAGAAGATAGGATGGAGGGAGGGAGTAAGGAGTAATTGCTGGGTGGAGATAGAGCCCAAAAAGAGTGAAGAACAGTCAGACAGACAAGAGTGAGTAATAATCAGCCTAGCAGAGTGAATAGCCATTAATGGGGATGATTAGCAGCTCACAATGGGTTGTGTTTAGTAGCAGACCATATAACAACAAGGCCTGGTGTGTGGGGGTTGGAGTAAGGCCATGGGAGAAGGTGCCTCCAGCCCTAAAACTGTTGAACTTGATGTTGATTAGTTGTGGTCCATTCCATGCCACCAACTCTCACTATCATGAAGGGATATCCCTTGAAATCAGCTAATCCCATATTGTGACCTCTATGCCCATTTTCAGGGGTGACCAGGATTAACTCCTTTAATTTCTAAATCTTCCCATGGTTTCACACATTACTCTGCAATCAAAATTGGCAATTCCAACAATTAACCATCAACCAAAATGCAAGCATATTCTTAAAATGACTTAAATTTTGCTCAGCGCAGTAAGGTTGCTTCATAATGAATGAAGGTCAAAAAAGTACAATTAACAGTTATTTTAAATATAGATTAGAATCGAGCAATTAAAACATTGGGCAATATAATCACAAAATAATTAGAGACAGTTTCACAGAGAAATTTTCAGATGCTTTATTTGGAATGTCACCCTTGGAATTCTTCTCACACAGGTAATTGTTTTCCAATAGAGAAAAAAAATCACCATATTCATGAAAAAGCTACGCATGTGATTCATACAGCAACAACCTTGCCATCAAAAAGTAATTTATCAGTTAAATATTACTTGCATTATTTATCAAGGTAATATACAGCTCCTTTATCTTGCAAGAAATAGAATAAATGATGTTGAATTTAAATGCATATTCCGAGTCATGTACAATTTAATTTCTATTCTTGACATCAAGACAAACCTACACAATACCTTTTGTAATATTCACATAACTGTTACATTTGATACTACATTAAACAATATCCTAAGTGCACAGAGCTGTCTGGAACCAGTGATTTATTATGAAGTGAGAAGTCTATAGATCAGTGTTGTGCTCTGCAGTCTAAAAAACTCATCTATATTCCATATTGCCAGCCTGCCCCAGTTAATATTCCTGTCAGCATTCTGTCCATGTGTTGTATTGAATTTGGTAGCAGTCAGGCAATCATTTCTCAAAGATTGTGCAAATAGCATCAAACAAATAGAGTTTAGCAGATTTCTGTGTTTCTAAAGGTGTATTTAGAAATATTAATTTAGCACAATATTCTCAAACATTGCCTTTGTTTTAAAATATTTAAATTGATTTTTAAATTAAAACAAAATCTGTAATAAAGCTTTGTATGTAGATTCTGCAACAGCTTGTTTTTTATGTACAGAAACAACTTGAAGGACTTTAAAGTGTAATCATAGTAGAGTAGACACTAAGCTAAAATCAATATTGAAAAGAGTGACCAAAAGCTTAATAGCTTTTCAGGAGTGTCACAAAGGAAGGGTGAGAAATTACAGATGGTGAGGGGGAGCAAGACAGAAAGAGGGGAATGGGAAGAGTCCAAAATCAGAGGAGCAGAGGATTCTGAACAGTTAGGAAGTGGTGGTGTTGGGGTGTGATTGCAGGAGCAATGGTCAGAGAAAAGGGCATGAGGAGATTTACAGACATAAACGATGAGAATTTTAAATTGGCGTTTTGGCAGACCAACAGTCATTGTCGATCAATGACAGCATATACAAATGGTGAACAGGATTTTGTGTGCAAGGAGCTGAAATTTACAGGGTGTAGATGAAAGACTATGTAGGAAAATAGCGCAATCATAGAGTCTGTGCCAACAAAAGATACGGGTGAGGATTTCTGAAATGGATACAAGGAAGCAGGAGCAGAAGTATGCCATACAAGGAATGGAAGTCGATAAAAATAAAAATAGAAAATGCTGAGAAACTCAGCAGGCCTGACAGCATTGTGGAAAGAGAAACAGAGTTAACTTTTCCAATATACTGTTCTTCAGGTCATGACATTTATAAAGGAGACAAAATGGATGGAGAAACTTAGTTTGATATTGATTAGAATGTGGAGATAGTGCAAAGAATGAATCAACTGGATACAGTGACTAGCAAGGAGGACAGAACTAAGAGCAATGATACTTTGTTTGTGGGGAGGCCTAGCGTGACGATTTTGGCCTTCTCAATATTTACATTGAGGAAAACGTCACTCATCCTGAAAACATTGTCATGTTTACATAGAAGCTGCCTTGTGTATGTAGATTGTACTGTCAAAAGGGCAGGGTGTAGATTAGAAAAGGAGAAAGGTCAGGATAAATCCTTGGAGAGCTTCTTTGTTAATAATATTAGCACAGGAATAAATTGTTACAATTTTTTAGTTATCCATTTGGACAGTCAAGATGGTCTACAAATGCTAGTATTACCTATGATGCCCCATTCCAGAGTTAAAGTAAATAGGGTAGTCCTGAGATGTGAAAGGATGATAGACAATCAAACTATGTTAAAGATTACAAAGACATTAAAGAGGACAAGGCAAGAAGATGTACAATGGACATTCATGGAATTTGTCATTTTGTGAAATTGATTCTAGTTGTTCAAAGGTGTATGGGTAGAAACTAGATTGGAATAGAGTTCAACAGAACATAAAATAGGTCTCATGGACAAAGTAAACTCAGTGTACAAGATGGAAAATAGAAGAATAATTAGACTGGCACAAATTTAGGACAAGGGCAGTAAGAATCATTAAGCAAGGTGCACACGGGGAAATTGAAGCTGTGGAGTGGAGAAGTGAATGAAACAGTAGAATTGCTTGTTTCAAAGATTGGTGACAGTGAATTTTACTAAATGTTTGCACTTGTGGTCTAAGGGTGAAGGGGCTGAGGGGAGAAATGTTCTTGGCAACAGTTGGCTTTGGGGAAGGAAAAGCTACCAGGGATATTTTTTCTCCATGATAATTCAATGCAGCTGAGTGCAGGTTTTTAAGCTCATAGACTTTCAACATCCATTCAACACATCACAAAACTTCAATACCACTTCCTTCCAACTCAACACATTTGTATGAGATCCTACAATACAGTAACTATATTAAATTATAGCTGCAAGAGTAAGTCCAATGAGCTCACCTGCAAGTCCATGCTGATGCCTTAAAATGGTGCTAGCGTTGATGGAGATGGGTGGACGGAGGTCTTGGGGTGTTTGTTGTCCCTTACACAGCTGAGTGTATTCTTTTTTAAGAGAGGGTATTGCTAGGACACATGAGATCCAAACAAGCAGACTAACTGACTGATATCGCCAGCTACTAACTCCAGCATGCATGGAAAATCTTTTCTATTACCCTTGTGAAGGTAACACACTACTACACCAGATAAACTATATCAGAAATCAATAGATGTGGTCCTTACATTATCTTTTTTCCAGGCTGTGATGGTATTGAATTGAGCAGCACTACAGAGCAGAATTTTGTGTGCACCCCATCTTATTCAACAAACATTATGAGGGGGGAAATTAGCAAATTTAAAATTGGCTTAATCATACTTTCAGAAAAAAATCAAAAGATCACAATTTAACAAACTCTGGAAGCGATTGGTAAAATTCTTTGTTTCACAAAATGGTAGACGCATTTTGCATTGAAATGGAGGTTATTTTGATGAAGTGGTGAAAACAGATCTTCAAAAGGTGGCTGCACTGATAACACTTGTTTGTCGAAATAAAACATTTTATGTGTAACCTATGCTTTATATATTATTGAGCTGGAGCTTTTGAGTGTAAGAACTTGAATTTTAATTGCAACTTCAGTAGAAACCTGATAAATATCTGGAAGCTGGAAAACCACATAAACTTAATACTATTACAAGTCAAAAGGTAATTTGTGTTTACCAAATAAAGTCAGAACGAAAGGGTGGTAGTCATAAAATGACAGGTGTCTAAGTTAATGAAAGAACTTTAGACATGATGTTCACAGTTCTTCCAGTATAGGGTTTAAGTTATTCAAGTGGTTTCCCAGAATTCGAGAAAGCTTTGAAATTAAAACATAGTTCTCAGCATTAGGCTGTGTAGGTGGGGATGGAGCCCAAGGGGAGAGAAGAACAGTTATGCTATGAACCTGGTATGGTTCTTTGTTTTGAATTCATCCGTGAAATAATCTACAGCACAGCCAACAGACCTGGCTAGTTGGTGTTTGAAAAAGTAACTAAGAGAAAATAAAGCAAAGAACTGTGGATGCTGAAGATCTGAAACAAAAAAGAATTGTTGGAGAAACTCAGCAGGTCTGGCAAGATATGTCCAGAGAAAAAGAGTTAATGTTTTGGGTCCAGTGACTCTTCTCCAAAATTGGTAGTAGCTAGGAAAGGTGATGTTTATGCTGATAACAGGGAGTGGGGGTGGGGAGGGGGGAGGACTGACCAAATATGTAGAGACACAGCAAGATGGGGAGACAAAGGGATAGTTGATAGTGAGCCAGGGAAGGAGAAGAGCTGTAGCTCCCTGGAAAGTGAAAGATAAAGCCATACCTCCATTGCTAAACAAAAATTGAGTTAAGTAATCATTTTACCCAATCAATCGCCTACATAAGGAGAAGAGAGTAAGCTGGCAACTCAATGGGTTGCTAGGCCATTTTCAAATGAAAAAAAGTGAGGACTGCAGATGCTGGAGATCAGAGCTGAAAATGTGTTGCTGGAAAAGCGCAGCAGGTCAGGCAGCATCCAAGGAACAGG
>NC_057726.1:45050420-45073864 GCF_004010195.1 Chiloscyllium plagiosum
CACCTAACGCATTTCCAACGCCTCTCCCCCAAGTCCCTCCTCCCTACCTTTTATCTTAGCCTGCTGGACACACTTTCCTCATTCCTGAAGAAGGGCTTATGCCCGAAACGTCGATTCTCCTTTTCCTTGGATGCTGCCTGACCTGCTGCGCTTTTCCAGCAACACATTTTCAGCATTTTTAAATGAAGGTAACAGTTAAAAACATTAATGTAGGTCTGGAGTCACGTGCAGGTAAGAATGTTAATTTTCCTTCTCGAAAGGACATTAGTGAATAGATGAGTTTTAATTAATGGTTCCATGGTAAACATTATATTCTTTTTTGAACTGTTGCAGTTCAAGATTCCAGTGTGGCTAACTTGGACACCTATTCATATCAAAACATGTATTTGGAACTTTAGGGAGGAAAGTAATAAATCTTAGGACAGAAGATTGTAGGTATGGGCGGCATGGTGGCACAGTGGTTAGCACTGCTGCCTCACAGCGCCAGAGACCCGGGTTCAATTCCCGCCTCAGGCGACTGACTGTGTGGAGTTTGCACGTTCTCCCCGTGTCTGCGTGGGTTTCCTCCGGGTGCTCCGGTTTCCTCCCACAGTCCAAAGATGTGCAGGTCAGATGAATTGGCTATGCTAAATTGCCCATAGTATTAGGTAAGTGGTAAATGTAGGGGTATGGGTGGGTTGCGCTTCGGCAGGTCGGTGTGGACTTGTTGGGCCGAAGGGCCTGTTTCCACACTGTAAAGTAATCTAGTAATCTAATCTAATCTCAGTGCACAGAAGGAGGCCATTCAGTCCATCATACCTGTGTAGTGCCAATCCAATGCTTTCTCGCATACCTTTGTACAATATTTTTATCCAAACAAAAATCCAATATACTCTCAAAGCAAGATGGCACCGAAGAGTGGGACTTTCGTTCCAGGGGAACACGTGCCTGGCCTCAATGCCTTTGACCTATGTGAAGCATTTAACAAGGAAGATTGGAAAGTTGAACCTTTTTCCTTCTTTCTTTATTTATTTTTCTGACTTCATATTCTATTTTTGGTTTATTTTTCCTCTTGTTAACAAGGCGCAGGAGAGTGGTGACACTAGACAACACTTTTCACTGTATTGTGTAACAAAATACACATGACAATAAATAAATTAAATAAAATGTCTCCATTGAACCTGCCTCTATCACACCTCCGGTAGTGCATTCTACCTCCTAACCACTCTGTGAGTGAAAACGTTTCTCTTCACTTCACCCTTACTGCTTTCATGGATCATTTCAAATCTACACCCTCTCGTGTTTGTTCCTTCCAACGTCTGGAAATGAACCTTGCAGCTCAGCGAGCAAACCTACATCCAAAGGAGTATGGTTTTCATCAGTAATTCAGAGGGCTCAGAAATCACACAAACACGAAGCTACTCTCTAAACAGAACATGAATTGAAACAGGAGTAGGCCATTCAGCTGCTTGAATAGCATTCACCCATCTTTGGTATTCAATTGGATCATGACTGATCTGACATTGCTCAGATCCACTTACTTGGGTTTTGCCTACAATTCTTGATTCTCCTAATGATCAAGAACCTATCTACCTCAGCCTCAAATGTATATAAGAATTCTGTCCTCACAGCTCTCTGTGGCAAGGAGTTCCAAACACTCATAAGCCTCAGAGAAGAAACCTCACCCCCATCTCCGTCTTGTATTGGCGCCCTTTTATTCTTAGACAATGTCCTCTGGTCCGAGACTCTCCCATGAGGGGAAATATCCTCTCAGCATTTACCCTGTCAAGCCGCTTAAAATTCCTGCATGTTTCAATGAGATCACCTCAAATTCTTTTAAATTCCAGTGAATAGAATCCCAACCTGTTTCATTTTGCTCATTAGGAATCCATCCAAACAGGATATCATTCTAGTGAACCTTATCTGAATGGCCCCCAATGAAATAATATCTTCCTTTAAATAAGTGGACCAAAACTGTTCAAAACTGTTCACTCCTGATATCATCTCACCATCACCTTGTATAGGTGCTGTAAGACTTCCGTACTATTACACTCCAACCCTCTTGAAATAAGGACCAACATTCCATGAGCTTTCCTGATCACCTTCTGCATCTCTGTGATAGCTCTTTGTGTTTCATGAACAAGTACCAAACCTCACAAAGATCTCCCTTAGTCTTTCAATGGTTTTTCCTCCGAAAATGTTACCTTTATGATGACAACTTCAGGCCATTTAATATGTGCATTAAATACTATGAACAACATAAATTCGAAAAAGGTCTTGTGTAGTCAATATGGACTCTTTGCGAAGGCCTTTCTGTGATTCTTTGTGAGGTTTTGTTATCAGGAACAACCTGTTTATGATAATGGTCCACAATTTATATCATAAGAGTTTATGTACTATCTAAAAGGACTACCCAGCTACAAACGGTTTGGCAAAAAGGTCTGGTGTAGTCAATATGGATTCTTTGCCAAGGACTTAACAATTTCCATGGATCCAATAGAGGAATGGAGGAAGGTTGCGAACTCTTCCACATATTTCCATTTTCTCCTCAATTTTGGAGTAAACCTCTGGTCACGATAAACAGATTCAGGCTGCCACCTTAATTCTGACAATGCCACAGTGACCTTTACATAGTTGCTTTAACACATATTTCCTTAGTCAAGGTGGCATTACGACCCTCATTCCTTATTAGCTTCTGTGTGATAGGTCGCTTCGGTTGTTCCTATAATCTTGCTGAGAAGTACCACGTCCATCACTTTTGGTAGTAGTGAATCATTTATAGTCTGCTTCTTAACTTGTCCTGCCATTACTGGTGTGTTCCCTACTTGTTTGAGTCTGCACCCTTTACTCCAGACACGTCTCTCCATGTGGGAGACTCATTATTCCGTGTTCTTCCAAGTGGAGCATGCTTCACCTCTTCCTTAGGTGAATTTTGCTTTTGATAAATCAAATGGATTGACCTGGTGGATCTCTAAGCAGTTTTTATCCTGATCAGCAATTTTCTTTTTGTAATAAGTTCCATGAAGGAGTAGGAGGCTGCAGAGACAATCAGCAAGAGCTTTATTATGGAGACATTTACTCTACAGGCAACAAAGTTTGAGAGAGTTATTTGTCCACCCCAAACTGCTAATGACATCATCATTACGCTCACGTGACTGGAGTCCAAAAGTGACAGTCCATCATACTTGCATCAATACAGAACAAAACGTTCGACAGATTCTGGGCATTCAAGTATGGAAAATATTAAATGCACATTAGTGGAGACTTTGCACATTTCCAATTTTAAAAATCACCTCAGGTTTTAAAGGCCAGATAAATTTATTATTCATAACACTGTTCTCAACAACGTCTCACGCAAAGTGCTATTGATATTCTTGCCATTTTATTTTATTTTCAAGTCCCTACTCTCTCTATTTCATCCTGCATTATTTTCTCCGGCTTCTACCATTACTTTTTTCATGTACAGCACCATTTGCTGAACCATGCCTTTTCCACTTTCCAAAGTAACTCAGCATACAGCTGGGGGATTTTGCAACATGAAAAAACATTTGGAGATGAAAGGATAAAGCAAGCAGGTAAATTTGTTGGTAGACTAAAATACAATGTATGGAGTGGAATTTTCCCATTTTCAGTTCAGTGCTTTGCAGGGTAAGATTTGCAGTAACGAGTGCATCATGGCTTGGAACAACTTTTCTCAAGCAATCTTCCATTCTTCACCTCATTAGTTATCCAAATGGAACTAGGGTGCCTTTCTCAGGGAATCGTGTAGCTGAAGAGGTCAAAGGCTTCACCACTGCCAGGACCTTCCAGTGTATATAACTTCAAATGCTACAAGCCAGCAACAACATCTCTCACTGTTTCAGTCAATGGTGATCACAGAAGCTATTGCCCAGAGAAAAAGAAATTTGCTCACTCCTTTGCGGACAGGGACCTGAAGGGATTGGTGCATTGGGTGATGGTGAGGAGAGCAGTCCTTATACATGCAGACCACTCCACAAGGTCCAGCCGGCCTGGACCTGAATTGCCGCCCATGTCAGTGCTGTATCCTTTGTGATGCAGGTTGCCCAGCAGTACAAGCAGATGGTCAATGATCTTCTGCTCTCCATAGTGGCAGTGGACTATTTTCTCCCTACTACCTCACACTGACACAGCCACTACCCACTACAACTCTGTAATTTCAAAACATCTTTCACCAAGCCTCGTGAACTATAACTTCATTTCAAAGAAAGAACAAAGAACAAAGAAAATTTACAGCCCAGGAACAGGCCCTTCAGCCCTCCAAGCCTGAGCCAATCCAAATGTTCTGTCTAAACTTGTCAGTCAATTCCTAAGCATCTGTATCCCTCTGCTCCCCACCTACTCATGCATCTGTCCAGACGCATCTTAAATGAATCTACTGTGCCTGCCTCTACCACCTCTGCTGGCAACATGTTCCAAACCATCCACCACCCTCTGCATGAAGTACTTGCCACGTGTATCCTCCTTAAACTTTCTACCTCTCATTTTGAAAGTGTGACATCTCGTTATTAAATCCTTCATCCTGGGAAAAAGCTTGTCTATATCCACCCTGTCTATACCTTTCATGATTTTGTAAACCTCAATCAGGTCCCCCCTCAATCTCCTTTTTTCTAGTGAAAATAAACCTAACCTACTCAACCTCTCTTCATAGCTAGCACTTTCCATACCAGCCAACATCCTTGTAAATCTTCTCTGCACCCTCCCCAAAACATCCACATCCTTTTGGTAATGTGGAGACCAGAACTGTACACAGTATCCTAAATGCAGCCGAACCAATTTCTTGTACAATTTTTAACATGACCTGCCAGCTCTTATACCCGTACAATGAAGGCAAGCATACCATATGCCTTCTTGACCCCTCTATCTACCTGTGCAGCCACCTTCAGAGTACAATGGACCTGCACTCCTAGATTTCTCTGCCCATCAACTTTTCCCAAGGCTCTTCCCTTCATTGTATAATTCGTTCAAGACTTGGTCTTGCCCAAATGCATCACCTGACATTTGTCTGGATTGAAAACCATCTGCCACTTTTCCGCCCAACTCTCCAGTCTATCTATGTCCTCCTGTATTCTCTGACAGTCCATTATGCTTTCTGCTACTCCACCAATCTTCATGTTATCTGCAAACTTGCTGATCATATCAACAGTGCCCTCTTCTAGATCATTTATGTATATTATAAACAACAATGGCCCCAACACTGACCCCTGTGGAACACCACTGGTCACCTTTCTCCATTTCGAGAAACTCGCTTCAACTACTACTCTCTGTATTCTCTTGCTCAACCAGTTCTTTATCCACCTAGCTAGAACACCCTGCACATCATGTAACTTCACTTTCTCCATTAGTCTACCATGGGGAACCTTATCAAACACCTTACTAAAGTCCATGTAAATGACATCAACAGCCCTTGCTTCATCTATCAACTTGGTCACTTCCTCGAAGAACTCTATTAAGTTGGTAAGGCACGATCTGCCCCAAACAAAACCATGTTGCCTATCACTGATAAGCCCATTCTTTTCTAAATATAAATAGATTCTATCCCTTTGTGGCATCCCTCAAGGATGCCACAAAGATATCTGTCAGGGCCCCAGTTATTTCCTCTCTTGCCTCCCTCAGCAACCTGGGATAGATCCCATCCCACCATCGACGTCAGGCTCACTGGTCTGTAGTTACCCGGAATATCCCTACTACCCTTCTTGTATAGGGGGACAATATGAGCAATCCTCCAGTCCTCCGGTACCTCACCTGTATTTAAGGATGCCACAAAGATATCTGTCAGGGCCCCAGCTATTTCCTCTCTTGCCTCCCTCAGCAACCTGGGATAGATCCCATCCGGTCCTGGGGATTTGTCCACCTTAATAACCTCTAGCCTACCCAACACATCTTGCCTACTTATGTCAACGTGATCCAAACTAATCAAACTTCTATCTCTAATCTCAACATTCATCATGTTCCTCTCCTCAGTGAACACTGATACAAAGTAATCATTCAAAATCTCACCAATTCTCTCAGGTTCAACACACAGCCTTCCTTCATTATCAGTTAGTGGACCAATCCTTTCTCTAGTTACCCGCTTTCTTCTTATATAAGAATAAAATGCTTTGGGATTCTCCTTAATTCTGCTTGTTAAATCTATTTCATGACTCCTTTTCGCCCGTTTGATTCCTCGTTTAAAATTTGTCCTACTCTTCCGATATTCTTCCAGAGCCCGTTCTGTTCTTAGCTGCCTAGACCTTATGTATGCTTCCCTTTTCCTCTTGGAATTTCTCCTGTCATCCACAGTTCACGAATCTTGCCCTTCCTATCCTTTGCTTTCAACGGGACATGCCTATCCTGCACTATCTTTAACCTATCTTTGAAAGCCTCCCACATCTCAAATGTGGACTTCCCTTCAAATAGCTGTGTCCAATCCACATTTCCAAGCTCCTGCCTAATTTTGATATAATTGGCCTTGGCAACTTTCCTCATTCCTGAAGAAGGGCTAATGCCCGAAACGTCGATTCTCCTGTTCCCTAGATGCTGCCTGACCTGCTGCGCTTCTCCAGCAACAGATTTCCATCTCTTGGCCCAGTTTAGTACTCTTCCCTTAGGACCACTCTCTTCTTTATCTACAAGTATTCTAAAACTTACAGAATTGTGGTCACTGTTCCCAAAGGAATCCCTCACCACAACTTCTACCACCTGTCCTGGCTCATTCCCCAGTACCAGGTCCAATATGGCCCCTTCCCTCATCAGACTATTGACATACTGCTCTAGAAAACTCTCCAGGACACTTCTTACAAATTCTACCCCATCCAGATCTCTGACGCTAAGTGTATCTCAGTCAATGTTGGGAAAATTAAAATCTCCCATCACCACTTCCCTATTGCCTCTACATTTTTCCATAATCTGTTTAACTATTTGTTCTTCTACCTCACGCTCACTGTTGGGAGGCCCGTAATACAGCCCGAACAATGTAACTGCATCCTTCTTATTTCTCAGCTCCACCCATAATGCCTCACTACCCAAGACCTCCATAGTGTCCTCCTTTAGCACAGCCGTGATATCATCCCTGACCAGCAATGCAACTCTTCCCCCTTTTACTTCCCTCCCTGTCCTGTCTGAAGTGTCTATATCCTGGAACATTTAGTTGCCAATCATCATGCCCTTCCTTCAACCAAGTCTCTGTGACTGCAATAACGCCATACTCCCAGGCACCAATCCAAGCCCTAAGTTCACCTGCCTTACACACTACACTCCTTGCATTAAAGTAGATGCATTTCAGGCCACCAGTTCTTTTGCGCTCACCTTCTCTCTGCCTACTCTTCCCTTTATTAGTGCTATCTTCATAATTCTTACAGTCTCCAGTCTCCACCTCGCTGCCTACTTGTTTTCTCTTCTGGTTCCCAGCTGCCTGCCACATTAGTTTAAAACCTCCCCAACAGCAGTAGCAAAAACTCCTCCCAAGAACATTGGTTCCAGTCTGGGTCAGATGTAGACCGTCCATTTTTTAATAGTCCCACCTTTCCCAGAACCAGTCCCAATGTCCAACAAATCTGAACCCCTCCCTCCTACACCATCTCTCAAGCCACGTGTTCATCCTGCCTATTTTTTCATTTCTACACAGGCTAGCACTTGGCACGAGATTACTACCTTTGAGGTCCTCCTCTTTAATTTCTCTCCTAGCTCCCTGAATTCTTCTTTCAGGACCTCATCTCATTTTCTACTTATATCGTTGGTGCCTATATGCACCAAGACAGCATACATCATTCAATGGTTCTTACTCTCCAAAACTAACGCATCATTCCCTCTGCTTCCTTCTCACTCACTGAGCATACCTCACTATCCATCCTGCTCAATTGTCATGATGAACTGCACTTCCATCAACTTGCACTAAATTGAATTTATCCCCCTATCTTGTTGTAGAAAAGGTTAGCCCATCCCCTCCTCACCCTCCAGAGAGATGTCTCCATAGTACCCCATATGGTTGCATTTGACCGACACTGGTCGGGCTTTTGTACATTTCCAATCAAAAGCTAACCTCAGGGTTCAGAGCCAAATAAGTGGTCTCTCAAGATTCAACAGTAGGCGTCTACAAGAAGCATCAGATTTAGCAGATTACAAAGCAGCAGAAATTCTGCACAAAACTGTAATGGAGAATTTACATTGGAATAGGAATTAGATGATC
This sequence comes from Chiloscyllium plagiosum, assembly GCF_004010195.1. Taxonomy (NCBI): domain Eukaryota; kingdom Metazoa; phylum Chordata; class Chondrichthyes; order Orectolobiformes; family Hemiscylliidae; genus Chiloscyllium; species Chiloscyllium plagiosum. Next base: position 45,058,585 of record NC_057726.1, read on the forward strand.
TAATAACTGAGATTATGCCAAATATATGAACGACTATCAAGAATATAGTGGAAAGCATGGTGGGATTTACAGAATCAATATACACAAGCATTTGGATCATTGGAACCCTTTTTTTTCTTTCTGGTAATAAATCTATCAAAAGTGTCAGTCATGTACATGAATGAGTGCGTGTGAGGGGTACACATTAGTAGAGTAGGTAGATTGTGCACAAGAAAACAGTGGGAGACCATTGAACAGTTACCTCATTTTAACACAAAAGCTTATTTTGTGTTCTTTAAACAACTGGCTTAAATCAGTATCACTAGTCTAAACATTTTGCAAAATTAGGAAGCAAATCAATGGCATTGTTCTGAACTGTATTCCCTTCCCACATTGAAAGAAACTCAAATGCCACACTTTCCCCATTTCAGCCGTGATGACATTTCAGAGTACTTCATTTGCTGTGACTATTCTCAGACGTTTGTGAAAAGCATGATGGAAAGGCACGGCTTTCTTTTTACTCCAAGATAGATAATGAAAATTTTATTAGTCCAGGTTTTACTACTTCGAGAAAGAATTTCAATTCTCCAGTTTCATCAAGTATGTTGGGTAAAAGAAGGAACTGGTTTGTCATGTCTCTGCACTTCCTACCACAGCATGTGCATGATACTTATCTTCTTCAAGAACATCTGGTTCCTATTATACACGGAAACAATCTACACCAAACATTCACTCGGGTTATCCACCGTGCTCACCTTGCACTGCAATAACATTCACTCATTCTCATGTCTCTCACTCCCAAGCAAATAATATTATGAACAATGGTCCTTTTTAGAACTTACAGCATTCCATGGAGATTTCTTTGATTACAGAAAGAGTCATTAAAATATGGAATATCAATTTTAGAATTTTGGATAAATGTCAAGCCATTTATTGATTTGCATTTAATTATTTGTACTGGTCTTTTGCATTTTTTGTTGACCTTATTTAAAACTAACAGCTGGGAAAAGGGAGGGGAGAAAAGAATGTCCTGAAATAGGAGATCATTTTAATGTTTAGATGAAAATAGAAATGTAAAAATCAAATCGACTTTGATCTTTCTCAATAATGCAAGGAGCTGATCAATGCTTGTTCACTGCTGAACTACATTTGAAATCTCAATCTTTTTGCAACAATTTTTTTGTGCTGTTGTCAACATTCAACAAGCTAGACTTTGCAGAGGACAGTTTTAAGGTATGCAAGTGTAGGAGATGTATACACCTTCATTAAATATCCATATTGAAGATTACCTTGGAGAAAATCAACAAGTTGATTTTGGGCTCCAGCACAGTTAGATATGATCCACTTGCATAAAACATTAATACACTTAAATAAACAAATCACTACAAAGTAATTTAGAAGTACAGTCTATGTTTACTGTTTGCCTCAACTCTTTTTTTTTCAGAACGCATATCAATTTGGACAAATTGGTCCCTAGGTTACATAACATATTTAATATCAACAGAAAATTACTGAAAAAACAAACATAGCAAAATAACATGGGGGAACTTTCATAATAATCAATTTATATTCTTTATATGACAGCTAAAACACAAGTACCTACTGGTCAGTGTGTTTTGCTTTGTGCATAAAAAGCAAGACAAATCCAATCTGGCCAAATTAGCCTATTCTCAATCACCAGTAAAGGAATGGAAGGCCACGGAGAAATAAAGCATGGGAACACACCCTTTGGTCCATTCAGTCCATGCAGAACATGGTCCCAAACTAAATTAGTCCCACCTACCTGCTCCAGGCCCATATTCCACGAAACCTTTTCTATTCATGTACTTATCCAAATATCTTTTAGCCTTTGTAACTGTGCCCACATCCACCACCTCCACAAGAAGCTCATTCCATATGTGAACCATCCTCTGTAAAAATTACCATTAACCCAATATATACCCCTGTTATCAATTTGCAATTAAGTTACACTTTCACACCAATAACCTGTTTATCAATGTTTACTACACTTGGACAAAAAACACAGAATTCAAGAAAGTGATGACTGTGTGACACCTTTGACATCAAGCAGTAATGTAAGAAACTAGATATCAATTTTTAAAATTTTGGGGAATAAACTGACAAGGGAGTTGGATATTTTTCCGGAATACCAGGAATTCTTTGCAACTTGAAAATCAACGTGCTGCAAATACTGTTGAGCTTTCTGATACAATATTGCTTTTGGAAGTAGAACGAGGGAGAATTCAAGATAGAGTAGCACCAAGAAACTTTCAAATTAAGGAAATTCTGCCTGACAACACTCCTCTGAATGGTTAAAAAGCTGTTAAATGCCAGGAACAGCAGAAGACAGAGACATCCATAGTCTGCAGAAAGAAAACATTAACCTACAGTACCTCTCTCCCACTGAATATGGAAAAAAAAGGAGAAAAACCAAGATAGCTTAAAAGAGTAAATTTAAAAAGAAGACCTGGATCAACTATCAAATTGAAGAGTGACTGTCAGGTTAAAGACAGCAGTGTATTGTCAGTGCAATAACTCACAAAAGACTGTGTGAGACCGTTTAATCCACACTTGAAATCAGGACTTGTGATCTTCAGAATTTTCTTTACCCTGTCTATATTCTTTTTCCACCTAAAGTGCATACGTTAAACCACTTATCTTTTGTCTGTGATTGTGATTAATTGTGATTGTGTGTGTGTATATTGGGGAGTGTTAAAGGAGTTAAATGGGGTTAAGTTGCAAAGACACGGTTTAAAAAAAACCTATCTTTTCTCCCCCTCTTTCCCTTATTGAAATTACAATAAATAGCTATTTCAGTCAAGCAACTCAGTCATTTTGGTGGTCACATTGGGATTTTATACATTTTGTGATGGCTTGTGGAACAGTGTGGCCTAATTCATAACATGCTTTTTCCAGGTAAGCTGTGATGCTAAGGAGCCCTAACAAAGGAGAATCAGTAGAAATCAGGGGGAGAATTCTCCACCAGTTGGAGTCATACAAGGCACGTTGTGGTTGTTGGAGGTCAATCAGTTCAGCTCGGACATAGTTGAACTTTTTTTATGGTGGTGCCCCAGGCCCAACTATCTTCAGCTGCTTTAATAACATTCCTTCTATCAAAGTCAGAAGTGTTAATAATGCTTATTATTGAAATGGAAGACTGGCACTCATAAGGCCTTGGATAATGAGGTGTTTATGTGCCTGCGTGCAGTAAGACCAAGACAAATTCAGGCTTGGGCAAATAAGTGCAAGTATCACTCTTGCCATACAACACCCAAAAATCTGGTGATCCCAAACAGGAGAAATTCTAACCATCCCTCCCTGCCATTCAATATGATTAGTATCACTGAATTCTTTACCATGAACATTTGTTGGGGTTACTGTTGACCAGAAATTTCACTGGATTAGACATTTAAAAATGTGGCTATAAGAGTAGGCAAAAAGTTGGGTCTTCTGCAACAAATGACCCGGCTCCTGAACTCGTAAACCTGCTAACTCTCTTCAAGGGACAAGTAGGGAGTGCGATGGGATGTTCTCCAATTGCCCAGGTGAATTCAGCTCCAATAACACTCTAGAAGCTTGAACAAGGCAGCCTGCTTACATTATAAACAAAAACAGAAGCTGCTTGAAAAGCTCAGTAGGTCTGGCAGCATGTGTGAAGAGAAATCGAAGTTGACGTTTCAGGTCCGGTGACCCTTCCTCAGAACTCAGTTGGAATTTGGATTTATCTCCACTGATACTGCCAGACCTGCTAAGCTTTTCCAGCAACTTCTGGTTTTGTTTCTGATTTACAGCGTCCGCCGTTCTGTTTTTTTAAAAAAAATTCTGCTTACATTATACCCTATGCATCAGCTCAAACATTCACTTAAGTTGTTCAGTCCATTTATCCTTAATTATAGACTTCTAACAATTTCCTGACAATTGGGCCAACTGGTTCAAAATTCCCGTTGCTTTCCTTTTCATTCTTCTTAACTGAGAGAATTTCAAATATTATAGCTTGAAGGATCTGTTTTGTTCTCACCTACTCAATTTAAAATTCTGGTTTGTAAGCCAGTTATCACAAAGGATTTGTCACTCTTTATTGTAACTAATCTCTTCAGAATTGTTATTTGTTTGCATTGATTTTGTGAAGTCTTTTCTCTGATTCAATATTTTCTATTGACTTTGATATCCCTTGCAAGTTTATGACCGAACTTTCATTTTGGATGTCTTACCATCTCTTTTTATTCTTTACTGTTTTTTTATTTGCACTTCTCCCAGTTGTCAAGGTCTTTATGGTGTTTTCTTGTATTCATGTATGTTCCTAGAAGCATGGCACTCATCCACAAACCCCATCAACAAACACATCGACCTGGACCCAATATACCGGCCACTCCAGCGGACAGCTGAAACTGACAACCGGAAGCGGTAGGGACAGGCCACTATAAATGCCGGATGAGACACCACAGAAGAGCTTCACAGGAGGCTCCCAAGCAGTGAGGATGTCACCTAGACAGGGGATGAAACGTTTGCAACAAAAATTTCCAGCTCGGCGAACAGAACCACAACAGGGCTCTATAGAGCTGCAACATAACCTCACGGCTTTAAAATTCAACCTCCAAACTAATGTAATCCCACACAATATATTCCTTCTTAACAAGCCGATCAGCTTGGGTGGCAACTTTGAGGGATCTATGGATCTGTTCCTCCACACTGCCAAGGATCCTACCATTAACCAGGAATTCTGCATTCAAATTCAATCTTCTAAAATGAATGACTTCACACTTTTCCAGATTGAACTCCATCTGCTACTTCTCAGCGTCTTGTCAATGTCCCGTTGCAACCTACAACAGCCCTCCACACTATCAACCACTCCACCAACCTTTGTGTCATTGGGAAATTTACTAACCGACTTTTCCACTCACACATCCAACTTATTCATAAAATCACAAAGAGCAGAGGTCCTGTAGCCACTCCCTGAAGAAAACCACTGGTCACTGAGCTCCAGGATGAATGGTTTCTATCTATCATCACCCTCTGTCATCTGTGGGCCAGTAATTCCGTATCCAGACAGACAGGTTTCCCTGTATCCCATGCCTCCATACTTTCTGAATGAGCCATAAAGGTGTTTTGTCACATTCTCCAAAGATTCAATAAGACTTGTAAGGCATGATCTGCCTCTGATAAAACCATGCTGACTATCTCTGATCAAACTATGGTTTCCCAATGAATATAAATCCTGTCTCAGAGTCCTCTCCAATAATCTGCACACCACAGACATAAGACTGACAGGTGTGCAATTGCCAGGATTATCCCTATGCCCTTTCCTGAACAAGGGAATAATATTTTCCTGCCTCCAATCATCTGGTCCGACTCCAGTGGACAGTGAGGGTGCAAAGGTCATCACCCAAGTGCGCAGCAATCCATTCCCTCGCTTCGTATATTAACTATGGACTCATCTAGTCTGGCTCAGTGACTTATCTTTTACAAAATTCTCAGCAATACTCCTTCTTAATATCCACTTGTTCACGTACATCAGCCTGTTTCACGCTGTCCTAACAAATGACAAGGTCCCTCTCAGCAGTGAATACTGAGGCATAGTATTCATGAAGGACCTCCCCTACCTCCTGTGACTCCAGGCACAAATTCCTTTCACTATCCCTGACCGGCCCTATTCTCACGCTGGCCATGCTCTTGTTCCTCCCATAAGTGGAGAATACCTTACGGTTTTCCTTAATCCTTCCCAACAATGCTTTTTCACGTCCCCTTCTAGTTGCCCTAAGTCCATTCCCCGGTTCCTTCCTGGTACCTTCAGAGAATCCCTACTGTGTGGAAATGGGCCATTTGGCCCAACACTTCTATACCAACCTTCCAAACAATATCCAACCCAGTCCCATTCCCCACCCTATTACTCTCCATTTGCCCTGACTAATGTGCCACAGCTGCACATCCGTGAACACTATGGGTAATTTAGCATGGCTGAGTCACATAATCTGCACATCTTTGGGCTGTGGGGGGAAACCAGAGCACCTGGAGGAAAACCACGCAGACACGGGAAGAATGCGCAAACTCCCCACAGACAGTCGCCTGAGGCTGGAATCGAAATGGAGTCCGTGGTGCTATGAGGTCGCAGTGCTAACCACTGAGACACCGTGCCACTCAAAGCAACTCTCTGGAGCCCTGTCTGATCCTTGCTTCCTCGACCTTAAGTAAACTTCCTCTTGATTAGATGCTCAAATCCATGTGGACAACGTTGACTGCTCTGCCTTCATCTATCTTTGGCCACCTCCTCGAAGAGTCAATCCGGTTTGTGAAACATGGTTTTCCACTCACAAAGCCATCCTGATCATCTAGAATCAGCCCTTGCCTTTGTAAATGTAAGGAGCTCCTTTCTCCCAGAATCTCCTCCAACAACTTCCCCATCACTGGGTTCACTGGGCTGTAATTTCCTGGCATTTCCCTGCAGCCCTTAAGTGATGGAACAGTCAAGCAACTCAGTCATTTTGGTGGTCACATTGGGATTTTATACATTTTGTGATATCTTGTGGAACAGTGTGGCCGAATTCATAACATGCTTTTTCCAGGTAAGCTGTGATGCTAAGGAGCCCTAACAAAGGAGCATCAGTAGAAATCAGGGGGAGAATTCTCCACCAGTTGGAGTCATACAAGGCACGTTGTGGTTGTTGGAGGTCAATCAGTTCAGCTCGGACATAGTTGAACTTTTTTATGGTGGTGCCCCAGGCCCAACTATCTTCAGCTGCTTTAATGACATTCCTTCTATCAAAGTCAGAAGTGTTAATAATGCTTATTATTGAAAAGGAAGACTGGCACTCATAAGGCCTTGGATAATGAGGTGTTTATGTGCCTGGGTGCAGTAAGACCAAGACAAATTCAGGCTTGGGCAAATAAATGCAAGTATCACTCATGCCATACAACACCCAAAAATCTGGTGATCCCAAACAGGAGAAATTCTAACTATTCCTCCCTGCCGTTCAATATGATTAGTATCACTGAATTCTTTACCATGAACATTTGTTGGGGTTACTGTTGACCAGAAATTTTACTGGATTAGCCATTTAAAAATGTGGCTTTAAGAGTAGGCAAAAAGTTGGGTTTTCTGCATCAAATGACCCGGCTCTGAACTCATAAACCTGCTAACTCTCTTCAAGGGACAAGTAGGGAGTGCGATGGGATGTTCTCCAATTGCCCAGGTGAATTCAGCTCCAATAACACTCTAGAAGCTTGAACAAGGCAGCCTGCTTACATTATAAACAAAAACAGAAGCTGCTTGAAAAGCTCAGTAGGTCTGGCAGCATGTGTGAAGAGAAATCGAAGTTGACGTTTCAGGTCCGGTGACCCTTCCTCAGAACTCAGTTGGAATTTGGATTTATCTCCACTGATACTGCCAGACCTGCTAAGCTTTTCCAGCAACTTCTGGTTTTGTTTCTGATTTACAGCATCCGCCGTTCTGTTTTTTTAAAAAAAATTCTGCTTACATTATACCCTATGCATCAGCTCAAACATTCACTTAAGTTGTTCAGTCCATTTATCCTTAATTATAGACTTCTAACAATTTCCTGACAATTGGGCCAACTGGTTCAAAATTCCCGTTGCTTTCCTTTTCATTCTTCTTAACTGAGAGAATTTCAAATATTATAGCTTGAAGGATCTGTTTTGTTCTCACCTACTCAATTTAAAATTCTGGTTTGTAAGCCAGTTATCACAAAGGATTTGTCACTCTTTATTGTAACTAATCTCTTCAGAATTGTTATTTGTTTGCATTGATTTTGTGAAGTCTTTTCTCTGATTCAATATTTTCTATTGACTTTGATATCCCTTGCAAGTTTATGACCGAACTTTCATTTTGGATCTCTTACCATCTCTTTTTATTCTTTACTGGTTTTTTATTTGCACTTCTCCCAGTTGTCAAGGTCTTTATGGTGTTTTCTTGTATTCATGTATGCTTTTTCCTTTAGATTTACGTTGGCTCTTGCCTTTAATTGTCCATGGCTATTTTGTTAATAATTAGAGCTATTGTCCCTTTAAGGATTGAACTACATTTTATATATAATTAAGTGCATTTTTAAACATCTTTCATCACTTTGAAGTCAAATTTACCATAATCTAATATGTTAAGTACTGGGACACACTGTTCATTTAAATATTGCACTGAACCTTATCGTTTTATTATCGTTATTAAATAAATGCATAGATATTAACTCATTACTAACTCATTACTAAATATGATAAGACATGCCTCTTGTTGGTTCAAGGATAAAAGGTAATGTTGCTAGGGATATATTATGAACAGACACAAAATTCATTACCTTTCCGACATGCGTTTGTCTTCATGTGCCAATTTTGGTGAGAAATGTGGAATACATGGACCAGAATTATTTATTTGCTGCTTTTGATGCTCAAGATAACATTCCAGTTTTGTGTTGACCATTCATTCCGTGTGTCAATATTTATAATAGAAAAATCCCTGTGTAAATTGGCTCCTGTCATTATGCCACTGGAAGGCCATGCTACTTAATGATGCCATCCAAACATTCCTACAAATTGTCATACAATGTTGCTGTAAATGTTTCACTATTTTTCTCCTTCATATCAGAAGTTTATGTTGCCCAAAATAAAGCTTTAAGCACCACCCCACACTCATGGTTAAACATTCCATTGGATTGTTTGATATGTCTTCTAATGTCAATACACCAACTTGGATTTATATAATTAAGAGTTGACCTTCAGCTGAACAGTTAAGTGTTCTGCCAATGGCAGTAACATTAGCAAATGTCATTTTCAATGGCATTATAGTCAGATGCAGGGTAATTCTTGTTAACCATGAATTTTGATGCATTCACATTTGCTGAAGGGAAATAGTTGCTGCTTTGGGTGCAGGTGGAAAGGTGGTTAGAATTGTTGAATTGGTGCTGTTTGCTCAAATAGAACTTTGGGAAGGAGCATACCCGCATCTTTCCAAAGAAATCTCCATAGCAAATGCTTAAAATACTATTGCCCAATCTTTCACAAGTGCTTTGAATTTAATGAAAACCACCTTTCACAGTAGGCCATCAGCAATGAAGAGCTCCATGCTAATGGATAAGGTCCTAATAAACAAATGTTGTGGTTTTCTGAGTCTCCATTTTTTAATCTTCATAAAGGACAGATCACTGTATGACAGTACCGAATTGCAGCATTTGTTTTCAAAAATCAAAGTATCCCACAGTCTGCTCAATATCTCTAACCAGCCCTTGATGTTAGTCAAACATGCTTCCTTCACAACATTGTGGGATTTCAAATCCATTTCTAAACAAATATATTGACAATAGTCCACAGGTGGGCTCAAGTTATACACCTAAAATAAAACAAAGAACTGTGGATGCTGGAAATCTGAGCTCTGAAGAAGAGTCACTAGATCAGAAACATTAGCTTTGATTTCTCTCCACAAATACTGCCAGACATGCTGCGTTTTTCCAGCAATTTCTGTTGTCCTTTCTGGTTTCCAGCATCTGCAGTTCTTTCAGTACTTTGATTTTCCCGACGGATCATTAGACCCAAAACAATAACTCTGCTTTCTCTCCACAAATGCTTCCAGACCTGCAGAGATTCTCGAACAACTTCTGTTTTTGTTTCAAGTTTATACAGCTGTTGAGCTTAAACTTTTCTTTCCAAATTTTGAAACAAACAAGCAAGTTGATGCACTTTTTACCAAGAGTGCCAAGAGTCCACTGAAGCTTTGGCCCAAGTACAGTAAATGACATTCATTACAATTTCAGTTGGAATTAACTTTCCAAAGTTGAACATTAGGAATGTCAGAACAAATCATGCATCAGTGATGTGCAGAAACTATTGAGAATTTTAAAAGAATCAAAACTGGTGTACAATGCTTCTGAAAGGCTAATCTTGGAAATTGCATTAAACTCCATCCAATCTGATGACATCATACAGGCTTGGATAGGAGTGCAAATCTACAGTCACAGGTTTTTACATAGACTTAGTAACTACGTTTAACAAACTAGCATAACTTGTACTTGACTGTTATCATACAAAATGACAAGACAAGAGCATCTTATTGTTAAGGCTGGTTGATCCTTTACCACTCTAAAGCTAAGTAGGCCCTTAGACCAAGTCAAAGTAAAGAGGATTGGTAGTAGCATCCTTTTACCCTCAAATACCACAAAAACAAAGTGTTGAATAAAGAGAGGTCTTTCGGTGAAGATTGCACATTAGAAATTTTTAACCATTCTTTTCATGCGAACAAAAGAAAACAATAATCTCCTTTAATGCCACTCATTGCGCTTGCTGAGATGAATTCATGAGTGCAGGTGCACAGGAGCGAAACAGAAGTATTGAAATGAAAATGATTGCAGACAATTTTCTGTGTTTAGTGCTGTCCTCATCAAATGAATGGAAACTCCCCCATTCTGCAACAATGACCAAGCTGTTACTGTCAAAAATTGTGCCAGAGTGGACACATTTGACTATATCAGCAATAAAGTTTATGAACTGTATAGTGAAATAAGTTGACAACTCAAAAATAATTGCAAAACTGTTGCAAAAGTAATGAGAAACCCATTTAAATTGATTCTATTCTTTTAAGAAAGTTCTCGAATTGTGCTTAATGCAACACATATGAACAAACTGGAGGCTGTAAGCCAAAGTACATGGCTGAATCTTGATCTCATACAGGATCTGTGCTCTATCGCTCCAAGGTTTGTATAAATGGTATATGAGAGACTTACTGAATATCTTGCTCTATTTCTCTCTCTCTCTCTCACACGAGGGGAGTGAGACAATGTCTGTGATTTAAAACAAAAACAGTTAGTGCTGGAGAAATTCAGCATCTGTGGAATGGCTGACTAAACAATTATTCCCAATGGGGCTTTAGATGACACCTTATGAACAGCTTTGAAGTATTGATTTCAGACAAATAAGAATTGTTATACTGTTTTTGGAGATAAGTGGTCCAGAGTAGAAAATTATTGTTCTGTACACCTCAATAATCACGGGCTTCAAAACTGTTATAAGATACAATGGATATTTTCTCCAGTTGCTGCTTCACATTGGTCCTTGAAGATTGTAGTGAATCTCAACTTCAACTTGGGCATAAAACATTAGAAATACACTGAAAACGAATGAAGTGAACTGTTTCACAAAACCAAATACTATCAATGCTTGAAATCTGAAGCAAAAACACTTGTTTTTCTTGCTGCACAGAAGCTGCAAATGTTAACAATTTGATGAAAGGTCATTGACCTGAACTTTCCTGCAGGCTTCAGAACATGGCATTGGGACCAAATGAAGGTCCTGAGCTTACATTGCCTGACACCAATGACACCAAGGGAAGCAATCTTCCAGCAGCCAGCCTCCTAACTGGCCACCTCTGAGCGCACCTTCTTCTCAAGTGGGTTCTGATAGTGCCAGCCCACAGTGCCAGCAGCTTGGTATATCGATAGAAATCCTCAGTGGAGTGTACTGCTGGCAGCTGGGTAATCTGTTTGGACTAACTATGTTCCATAACAAAGTTCTCAGGATTCATTTAAACATTGTTGAGCCAAAGTGAACATTTGCTGAAGTTTCATTATTTCCTTGATTATAAGGCCCACTGCTTTTACAAATGTATAAACCTGGAACTGGTGCTGCTTCAAATGAAACCATTCTGCATCTATGGGTGTGTGCCTTCTATTATTCTCATCTAATGGTCCTTTAACAGCATCACATACCTTCGGAAAGGGCAGGTACGATTTCACTGGTGAGGACATACTGCCACTTTGGAGTATGCCTCACTTTACCTCACCTCAAGCAAGTCTTCAAAATCTTAACCTTAATTTGTGCAAGTGTTCAATTCATGGTATTCAGAAACTTGTCAGGAGTTTTGTATGATGGTTCCTAAAACTTGCCTCATGGGTCTTCAGATTCTGCTGAGAAAAATACCATTGGCCTATCTCCACCACCGCTACCATATGCTACTTTCAAAATAACCTTTATTAGCGCTCTGTACTCAATGTGAAGGCTACACAGGGGCATGCTCCATCCTGTCCAGATTCCAACCTTCCAGCAGAATACAAATGGCAACTGAGACACATTTACATTTTCATTAAACCCTCTCTCTATATTAGTACCTCTACTGACTGAACTAGCCAAGTCTGAAATGTGCTAGACTGGATCTGCAGCAACTGGTTACGGAGACAACAAGACCTAGTTGAACTTGCCCTCACAAATCAATCTGTCTATTATAGTATTGAAAGGATTTATCATCACACAGTCCTTTTAGAAAGAAAGTCCCATCCTCCGGCTGAGGATGTCCTTCATTGGGTTTTGCAATATTACCAAACTGCAGAATGGGATAAATTTCAAACAAGCCTTGCAACTCAAAACTGGGCATCTAATAGACACTGTGGGCCATCAGTAGCAGCAGAACTGTGTTTAACCACAGTCTGTAACCTCATAGCAGTGTATCAGCATGAAGGGTTACGTTCTTTCTGAGGTTGTAGTCTCAGCAGGGACTAACAGTAGCACAGCAGAAGCTGTCAACATCTCAACTTGGCCTCTTAATTGCTGCTACTGGTAAAATCACCCCCCCCCACCGCCGGGTCGATGCGTCCATTTGTGCAACGTCTGCACTCCCTTGAGATTCTGACAGTGGGACTTCCTTGATTCACATAAAATTCATCCCAATATTACAAGTGTAAACATTATGTTGCTTAAGAACTGCATCTGATTTTCTAGCAACACAACTGAAAACACAATTTGTACAAGAACTACATTCATAAACAAATATTGTTTCCCCAGTTTAGTGTTACAGGCAACCGTATGGACATTCTAATTTACCTCGCCCACAAATATCTCACATAGACCTATCCATGGGCCAATTGACAAGCAACTCCGTAAAAACTGAGAGGGAAGCTCATTCAGGTGGTGTTATTGTTAAACAGAAAATTGGAAAATCAAACGTAGTGGGAAATGAATAAATACCAACCGTTTACTTCTAAATACCAAATATTAGGAATATCTTCAAGTGATTTTTGACAATATCCATCAAGTGCCCTTTAGACATTTTGGATATTTTCTCAAATATCACAATCAAGTTAATGGGGCAGGATCTGCTCATCTTAAAGTTTTGTTGGGTACCATTAATAATCCCCTACACCAGTATGATTAAGTATCACATTGTATAGAATATTTTCCAACCCTTCTTGCCATTAGTACAAAGATTTGAGTTTTTGACTTATGTAACAAGTTCATATGATTCTGCTATGCCTGAAAAACTAGACATGAATGAATTATTAAATAAAAGTGACCATGGTGAAGTCAAGTCAAACATCGGGACATTCTCAGGTTTCATGTAGACAAGTTCCAATTTCTATGGACTCGTCATGTCCTATTTCTTTTTGCAAAGTATCAGAACCATGAACCAATGTAATTCTCTTGCTGCTTAGACGGGTTATCAATGCATCATGCATCTATTTCTTTCAGCTTACCTACTCCTAACCCAGATTCAGACCGCCTACCAGGAGTGACCAGGGGAGAATTCCCTGCTTGAAGCAAGGTGGACACTCAAGATGGCTTTGATCCATGGAAGCTGTTGGATGTATAAGAGATTAATGCAGTGACATTAGAAAGACACCACCTGCAGGGTTCCACCCTTCCTACTCATAAAACTTGCCCAATTAACATCAGGGTCATCAAATTTATGTTTGCACCACTCACATTTTGCTGGGATATATGTGGTTGCATTATATAACATAATCAATCTTGCAGGACATTAATCATGGCCTAAACCATTTCTGCAGTTAAATTCACTGTGGCCATTCTATGTGCACACCTGTCACCTACAGTTTCATCTTCATACATGGAAACAAAATACAAATATTTACTTTGTGCATCACTATTTCCTTATCTTCACACAAAACCTGCTCTAACAAAACATTCAGAGGATGAATGAGCTCCTTAATGTATTTGTCACCTTAACAGAATTGAAAAAATTGCTGTCTCTGCAATTGTTCACGTTTTCTTTCTTTCTCCCTAAATACCACCTTAACATTCCTAATATTAACCTGGGTTTATTTGCCTACATCATTAAGTAGCATATGCACACAGTAAAATGCCTTTTTGAAAAATCCCTGTTCACCTTAACTTAAGCCATTCTCTTATTATTTTCATTCATTTAGGAGATTTGGACTTCACTGGCTGCGCCAGCATTTATTGCCCTTGGGGTGGTGTTGGTGAGCTGTCTCCTTGATCCATTGCAGTCCATCACTATGGGTATACCAACAACAGTCATGGATTTAAAAAATAGCCACTTTTCACTTTCATTTAAAATTCGACTCTTCATGTGCAAAACAGTCAGTATTGCCCAAAAACCAATAATCTAATGTGTCGGTTCAAAAACACTCACTTTTAAATTTAAACTTAGCCTTCTTGAAATTAGCTACTAATATTAAAGTGTCAGTAGGATTAATTAAGGAGATTAAAATCAAACAACATATTATTGTCCCAGATGTTTCCTGATATGAAGCTGATATATATCTAACTCAGTTACATATTAAATCTATTAAGTTCTTATCACTGGCACTGGCCCTTCTACATTGACGAAGGAAAACAAATCATTCACAGAGTCAACAAGTAATCTTTGTCTGAGCATTACTGTGTTTACTATCTTAAACTACTTTTCTATTTCAGAATAAGTCTCCTGCGATAATTGTTTCAGATAGAAAGGCAATACCATACTAATAGGCTTCCTGGCTGTTGTAGTCATGTGAACTCTACCACAAGACACTCACTACCTCCATCCATCATTCAGCAAGTTCAATAAAGACATAATACAAGCAAGACTGTCATCCTGTGAGCTTGTAACAATAATAACACAGCACTGTTCTGCTGTTTCTTCAAATCATTCATTTCTAGTCTAGTTCCTCACGTTTTCCTGAAGCCTAATAATCAGTGCCAGTGATCAACTTGCAACCAACTCCAGGCTGCAATTGTATCAACAACAATTACAGCTGCTCTCACACTAACCAATATCATCATTCTTAAATCAGACTGATCTCCTCTACCAAGGATAAAACCATACCACAGCCCAAGTGGCCAAATTTACTTTAACATATTTTCAAACGCACTTCCAATCCCTTGCAATTATCTCAACTGGTTTCAAATATATCTATTACATCTACATTTATTCAAAAAGATGTTACTCTATTCGTGTTTCTGCATCTACTTTGATGGAATTGAAGAAGAGATGGAAATGTGTTGCTGGAAAAGCGCAGCAGGTCAGGCAGCATCTAGGGAACAGGAGAATCGACGTTTCGGGCATTAGCCCTTCTTC
>NC_057726.1:45076712-45088799 GCF_004010195.1 Chiloscyllium plagiosum
CGGGTTCAATTCCCGCCTCAGGCGACTGACTGTGTGGAGTTTGCACGTTCTCCCCGTGTCTGCGTGGATTTCCTCCGGGTGCTCCGGTTTCCTCCCACAGTCCAAAGATGTGCAGGTCAGGTGAATTGGCCATGTTAAATTGCCCGTAGTGTTAGGTAAGGGGTAAATGTAGGGGTATGGGTGGGTTGCGCTTCGGCTGGGCGGTGTGGACTTGTTGGGCCGAAGGGCCTGTTTTCACACTGTAATGTAATCTAAAAAAAATCTAATCTTATGCATTCATGTGATAAAAGTAGTTACATGTTTGCCATTATCCCATGTTGCCCCATGTCTTGACTTTATAAATGCAACTGGTCTGGAAGTTACACATTTCTTTCAGGTTACATTCCCTTTGGACTTGAAAGATTGGTAGATCTTTGAATTAAGGACTGCTGATCTTGATTGTGATCGCGATCTTGATTAGTCTTGTACCATTTCGCTGCTGAAGGATCGGTTGATTCTATGTTATCCTTCACAGAAGTCATTCCTGTTAATCTACAGTTGGTCCACTGTATCCTCCAGATAAGGCAATCTCCTGAATTCCCTTTGTAAGTGATTTTATCCCTGCTGACTCAGGGAATTGCCCGATAACAATATCTTGGGGTATTTTAATCTCATGAGTGCTCATCACGGAAGATGGCCGCATTGTACAAACAAGTGCTTTCTTTGGTGCAGTATCCTTGATTTCCCAACCAGGCAATTTTTTTTTATTTGAAGAAGTATGCCCTTTGTAACATTATCCTGGATGTTCAGACTAGGCAATTTCTTCTTTATGAACACGTCTTGAATCTATGACTATTGATTTGGCTTCCATGGAGCCATATACAAGTTTTTACTGTCAATCTGCTGATATATCTGAGTTGAAGTATATAAACTCTCTATGTTAATTGAGTTGGGGGTCTTTATCAACCATCTGTGATTGGTGAAAGAGGTAGGTTCAAATCCTCAGTCATGCTCTGCAAACTCTGGAAGAGTTCCAGTGAACTATACAGTAGCTAATGTAATCCCACTCTTTAAAAAAGGAAGGAGAGAGAAAATGGGGAATTATAGGCTGGATATCCTGACATAGATGAGATGCATTGAGACCTGGATATTATCGTGGAACAGTCACTGAAGGTTGGCATGTAGATGCAGTAGGTAGTGAGGAAAGCTAACAGCATACTGGTCTTCATAGAGAGAGGCTCTGAGTATAGGAATAATGATGTCTTGCTGCAGTTATATAGTGCCTTGGCAAGGCCATACTTTGAGTATTGTGTGCAGTTTTGGTCTCCTAGTCAGAGGCAGGAAATCCTTGCTATTGCGGGAGCCCAGCGAAGATTCACCAGACTGATTCCTGAAATGGCAGGACTGATATATGAAGAAAGACTGGATCGCCTGGATTTGTATTCACTGGAATTTAGAAGAATGAGGTGGTGGGAGTGGGGGGGGAGGACAGGTGGAATATTTTAGAAGCATACAAAATCCTGATGGGACTGGACAGGTTGGATGTAGACAGAATGTTCCCAATGTTGGCAAAGTCCAGGGGTCAGAGTCTGAGAATAAGGGGTAAGCCATTCAGGACTGAGATGAGGAAGGATGTCTTCATTGAAAGTGGTAAGAACCTGTGGAATTCTCTATCACTGAAAGCTATTGGGGCCAATTCATCAGATATATTCAAGAGAGAGCTAGATGTGGCCCTTGTGGTTAAATGGATCAAGGGGAATGGAGAGAAAGCGGGAATGGGAAACTGAGATTGCATGATCAGCCATGATCAGATTGAATGTTGGTGCAGGCTCGAAGGGCTGAATGGCCCACTCCAGCTCCTATTTTCTATGTTTACCAGAGGATGCTACTCACGCAGCAGCATCTCTGTCACTGACAACAACAATTCTGTTTCAAGAGATAATGAATTGAAATGCTCATTGATGATAGGAATGAAAAACATTTCCACCCCATCCTGTGAACGCAGTGACTCCCTTCCTGTTGACAATTTTCTTTTGCCAACATTGGTAATCCCACAGACTCCCAAAAGTGTACAAACTGGTCATTTGGGTGCACAACAACCTCTCCGAAGAGCATCCCACCCAATCTCTGTAACCCTGCATATCCCATGACCAATCCACCCAACCTGCACATCCTTGGAGTGCAGGAGGAAACCAGAGCACCCAGAGGAAACCCACACAGAGAACATGCAAACTCCACACAGACAGTTGCCAGAGGCTGGAATCAAACCTGGATCCCTGGTGATCTGAGGCAGCAGGGTTAACCACTGAGCCACCTCAAATCTCAATCGGCTCTTTCTTCCTTTTGGGTTTCATGTGAATCTAGAAAAACCGAATGAAATCTTCCAGTTGCTCGTCCTTAACCCAAATGGTTGACAATGCATCAGTTGAACTTGGAAAACTAGTTGAACTCTTTGTGTTACTGAAAGAAAATTAAGACAGCATTTAAGGTGAATATTCAGGTACTTTTTGAAAGGTTTAGGGTCTCCACCTCCACCACCACTCAGGCAGTGAATTCCAGGCATCCACCACCCTTTGCGCAAAAACGTTTTTCCTCACATCCCTTCTAATTCTTCTGTCACTTCGCTTGATTCTATGACTGCGCCCCCCCACCCCGGTTTTTGAACTCTGCCAAAGGAAACAGGTTCCTCTTGTCTCCTCTATCTCTACCCCCACAATTTTGTGTACTTCAGTCACATCGCCCTTCAGCCTCCTCTATTCCAAGGAAAACCACCCCAACCTTTCCAAACTCTTCTCCATAGCTCCAATTCTTCAGCTCTGGCAACATTCTAGTAAATCTTCTCTGCACTCTCTCCAGAGCATTTACGTCCTTCCTGTAATGTGGTGATCAGCACTGCGTGCAATACACCAGTTCTGACGGCACAGTGGTTCAGTGGTTAGCATTGCTGCTTCACAGCACCAGGGTCCCAGGTTTGATTCCAGCCTCAGGTGACTGTCTGTGTGGAGTTTGCACATTCTCCCTGCATCTGCATGGGCTTCCTCCGGCTGCTCCAGTTTCCTCCCACATTCCAAAGATGTGCAGGTCAGGTGAATTGGCCATGCTAAATTGCCCATAGTGTTAGGTGCATTAGTCAGAGGGAAATGGGTCTGGGTGGGTTACTCTGCGGAAGGTCGGTGTGGACTTGTTGGGCTGAAGGGCCTGTTTCCACATTGTAGGGAATCTAATCTGATATTATACAGTTTGATTATTATATCCCTACTTTTACATTCTATACCTTTGCCAATGAAGGACACCATTCCATATCCCTTCAGTACAACCTTACCTTTCTGTCCTGCCATCTTTAGGGAACTGTGCTCTTGCACACCGAGATCTCTCACTTCTGAGAATATTCCTCTTTGTTGTGTATTCCCTCTTACTGTTTGACCTCCCTAAATGCACTATCTCACACTCATCAGAGTTTAACTGCATCTGCCACTTTCCTGCCTACTCCATCAACCCATTTATATCAATTTGAAGCTTCCAGCCTCAACATGACCAATACTGTATTTGTGTCGTCTGCACATTTCCCAGTTGTGTCCCTCATGTTTAAGTCTAAATCATTACCACAGAGTAGAACACCATTTGAAATAGCTTTCCATTTATAAGAGCAGCCATCAACCATTACCCTTTGTTTCCTGTTCCTAAGCCAACTTTGGTTTCAATTCTGCAATTCTGGGGAATGGTCACTCAACCCAAAACATTAACTCTGATTTCTCTCCACAAATGCTGCCAGACCTGCAATTTCTGTTTTTGATTCTGATTTACAGCATCTGCAGCTCTTTTGGTTTTCGGTTAGTGTCTAACTCACTGCCACTTCTCGGCATGCACACCTTGCAGACGTTCTGTTCCTCTCTCTGATAGGATTTCTGTTCCCTTCTTTTATCTTGTCCACTGACATTAATTTCACTGTCATTCCTGGTGTTTGACCAGGTATTTGGGAAAATACATTTCCACAGCCACATCACATTCCTCAGTGACTGCCTCTGGCTCAGACTCACCCCGTGTGGATTCCAACTCAAATTTCATCCTTTGAATTCACCCAGGATCATAGGTATCTCTGCGATGTTCTACATTCCCCAGACATCTTCTCTTGTCATACCCTGAGGTCCACAGTCCGTGTCATGCATTGTCATATGCACATTCGCAACCTCTCTCTCCAACAGCGTCGCATCATGCTGGCTTAGGGCTGCACCACTCCCCAGTTCCACTCCATCCTCTGGCTGATTCAAATTGTTAACAAGAAACTTTTTCCTTTCCTTTCAGGCATCAGGTTTGTCTTGGAAATTAAATCGACTCGACTCAAATGCTAGCAAGAGCAAAGAAAAAGCTTTATTGTAACCTCTGCATGGGGCCCAATACACTTGGCAAGATGTCGCATGTAAGGGGCTGAACAACTTTCACATATTCTTTTTATACTACATTTTGCTTATCCTTATCACACGCTCAAGGACAAGAACTGCGAATCCTCCTGCTGCAAGGCCTCTGATTGTTGTACCATTTGGTATCCCATTGCACTCATAAACAAATGGCATAACCAGGTACGCAAGCAGGGTCCTACACAAAGCACTATGAGTAAGACCAGCCCTACACTAATGCCCTCTGCCCTGCTTGGGGTTAGGTCCATAATTTGATTTCATTGCACTCATAAACAAATGGCATAACCAGGTACGCAAGCAGGGTCCTACACAAAGCACTATGAGTAAGACCAGCCCTACAACTAGTAGAACATATAGGATCCAATATACTCATCCTCCCCAAAAGGAGGTGAGCCAGCAGAACCAATGGGTGGCACAGTGGTTAGCACTGCTGCCTCACAGTGCTAGAGATCCAGGTTCAATTCCCCCCTCAGGCGATTGACTATGTGGAGTTTGCACATTCTCCCCGTGTCTGCATGGTTTCCTCCGGGTGCTCCGGTTTCCTCCCACAGTCCAAAAATGTGCAGGGTAGGTGAATTGGCCATGCTAAATTGCCCGTAGTGTTAGGTGAAGGAGTAAATGTAGGGGAATGGGTTGTGCTTTGGTGGGTCAGTGTGGACTTGTTGGGCCAAAGGGTCTGTTTCCACACTGTAGGGAATCTAATCTAAACCAGGAATCATCTGCTGGGGGAGGTGGTCGTATTGCTTCATATGATTTATTACACTAGTGATATTTTCGGACTCATCAGGAATATTAAAACAGCATGAGATACCTAACATCTCGCAGACGCCCCCTCTCTCAGCCATCAGTATGTCTAGTACTAATCAATTTTGTATCACTGCTTCCCTAACTGCAGTTAACTCTGTATTAATGAGTGCTAGACCTTCCTCTGTCTCATTTGCTAATAGTAGTACACTATTTGAGAGGTCATTAATCTTGTTTATTGCCACCATTGTCCCTGCTCCCAAGAGAATAGACCAACCAATGTTCGGTCCTGGTGTAGTCCAGGGGTCTGCGAGTGTGTACCC
The DNA here is from genome assembly GCF_004010195.1 of Chiloscyllium plagiosum. Taxonomy (NCBI): domain Eukaryota; kingdom Metazoa; phylum Chordata; class Chondrichthyes; order Orectolobiformes; family Hemiscylliidae; genus Chiloscyllium; species Chiloscyllium plagiosum. The sequence continues at coordinate 45,082,174 of NC_057726.1, forward strand.
ATTCCAATGTCATGGGACGTCCCTTCGGGTTCACCTGTTACTGGCCTTCGGGATGAACACTGTTGTGCCAGTGGACAGTATCGCAGGGTAGCAGCACCCCTTCCGTCCCAGGGGGAGCTGTGGTGCCCTTTCTCTCCACAAGCCCATATTATACCCGCCATCATGGTCTGATTATTGATAAAGGAACAAGCAATGTTTATGATTGTACCATTTGCGTAGGCCGCTGAGCAAGAGTCATTGTTCAAGTACAGTATTGCAGTACACTGGGAGGTCCCCAAATGGAGTCTCCCCTGATTTGTGCAAATACACGTTTCTCCCCTGCCATCCACTATATGGAAGGCTGTGGTTGGAAGCGTGTCAGCCTTGGGACTACAGTTAGCCTTGAGTTCGGGGAGTGGCGCGACATTTGCCCTAATTGCTCCCCCTATCAGGGTGAGTGTAGTTGCCGTCCGTGGAAGCAGACCGCTAGCAATTCTCGCCAGGCTCTCTGTAATTGGTTCAGCAGTCCATCGTTGGGCCATGTGCAAACATATCCAACAAGGGTAGCCAATATCTAATCTCTGGTGTTGTATTAGGGCCAAAGCACATGCTCTGTTCACTTCACATCTAGCAATGGCCCTTCACACCTCCCAACTGACTGGCATCGCATTTACGCCATTTATCTCCTGAAGGGCCAACTCCACTATTGAGTTAGACTCACTCTCGAGCCCCGGCTGAATCCCTCTGGGTTCGGGCGTGACACTAATGCCCTCTGCCCTGCTTGGGGTTAGGTCCATAATTTGATTTGGTTGGTTGCCATGCTACTATCTTCTGGAGGACCTTTTGCACTGCATCTCGGGGCGAGAGGGGGTGACTCTACCACTATATTCACCTGCCTATAGATGTCGGAGAAGGGTCTATCTATTCCACACCACCAGACTCCCTCATCGCTCTTCTGAGTCTTGAATATTATCACCTGTGCCCTGGCACCTCCTTCCTTGATAATAGAATCCCTACTTCCCATGTCAGATGTCCCTGTCACTGTGGTGGCAACTTCTGTAGTTGCCACCACGCTGCACTGGCGCTGCAAGGATCCCTGCATAAATGTTTATTATACCATTTATAGCCGTCCTGGTTCCTAAACGGCGATGGGTCACATGTAAAGATCCCTCTAGCACCCTCAGTTAAGATTACCATCTGCGGCTGTATCCCAGATGCTAGTCCTACCAAGGTGCTTCCTAACAGTGTGAGCTGGGGCCGCCCCATAATCGTATGGGGCTTCTAATCACTACTTGCACTTAATTGGTTCCAGTTTTGTCCAATGTCTCCTCAGGCCCAGCTACACGTTTGCAATGGCTGGCGTGTATCCACATAGCTCTTTCTGTGATCTTAACAGCTGTCTGTGTTGTAAGGAGCACTTGAAACCGTCGCGGCTACTTCTTCACCTTTCAGCTTTTCCTCGTGAAGTCTTTCACCACTATCCAGTCTCCAGGTTCTGGATCAATGCAGCTTCCCTTCTGCTGGTTGGGGTAGTGCTGCTTTCCCTTGATTCTGTATTTGAGATAAAAGTGCAGAGAGTTTCATACAGTAACATCTCATCCTCATAGTGGCCTGTTACCTGTCTTACCTTAGGTCTTGGGCTAAGTGGCCTGTTACCTGTCTTACCTTAGGTCTTGGGCTAATTCCTGTATTGGGTGGCCTCAAAATCTCAAACGGGCTAAGATTAGCTCTTCCTCTCCTCCTAGATCTCATATACATCAGCACAATCAGACGTGCCTTTGTCCATGTCACCCCTAGTTCCTCACAGCATTTTGTCAATTTATTTTTTAGAGTAGCATTTTCTCTTTCCACTGCCCCACTGCTCGCTGGGTGGTAGGCAAGTGTGGTCTCATGTTTATTCCCAAATAATCACTGATCTGCTGTAAGGCATTATTGACAAATGGTGTCCCATTGTCGCTACTAAACCTTTCAGGGATGCCCCATCTTGGAATTATTTATGTTAGCAAAGCCTTGGCTACTGCACTGGCATCCTGTTTAGACGTGGGAAACGCTTCCACCCATTTGGAAAATGTATCAACTATTACCAGACAATACCTTTTCCCTTCGTTGGGTGTTAGTTCAATAAAACCCATCTGTAAATGTTCAAAGGGTCTTTGGGGTTGAGGCTGTGCTGCCTGACTCATCTGTATTCGCCTCCCCACATTATTAGTGGCACAGATAACACATCGTTCACAATATGTTTGGAAGTAATGAGTAAATCCCTTAGCGTACCAGTGTGCTGAAATACTGTCATACATCCCCCCTTTTGACACATGGTCCTTACCGTGTGTCAGTTTGGCATAGAATGGAAATAATGATAATGGTAGGCAAGGTTTACCATTGGGGCCACACCACACCCCTTCCTTCACGCTGCACCCTGCTTTTGTCCACTCACGCTTCTCCTTTGGCGTGGCCTGCGACTGTAGCTTCCATGTGTCTGCTGTTGGGGTACAAGTTTTGTCATACCCATGTCAAACTGATCACTTGGCGGCTGCTGGGCTGCCGTCCTTGTCGCTGAGTCCGCCCTCGCATTGCTTTGAGAAATGGAATCGTTATTTTTCATGTGGGCTTCACATTTACACACAGTGATTGATTTAAGCAATAGGACCGCTTCCACAAGGTCCGAAATCAGGCCACGCTGTGTGGTGGGCTTTCCAGTGGAGGTCAAGAAGCCCCTGTGTTTCCACCGGGTTTCAAAATCATGTACAACCCTGAATGCGTATCTGCTATCGATGTAAATATTCACCGTCTTTCCCTTGGCCAACTTACAAGCCTAAATCAAGGCAATCAGCTCCGTTGCTTGCACTGACAGATGAGAATGGAGTGATCCCGCTTTGACTACCTCGTGGGTAGTCACTACAGCATACCCAACACAATTTTGTCCTGTCTGCTTGCTCCTGAATGCTGACCCATCCACAAAAACCTCCATATCCGGATTCTGAAGTGGTGAATCCTGCAAGTCTGATCTAGGGCTGCAAATTTCATTAGTTACAGCGACACAATCATGTGGGTCCCCATCTCCTTCCGTGGGGAGAAGGCTAGCAGGGTTAAGGATGTTACATCGCTTTATTGTCCGCATATCTGCATTGAACCAGATACCCACATCGTCCCTGAAGACCCAATCTTTAGTTTTTTTACCTTTAGCACCCATAGTCCTAAATTCTGCCACCTTTTGCTGGACGCCTTCACCAGTGACACGTGAGGAAAAGAATCTTCCACATCAAAAAGACAGAGTCTATTTGCCGTCACAGATACTTTACATAAGTTCACACTGACTGCACATCTGTGATCATTCCAATAAAATTCGCACAATAACAACTGATCTGGTTTAACCAATCTCCTGAACCAATCCTTTTCATATGATTCATCAGGGCCACCGTGGTGTATGTGTGCTGTGCAGAACAGCATGTTCCCAGCAAGAAAATCGGTGTTAATAGGATTAACACGGTTACTTGCTTCCAGGGCGAGTGAATCGCTCACTGAACTTATCGCTCTCTGGCTTAATCGCCACTCATAGACATACATCAGGGGTCGTGGGTCGTATTTTACAGACTGCACTGGTAAAACTTCCTTTTGAATTACCTGCAAGCCCGTCGGGGTACTGATCAAATCCAAGCCCAGTCTCCCGATGAGATTCCGAGCCATCAAATTTAAAGGACAGAATTCCGATAACAGAAATGAGAATTGGAATGTTTCCCTATTACTGGTTTTGTACAATAGGGGTGCAGAAAACCTCTCTCGTATCATGACTCCTGATGCATCCATTGTGTTCAGGAATCTTCCACTCACCTTTATTTGAGTCGATTCTCTGAACTGACTTAATTTAAGGACTGAATATGTTGCCCCTGTATCTACCAAAAAGGTAACTGGTGTACCTTCCACATATAACATAGAGGTACGCATTGACTTATACGCATCATTGTTATACTGAACATATAGTCCACACTTCGCAATCTCAGTGCTCAATATAGAGATGGGACTTATTTCAGTGCCCGTAAGGTTAGTAGGAGAGATTAGCAAAAGCGAGTCTTCGTTGCCACGCATAAAGGAAAGAGGCTTACCTGTACCTTGTGGGCTGCCCACCTCCACCTCAGCCTTCCCCCATCAGTCACCCTGCTGTCCAGCCTCCAAGGCCGATTGGGACTGTCTATGCAGGCACTGCCTCGCTGGGTGGTCCATTGCTCCGCAAACAAAGCACCTGCCATATCTACGTCTGCCAGCCCCTCTTCCTTTCTTTTTTCGCAGCACCTCCCTCCAATGGCTGGGTGGCTATCTGCATCAGAGTAAGCTGAGCTTTATGTGCTTGCTGTTCTATCTTTAGTTTCTGCTTATCCTTGTCTTGGGCCAGCAATTTTTCAGCATGTGTCCACTGTTGTTCTATCAAATTCAGCTTTCCCGTGTCCCAGTTAATACATGTGTCTTTTACCTATTTCACTATTTCGTCCTTCATTCCATTGAAGAAGCTGTTCCTCAGGTGTGCCTCATACTCCGTGATCTCTGTCATCGTTATGTACTCGGGTGGTCTCAGTCCATAATGAGCGTTATGGACTTCAGTGAGGCGTGTAAGGTAGTGGGACACTGTCTCACCTTCCTGTTGTTTACACGTTGCAATTTTGGTCATGTCCATTCGCACAGGGAATGCTTCCCTGCAGGCGATTGCAGCAAAAGTATTAAAGTCTCGGTTCTGCTCCACTTGCGGGTCGGTTGATCTGGCATGGACGTTTACGGCTGGCCATTTATACTTGATTTTGGTGACATCGGCACCCAGTTTTCATCCCAAGAGATGTCTCATCTCATGTGACGTGGAATGGAACTTGACGCAGAACTTTGTAACTTCTTCGGTGAACTTATTACCTCCAACCTTGCGTGGGTCAGGCAACTGCCCATTGGCACTTTTCAGATCCTTCATGGTCCATGGTCGGTGGACCAGCACTGACCGCCCTTCTGGATCTGCAACCTCAACCATTGATGCTTGCAGAACTAGATAATCATACATCAGTACTCTCACTGTCTGACTCATTGTCCGCTGTGGAGTGATCACGAGCAGGCCCTGGATGACTTTCTGTCTTGCAGTGGCCATCCCCATTTTGGGCTTCTTGCTTCAATTGGTTGCGGGTGCAATATGCTATCGGTGATCCAGCAGACCCTGAGGCAGCGGCTGCTGACTTAGAACCTTCGCCAAGCAGATCTCATGGAGAGGGGGGGGGGGGGGGGGTGTAGGGTTCGGGTTATAAGCACTCCAATTCACAGGTTCTATTTTTCCCTTCCATTTCTCCTACTCTCTCTCCTCCAACCATGACCTCAATATTTCCACTGCCTTTTACTCAGACTTCCTCCCTCCGGAAAACCACATTCGTTAATCCACAGTTCTAACTGCTTTACTGACTCTGGGCCATAATTATTCAACATGTATTTTTGGTTGGACATTCCAAATCCTCTGTGGACCCTCTTTGTATTTGCTCTTGCTGGAGCCCATTTCCAGCATTACTGGAAAAGTGTTCAGCTCTCACATTGGGCGCGTCAACCTCAATGCCTTGGTTTTCGTAAACCAAGAAACCACGTACCCGGTACGTCTTTGACGGGTCCAACTCAGCCAGTGGTGGTTCCAAGTCTAAAACCACCCTTATACTTGCTGTCTCTTAAGCACTGTAGAGACGGCAATCCCTTCCCTTGGGTTTTACTCGAATACCGCGCGAGAGTTCACTGGACCCTCCTCCTGCTTTATTTATTCTCTTAGAACAAGTCTCTATGTAGGATGACTTAAGCCACCACTCTTACCCCGACCCTATTCGGTTCAAACACCAGCACTAGGGCGATCCACAGATTCCCAGTCGTTTCATGCAAAGGGGTCAATTCAGCACTCAAGATGAAGTGAAAGCCCTTCAAGGCATTGGTGCCTATGCCTCCTGGGAATCCTCAGAATCCCACCCAGTCGCGGGGTCCCAGGCGAGTCCCCAAATTTACTGCTGTGGAAATTAAATCAACTCGACTCAAATGCTAGCAAGAGCAAAGTAAAAGCTTTATTGTAACCTCTGCAGGGGGCCCAATACACTTGGCAAGATGCCGCATGTAAGGGGCTGAACAATTTTCACAATCTTTTTATAGTACATTTCGCTTATCCTTATCATAAGCTCAAGGACAAGAACTGGGAACATTCGGCTGTTGATATGATTGCTTATGTTTTCCCTGGCTCTCGCTGAATCTGACTGTTTTGCAAGACTTGCAAGGCCAAGCTGTCTGCTTGCAGAATCCAGCAAAGTCAGGCTGTCTACTTAAAATTTTAGCAAAGTGTTAGTTTTAGCAAAGTGTTCGATTTAGCAAAGTATTCTCTTTCGGATTTCGCAGTAAATGTTAATTTTGTTAATTTTCCATTACAAGGGTACACAAGATGCTCCAACTCAGAGATTCCCACAGCTCTCTAGAACCTTCTTCCCCTCTCCTTCACTTGGACTCCATCCCCTTCCTCAATTCCCAGTCCCATTGGATATTCACCATCCTTCCTAACCTTCCACTTGCCGATGTTGAATATTCTGTACTCAGCAAAGCTCTCAGCTTTCGCTTACTCCTGCCCCACGGACCTCATGTCTTCCTACCTTAACTTGGTCTTT
>NC_057726.1:45088858-45111668 GCF_004010195.1 Chiloscyllium plagiosum
TGATCCCGCTTTGACTACCTCGTGGGTAGTCACTACAGCATACCCAACACAATTTTGTCCTGTCTGCTTGCTCCTGAATGCTGACCCTTCCACAAAAACCTCCATATCCGGATTCTGAAGTGGTGAATCCTGCAAGTCTGATCTAGGGCTGCAAATTTCATTAGTTACAGTGACACAATCATGTGGGTCCCCATCTCCTTCCGTGGGGAGAAGGCTAGCAGGGTTAAGGATGTTATATCGCTTTATTGTCCACATGTCTGCATTGAACCAGATACCCACATCGTCCCTGAAGACCCAATCTTTTGTTTTTTTTTCCTTTAGCACCCATAGTCCTAAATTCTGCCACCTGTTGCTGGACACCTTCACCAGTGACACGTGAGGAAAAGAATCTTCCACATCAAAAAGACAGAGTCTATTTGCCTTCACAGATACTTTAGATAAGTTCACACTGACTGCACATCTGTGATCATTCCAATAAAATTCGCACAATAACAACTGATCTGGTTTAACCAATCTCCTGAACCAATCCTTTTCATATGATTCATCAGGGCCACCGTGGTGTATGTGTGCTGTGCAGTGCAGCATGTTCCCAGCAAGAAAATCGGTGTTAATAGGACTAACATGGTTACTTGCTTCCAGGGCGAGTGAATCGCTCACTGAACTTATCGCTCTCTGGCTTAATCGCCACTCATAGACATACATCAGGGGTCGTGGCCGTATTTTACAGACTGCACTTGTAAATCTTCCTAATGAAGCACTGTACTGCTTCATTAGGTTGTTTTCCGTGCGCGTCGTCATGTGAGCTCGTGTTTGTACGCGTATTTGATCTACCTTTTACTTGAGATTGCCTTTCCCTGATATCAGCCTCAGCCTTCCACATGTTATAAGCACTCCAATTCACAGGTTCTATTTTTCCCTTCCATTTCTCCTTCTCTCGCTCCTCCAACCATGACCTCAATATTTCCACTGCCTTTTACTCAGACTTCCTCCCTCCGGAAAACCACATTCCTTAATCCACAGTTCTAACTGCTTTACTGACTCAGGGCCGTAATTATTCAACATGTATTTTTGGTTGGCCATTCCAAATCCTCTGTGGACCCTCTTTTTGTTTGCTCTTGCTGGAGCCCATTTTCAGCATTACTGGAAAAGTGTTCAGCTCTCACATTGGACGCGTCAACCTCAATGCCTTGGTTTTCGTAAACCAAGAAACGATGTACCCGGTACGTCTTTGGCAGGTCCAACTCAGCCAGTGGTGGTTCCAAGTCTAAAACCACCCTTAAACTTGCTGTCTCTTAAGCACTGTAGAGATGGCAATCCCTTCCCTTGGGTTTTACTCGAATACCGCGCAAGAGTTCACTGGACCCTCCTCCTGCTTTATTTATTCTCTTAGAACAAGTCTCTATGTAGGATTACTTAAGACACGACTCTTACATCGACCCTATTCGGTTCAGACCCGGCACTAGGGCGATCCACAGATTCCCAGTCGTCTCATGCAAAGGGGTCAATTCAGCACTCAAGATGAAGTGAAAGTCCTTCAAGGCATTGGTGCCTATGCCTCCTGGGAATCCTCAGAATCCCACCCAGTCGCAGGGTCCCGGGCGAGTCCCCAAATTTACTGCTGTGGAAATTAAATCAACACGACTCAAATGCTAGCAAGAGCAAAGTAAAAGCTTTATTGTAACCTCTGCAGGGGGCCCAATATACTTGGCAAGATGCCGCATGTAAGGGGCTGAACAATTTTCACAATCTTTTTATATTACATTTCGCTTATCCTTATCATAATCTCAAAGACAAGAACTGGGAACATTTGGCTGTTGATATGATTGCTTATGTTTTCCCTGGCTCTTGCTGAATCTGACTGTTTTGCAAGACTTGCAAGGCCAAGCTGTCTGCTTGCAGAATCCAGCAAGTTAGGCTGTCTACTTAAAATGCTAGCAAAGTGTTAGTTTTAGCAAAGTGTTAGATTTAGCAAAGTATTCTCTTTCGGATTTCACAGTTAATGTTAATTTTGTTAATTTTCCATTACAAGGGTACACAAGAAGCTCCAACTCAGAGATTCCCACAGCTCTCCAGAACCTTCTTCCCCTCTCCTTCATTTGGACTCCATCCCCTTCCCCAATTCCCAGTCCCATTGGATATTCACCATCCCTCCTAACCTTCCACTCGACGATGTTGAACATTCTGTACTCAGCAAAGCTCTCAGCTTTTGCTTACTCCTGCCCCACGGACCTCATGTCTTCCTACCTTGACTTGGTCTTTTCTACACCCCCACCTCACCCCCCACCCCGATTCAGTCCCTGCCCACATATATCCACAATTCCTCAGTCACTTTACACAACAAAAAAGCAGTTCCGAGGAAGGGTCAATTAACCCGAAACATTAACTGATTTCTCTCCACAGATGCTGCCAGACCTGCCAAGCTTTTCCAGCAATTTCTATTTTTGTTTATGTTTTACAGCATCTGCAGTTCTTTCCATTTTTATTTGGATCCAATTCGACAATCACCCTGAATCCCATGGGCTTTTACCTTTTTTGACTAGTCTGTGATGTGGGACTTGGTCAAATGCCTTACTGAAATTTAAATACACAACATCCACTACACAGCCCTCAAATCGATCTTCCTGGTCACTTCTTCAAATACTTCTATCAAATTTGTAAGGCATGACCTTCCATTAGCAAAGCTATGCTGGCTATCCCAGACTAGTCCATACCTTTCTACATGATAGTTTATCCAATCTCTCAAGATTGATCCAAACAGTTTTCCCACCACTGGACTAAGACAAACTGGCCGATAATTGTTTGGCATTTCCTTAAAACCTTTTTAAAATGGAGCCACATTTGCATCCTGCCAGTCCTCCAGTACCTCACATGTGTCTCATGCAGATTGGAAAATAATCCTCAAAGCATTTGTTATTTCCTCCTAGTCCTCCTTCAGCATCCTAGGAAACAATCCATCTGGCTCTGGTAACCTATCCACTTTCAAGCATTCCAATTCATCTAAAAACTCTTATCTAGTAATCATTACTTTATCCAATATTTTATACTGCTCATCTTGGATTGCTGTATCCACATCATCCCTTTCCTTTGTGAATACATAGACAAAAAGTTCATTTAAAATTCTTCCCATATCCTCTACATACATCTTCATACAAATTCCATTTTTAATCTCAGATTGGTCCCACTTTTTCCTTAACCATCCTCTTGCTCCTTATATTGGTAAAACATCTTTGGGTTTATCTTACTTGTTAATATTTTTTATGCATTTTCATTTCCTTATTTGTTTTTTTTAAATTTGATTCCTGTACTTTCTATACTCCTCTCAGCTATCTGCAGTGCTGAGTTCGTTGTGACTATCCATAAGCTTTCTTTTCCTATTTAGTCTAGTCAGCCATGGTGGTCTAAATTTGGTAGTACCATTATTATTTTTGGAGTGGACGTATCTGCTGTGTGCCCTAAGGATCTCATTTTTATGGCCTCCCATTGGTTTACCACTGATTCACCCTTTAGCAGTCTTGTCCAGTCCACCTCCACCAAATCCCTTCTCACTTTGTAAAGTTTGCCTTCCCCCAGTTTAAAAGTTTTACTCCTGATTTATCTCTCACCAAGCAGTGGTCACTATCCCCCATATGGTTGCCCATGGTCACTTCACCCACTTGCCCATCTTCATTTTCCAAAACTGAATTCAGAATTGTGTCTCCTCTCATTTGTCTTGTCATGCAATGCTTAAAACAAAATTTCCTGAACACAAAACATGAAATGTTTCACCGTCAATGCCCCCTATATAACCCATAAAGTCTCTTTTGTCAACCATTTAGTACATCATCCCTTCTCACAACTATAATTGATTCTTTCACCAATACTGTTACCCAATCACGACATCCACCCCAACCCCAGCTTTTATTGTCACCCATTCTATCCTGCTTGAAAACTCTCTATCCAGGAATGTTGCCAATGTTGCCCCTCCTTTAACCAGATTTCCATTATAGCAAAAACATTGTGCTGTCCTGTGTCTATTTGTACCCTTAGTTCATCTGCCTTGTCTGTAATAAGGTCAGATGTCCCACGATATCAGGTTACAGGACAATGGATTTATTTGAAATCACAAGCTTTTGGAGCACTGTTCCTTTTTCAGGTGAAGCACAGATCAAATTAAGGGGCAGTGCTACAAAAGCTTATGATTTCAAATAAACCTGTTGGACTATAACCTGGTGTCATGTGACTTGTTCACTCTAGTCCAACACCAACACCTCCACATTATTGTTTGTAACACTCCTTGCATTGAAGTATAAACAGCTCAACCTCATCAATTTCTTTTGCTGGGCACATTTTAATCCTTGCCTATTTGGTCTCTCCAAGTCGCTGACTATATTACTAACTAATGTTTCCTGATCTAAACCTACATACTAGTTTAAAACCTCACCAATGGAGCAACCAAAAGCCCCCATTGTCCCAGCTCTGTTCCGAGGCAACCTGTCAGGCATGTACAGGTCAGGCCTTCCCCAGAGATAGTCCCAGTGCCTCAAAAAAATCTAAACCCCACCCTGAAACCATTTCTCTAACCATGTTATCATCTAATCAACTCTCTTATTTCTGCTCTTGTTAGCATGTGACACTGGGAGCAAGACTAGATTTGAGGTCCTGCAATTTAATTTATCTCCTAACTTCCCATCTTCAGCTTTCAGGTCCTCATCCCGTTGTTTACCTAGGTTTTTTCTACCTCTGGTTGTTCACCCTCCTGGTCCAGAATGTCCTGCATCTGCTGTGTGACATCACTGACCCTGGCATGAGGGAGGCAACATACCATCCTGGATTCATGTCTGCACCCACAGAAATGCCTGTCTGTACCTATTACTATTGAATCCCCTAACACTATAGCCCTACCATTTGTTTCCTCCTATTCTATGCCACTGGGCCACCCTTGGTGCAATGAACCACTATCCCCTGAGAGGTCATTCCCCCCCCAGCAGTGTCCAAAGTGATACACCTGTTTGAGAGGACCATGATCACAGGGTCTTCTGCAATCCTTTCCTGAGCCTTTGACTTTATCTGATGGTCTCCCATTCCCTTTCTGCCCATGTAATCCTCACTTGTGGTGTAACCACCTCACTCAGCGTGCTGCCCACAACATTCTCAGTTGCAGACACTCCACAGCGAGTCCACCTACAGATCCATCTCCGAAAAATAGTGAGCAGGTAGCTGCAGCTGGACACACTTCTTGTACATGTGGTCGGCAGGTGCACGTTTTGAAGGGTGCATACACCCTTTCACTTATTTCCCACATTGCACAAGAGGTGCACAGCACAGATCTGAGATTTCCTATCATCACTCCTCTCTCGATTAAGCTAGTTAATCTCTCTAAGGGAATTTAATTAAGCTAATTATTTCAAACACTTCTATTATAGTTGAAAGTCCTTCCTTTTTATTGAAGCTAATATATTATACTTTAAAAACTCTAAGAAAATACTCTGCAGGTATCGCTTACCATTGGAACCGTGTCACTTTCTGAACTGCCCGCAAGTTCCTGAGACTGAGCATCACACTCACTCTTTCACATTCTACTCCCTATCTCACGTAACTCCCTGTTTTGCCCAACTCCAAAACACTCTCATCTAGCCAAGCAGTACTCACAGTGCAGTATATTTTCTGAAACTGCAGCCTGAATATAAATTAACTTTATATCCTGGCACTGTTTACTATACCTAGGTCTCATGACAGCAATGCACATTTTGAAGGGTGCATACTCTCTTTCACCTCTTTCCTTTACAGCCTTATCTAATAAGCTTTATTTTAAGCTCCAACCCCTCACCCTCAGGGATCTCTAAGGTGATCCCTGGAGATCAAAGTTACTCCCACAAACCTTTCTGCTTTAAGGGCTTTGTCTCTTCCCAGTCTGGTTAGTCTTAACCTTAATCCTTAGTCTTTTTCCCAACCTGCTCTCCATCTCTTAGGAGCTCTGAGGTGAAGGCTTTTTGCTAGGGTACTGCTTTTAGCCTACTGCTGCTTATTGCTCATAAATGTTTGCTTTTCAGATATTTTGAAGCAGTAATGTTCTTCAAGTGTGTCATGATCCCAGCTGATTGCAATACTGGGCAAGTCAGACCACAGAATGAACACTGACATGATAGAACACAAGTTCAATTTTGCCGTTGGTTATGATGGTGGTTTGTCCTTGAACATATTCACACAAATTTCCAATATTCTTAAGCGAAAAGATATGAGTCGATGGCACAAAATGAAAAAAAACATAGATCTAGATGTTAGTCAATTTGAAAAGACATTAACATAAACAGTAAAAACAAGCATTCAATATTTATCCCAGTGATGTATTTTTCAGAAATTCATTCCTAGAGAAACACCACGATCTCAACCCTTCAATTTCTTACTTGACTTGCTCTTTCTAGTTTTTCTTCCTGGGCCATTGAAACAGTTTAAGATCTCTTTCCAATTCTGATGGCTTAAATGTCTTCTAATGTCTAATAGAATAAAAAAGCTTCTCATATAAACTCACAGCTTTGGGACTGCACAAACTAAACTGTCTTTCTGCTGGAGTGAAACTGTTCTCTTGAACTGAAACTGGTTTCTTGTCAAATTAATATATCAAGATTCTCTGTTTATTTGGGTTTTTTAAGTACGTCATAATTTCAACACTTCACCAATTAACACCACAGGCATCTGACTAAGCAATTCCAAGTTATGTGCTGTTCGAAATGATCTACTTAGGCAAATTTTCTCAATGATTTGCTGACCTCTTTAAAAAAAACACAATTACCTTTGCAGAACTGAAACCCGAATACATCTGCCTTTATATTAAAAATCGAAATTCCCAAAAGATAATGATTTGTTTTATATGTTTATCACAAATGATAAAGTCACTTATATTCCAAAACATTTTCTCAAGGGTCAAGTAAATTCTCTCTGCTTTTGTTTTCTTAATGTATTTCAGCTATGGCGATTCCCATTGAGTACATATAGTGTTGGGTTCCAGGTAAAAAGCACTGGGGGCTTGTGATTGGGATAGCTTGCTACCCAAAATCTGCATTTGTATGCTTAGTTTAAGGGCCTTTGGAATTATCAGTGGGAGATAATAAATCACTAGAGAGTCTTAACAAGAGATGGCAATTGTTTCACACAACATGAGTTTCTTTCATTTTAGTAATATGTACAAATAAAGTTATCTAATTAGCTATAATTACAACTATCAGAAACTAGAGATGACATCTTTCTCATCAGGACCTCTTGTTACACTCAAAGACTGTTATAAGATTTGGTGAAGTTAATGCATCTTCAATATTAAAACATTCACAAGCATCACTTATATGACATAAAGAAGAATGAAATTCTGTGAGTGGATTGAAACATTTTGGAAGCAGGAAAGAAAGTTGTTTCCAGGACCACAATGGAACCCAGCAAACCCCTGACTCAGTGTGATCAATTCCAGCTGATATCCAATAATAGTTTCAATTATATGAGAAATGACTCATTTGTCCAAACCTATACTGATTCAAAAAAGTCTATTTGTTCACAAATGTTGCTCAGTGTTCTCAGCTGCAAGCTATGATTCTACAAGTTCAGTGACTGAGGATCAATCATTGTATAAAAGCACATATAGAAAGGTCACACTCATTAGTAATACTCATTCTGGAAAACAGATGGGTATACAAGTAAAACTTAACACAAGAACGTCCATCTGTTACTCAAATTAATGACATATCTAAATAAATGACATAAAATGATTCCAGAACAAGAATTATATTGTTTATTTTTCCATTAGTGCCTCACAATGATCTCAATACAATGATGAAAAGTTAAAAGCAATAGTGTACATTATTCTACATTCCTTACAGGGAACGTGTGCTTCAGGTTCAAACCCTGAAAACACAAGTATCACCATTCAAATACTTACCAATGTGGGGTTCATTCTCCACAAACAAATCCATCATTTCCAAGCTGGAATACTGGTCCACAGGTTGGAACATCCAAAATACAACGTGCCACATATGGCATCAGAAATCTTTCTGAAATTTTGTGGGAAAAAAACTCACAATATGTAGATGAGTGCTTTATACTAGCTGCTAATTTCAAACAAACCTAAGAAAACTGGCCCCTCACTGAGGCCAATAATCCTTCTTAGCTGGTCCATCTGCCTACCCAGGATACATTAGGTGCAGCTGGAATTTACTGCGCTGGCGTTTGGGGATGGTCTTCTCTTTTAATTTGATAAAGACAATGACACTGCTTTGCTTTAGTATCTCCAATCCAAAAGTCTTATCAAAGGATCTTTTTTTAAAAGGGATGCAACAAATTTAAAATGGATCAAAATAAAAACAAAAGAAATATGACCAAATAATTACTAATATGTCCTCCATGTTCAATATGTCATCCAGTCTATCGAAGGCATCAAGAGTACTGAGAGACATTGTGTGCTCATTTACTTGAATTACATGTTGCATTAGGAACATTTACCATTATGAATAAAGATTTGCTGAGTGAGAAGGGCTGTTTGAAATTTGTCCTCAGCCTACCTGCATTCTGTTTATTAGTTTACTAACTGTGGTGTTTGACACTTAAGATAAGAGAAAAATAGTCATTGAAAGCAAACGTTAATAGGTTGCAATCCACATGGTAGAACTGAGTTCCATCTGCAAAAGTCAAACATTACATGGTTATTAAGGACTAAGTGAGCATACTCCCATTGAACATGCCTTGTTGTAGACGTCATTAGAGCCAGTCATCTTGCTGATGCCTGCTTCATCTTCTAATTTCAGTAACGTCATCCTCTCAGAATTTATATACTCAACATCATTTCCCATCAGTCTTAATTTAGAAATTCCAGGAGCTGCAGTTATTTAGATGAAGCTAAGTATATGTCTTCTCTAGCTCTGATGTGGAGATGCCAATGTTGGACTGGGGTGAACAAAGTCAGACGTCTTGACACCAGATTATGGTCCAACAGGTTTATATGAAATCACAAGCTTTCTGAGCATTGCTTCTTCGTCAGGTGAATTCACTTCACCTGATGACGTATCAACTCTCCAAAGATTTGTGACTTCAAATAAACCCATTGGACTATAACCTGGTGTTGTGTAATTTCTGACTTTGCCTGCTGTAGCTATGGTAGCAAGTTAGTTTGTAAGTATATGTGAATTTGGAAGATAGAAATGAATTAACCCATGTTTTGTTTAAGCTTGACTTGTCTTGACTTCTGTCAAGGCTGCCATTGTGAGCAATGTTCCACAGACCTACAGACTTTGGCCCCAGTACAAGACAGATCCCTCATTTACTCTCAATTCCTTACACTGACAGGAACCATTCCATTTTCAGCAGGCAAGTTGTTCAATCTGGGAATGACTTTGAAGTTTATGGCACTGTTAGATTTGGAAGGAGCTACAAAGTTTCTTTGCATTGAAGGCACAAATACCTAATTTTGTCAGAAAAGACCTGTCTTCATTATCAGTGCTAAACTCAGAAGGTATTCACCAGAAAGGGTTGGCTTCTCAAGCCAGATCTCCATTCAACACACTCTAGAAGGATAGCTCTGCTGTGTGAAAATGTTCTCAATGTTCAGTCTTTTTGATTTGCTTGTCCTTCATCGCTTCCAAACATGTGATTTGCCATGTCATTCTTTCAGTCTTGGCTGCACCATTGTGCCAGAGATTTTGCTTCTCATGGGAAATACATTTTCCTTGGAAAAAAGGCACTGGTTCAAGTGGAGTAGCAGTTTTACTGCTCGACAAACTTCCCAAAAGTGCAAGGTGTCACTGTACCTTATATTTAATGCAGAGTTCTCCATACCAAACATTAGAAAGGCGGTGACCACTGATATTGTCAACCAACACACTTTTAGGAATACATAATAAGAAATCACTGCCACTTGTCCACGAGTATATTTGACAGAGAGAGAGGGAGAGAGAGAGAGAGAAAACCAAGATCAGATGAATCAGGCTGCACAGTTCTCACAATTTAGATTTGTTTTACTGAGGTAGTGACTACCTACCACCTCCAAGAATTAGACACAATGCCCCAGTTGAGGATAAAGAAGTGTTTTATACAGATTCACCCTAACTATCGCTTTTTGTACACAACATCTCAATTTTTAAAGCCCAGGGTCCCATATGCTTTTTCAGGCCTTTCTGAATCTTCTCTTCCATTATCAATTATTTGTGTGAACATACCCCACATCTTGCTTCTCCTGAAACCCCTTTAAGATTGTGCCATAATTTTACATTGCCTCTCTTCAGTCTTCCTCCTCAAATATATCACCTCATAATTCTCTGTATTAAATTTCATCAACCAAGTGCATCCCCAGCCCATTTCTCCAGTTTATCCATGTCCTTTCGAAGTCCATTGCTACCTCCAAATACTTCTAAGTTTTGTGTCAACTACAAATTTTAAAATTGTGTTGTCCACAGCCACGTCTCGATCATTCATATTATTCAAGCAGTGGTCCCAGCTGCCTGTGGAAGCTCACTTTATATCTTTCATCACTCTGATAAACCATGACTCTGTTTCCTGTCACTTTGCTAATTCTATATCTGTACTGCCACCATCCTCATTATTTCATGGGCTTCAGCACTGCGAACAGGTTTATTATGTGACATTTTGTCAAATGTCTTTTGGAAGTCCATAAGCACTAGATATCAACAACAAGCCCTGTAGCAGTATCAACCTGTTTTACCTTAAGAAAAAATACAATGAATTCCATTAAATAAGATTTGCAATTAACAAAGCTGTATTAGCTTTTCTTTATCCATCCAAACTCATCTAAGTGACAGGTAAGTTGGTTTTGGATTATGGTCTATAAAACCATCCAACAGCAGAGGTTATAGTGACTTGTTTGTGGTTGCTAGGTTTATGCTTTCAACCTCTATTGAACAAGTGTGTAACATTTGCAATGTTCTGGTGTCACAAAGCTAGTCTTTTTTCCCCTGAAAGCTGTTCCTTGGCTTAAGGATACCCTGTGCTGAAAATGTGTTGCTGGAAAAGCGCAGCAGGTCAGGCAGCATCCAAGGAGCAGGAGAATCGACGTTTCGGGCATGAGCCACTCTTCAGGAATGAGGAAAGTGTGCCAAGCAGGCTAAGATAAAAGGTAGGGAGGAGGGACTTGGGGGAGGGGCATTGGAAATGCGATAGGTGGAAGGAGGTTAAGAGGAGTTGAAGTGTTGAGCCACGGGGTGGTTGGGTTGGTTGGTCTGGGTGTCCCAGAGGTGTTCTCTGAAACGTTCTGCAAGTAGGCGGCCTGTGCCCCAATATAGAGGGGGCCACATCGGGTGCAGTGGATGCAGTAAATGATGTGTGTGGAGGTGCAGGTGAATTTGTGGTGGATATGGAAGGATCCCTCGGGGACTTGAAGGGAAGTAAGGGGGGGCGGTGTGGGCACAAATTTTGCCTTTCTTGTGGTTGCAGGGGAAGGTGTCGGGAGTGAAGGTTGGGTTGGTGGGGTGTGTGGACCTGACGAAGGAGTCACGGAGGGAGTGGTCTTTTCGGAACGCTGATAGGGGAGGGGAGGGAAATATATCCCTGGTGGTGGGGTCCGTTTGGAGGTGGCGGAAATGATGTCGAATGATACAATGTTTATGGAGGTTGGTGGGGTTGTACGTGAGGACCAGTGGGGTTCTGTCCTGGTGGCGATTGGAGGGGCGGGGCTCAAGGGCGGAGGAACGGGAAATGGAGGAGATGCGGTGGAGAGCATCGTCAACCACGTCTGGGAGGAAATTGCGGTCTTTACCTGAACCGTCTCAGACTCCTCCCTCTCCTTCCTAGACCTCTCCATTTCTATCTCATGCGACCGAATCAACGCGGACATTTACTATAAATCGACCGACTCCCACAGCTACCTCGACTACACCTCCTCCCATCCTGCCCCCTGTAAAAACGCCATCCCATATTCCCAATTCCTTCGTCTCCACCACATCTGCTCCCAGGAGGACCAGTCCAATACCATACAACCCAGATGGCCTCCTTCTTCAAAGACCGCAATTTCCCCCCAGTCCTCACTTTCTCCTCAAGGATACCCAGTCCATGATTTTGTTCAGAGGGGTAATAAACCAGGCTGGGCTCCAATCAGACCGGTTTGATACAGAGGTGAAAAGGATTTTGAGAGGCTTTTTATTTACATGTAAACAGATGAGACTTCAGGCCAAAGTGATCATGTTTAGAAGTGACTCGTATAATGAAAGGGGAGTGGTCAGCTTTCTAGCTGAGCAGATTAGTTCAGTCCAGAAGTGGTTTGGAGTTCAACAGTGAGCTGCGTGGAAACTCTCTCTTCTGCCCTTCTAACTTCAACCTGTAAGCATCTGACCCTGTTTTGTACTGTGCTTTAAAGGGGGTTTGCTTATTGGGACTGTTGTGTATATTCAGAACAGCGTACTAGTTTGGATAGACTGACTTCTGTAGGGGTTCTTTATTCTATTCTGCATTTTTCATTGTGTAATTTTGTGAATAATTGCTTTGTCTGTTTTAAACCTGGTAATCAACGTTGCGAACTTAATCCAGGTAATTTTCACTGTACAATAATCGAAACATATCGCAAAGTTATGGCTTGGGCTGCCTGCTTAACAATGTTTTGAGTTGTCTGGCCTAGTTCATAACATTAGTATTCTCAAACAACCCTGCCTCAAATAAGGAATGGAAAATAATGACCAGTAGCTCAGCATCCCCATGTCCCAATTATTGACCTATCTAGAATCTTCAACTATCTCCTTCACTATGAAGCAAATTCTTCCTCTGTAAAGAAAAATGCAAAGTACTAATTTGAGATATTAATACCTACTACCTCCGTGCAAACACAAGAAGTGGACAAGTAGGTTATTTGATGCAGTCATGTCTAAATGCAGCAAGAACTGGACAGGATTCAGGCTTCGACTAACAATTGGGATATAATATTTGTGCCACACAAGTGCTAGACAATGACCATCCTCAACAAGAGAGAATCTAATCATCAATCGTTAATATTCAATGGAATTCTCATCAATCAATCCTCCACTATCAACATTCTGGGGATCACATTGACAGGAACTGAATGGACCATATACTGTGGCTGCAAAAGCAGGTCAGAGACTAAGACTGCTGTGGTGAGTTACTCACCTCCTGACTTACCAAAGCTTGTCCACCATCTACAAGGCACAAGTCAGGAGTGTGATGGATACTCCCCACTCATCTGGATGAGTGCAGCTCCAACAACACTCAAGAAGCTGGACAGCATCCCTGGCAAATAAGGCTGCTGGATTGGCACCACATCTACAAACATCCACTCTCTCCACCATCAATACTCAGTTGCAACCATCTGTACCATCTACAAGATGCAGTGCAGAAATCTTCCAAGGTTCCTTAGATATTGCCTTCCAAACCCACAACCTCCTCCATCTTGGATGACAAGGGCAGCAGATTGAGCGATTGTATCAGTTAAGATTGTATTCATTGGAGTTTAGAAGAATCACATTGGCAGGGGGGGTGGAATCCATTAAAAAAATGATTGTGGAGGGGTCCAGAAACAGGGGTCATTTTTTAAAGATAAGGGGTTAACCTTTGAGGACTGAGATGAGGAGACATTTCTTCCCCCAGAGACTTAGGAGCCTGTGAAATTCATTACCATAGAAAGTGATTGAGGCTAATATGTTATGTATTTTCAACGAGGTAGATATAGCTTTTGTGGCTAAATGGATCAAGGGATATGGGGGGAGGATGGGTATGGGTTTTGAGCTCGAAGATCAGCCATGATCATATTGAATGGCAGAACAGGCTCCAAGGGTTGATGGCCTACTCCTTCTCCTGTATTTCTATACATGAGAACACCACCATCTGCAAGTGCCCTTCCAATCCTGTGCGATTCTGACTTGGAATCGTTTCACAGTCACCACGTCGACACTCCCTTCCTCATGGCTTTACAGATCTACCTATACAAAACGGCCAGTGGAAATTCAAGAACACAGCTCACCACCACTTTCTCAAAGGCAACCAATGCCCACATCCCATGCATGAATAAAAAAAACTGCAGTCCCTTGAGCCAGCTCCATCATTTGATAAGATTATGGCTGATCTGACTGTGGCCTCAACCTCTCTTTCCTATCTGCCTCTTGATAATCCTTGATTCCCTTATCAGTCAAAAATCCATCTAACTCAGCCCTGAATATAACTTCCATTGCCATTTGGAAAAGAGAATTCTGTAGATTAATGGTACTCTGAAAGAAAAATATTTCTTGTCACCTCAATCTTAAGATATAAATATGCAATAAAGTAACATAGGAGCTGGAACAGGCAATATAGCTGCTTGAGTCATTCAGTAATGTCATCCTTTATCCCGTTACCACCCTTCTCCCATTTGCTTGATATATTACCCAACAAAATCTATTGAACTTAATCTTGAAAATTCCAACAAGCCCAGTATCCACAGGCTACAGTTGCCTTTCTTGAGGATAGAAACATCATTGTTACATTCACCTTAACTGGCCAGTGCTATATGTTTCTTGTAGACACACTGAGATTCATGCACATTATATGATGAGGAAAATTCTTCCCTTTCTTAAGGCCCTTTTCATAACCAAATTAAGTTTTAGTATATGAATGCAAAATTTTTGGACCTTGAAATAAATACAATTCCTGTTAAAGACTGTGAAAATATGAGCCTACATTCACCAGCCATCAGTACACAATGAGTTAAAACCACTTGCATTTCAACAGGATTTATTTTAAGGCACAATACAAAGGAAAGAAATTGAAGAAAAATGTGAAGGATTTTGAATGTTTGGGAGATGTTGGTTTAGTCACTTGGTATTTAAAGTGATTGATGAGCTTTAATGAACTAGAAAACCATGACAACAGAATGATTAGCAGATGTTGACATGGGTTAAGCGCATATTAATGACTCAATGTTGATTTATTCAATGTTAGTTTGTGTGTCTTTTGATTTTTTTAATCTCGTGGTAATATCCATGAACTATAGAGATCAAAGGTAGACTTGATATGTTTTGAACACAATAGTCACCTTAGATTGTAGAGTGTGATGTACCTGACTTCATGCAATGAATTGTGAACTCAATTAAGAATTGTGCAGTTATGTGGAATGGTGAAGTTTGAAGTATGTGAGTCTACATGTTAGATTATGTAATGTGAGCTAGTTAAAAACCTCATTCAGTCGTTGTTATGACTGCACTCTGATGTTTAATGTAACAAAGTAAATTAGAACAGGAAAGTGCTCCCAATGAGTATAGCAGTTAACCAAGTTGTTGACAAACAGAATGGAATAAAAGACAGTGAAATATTGCAATACCCAGTTAGCTTACATCCTGTAATTTTTTTAAATGCAAATTCAGATCAATAACATAACAGCACGCTGACCAAGAGATATTTGATTTATATAGCACTTATGAATAAATTGAGTTTCTCTTTTCAGTAAAGACAAAAATAATTTCACCAAATGTAGTTCAGTGAGTATTGGTTAAACAATTTTGGTTGTTTAGTAAGTAAAATTTCAACATACTGTTTGTTTACATATTCCACAGTTTGTCTCCAAATGGTCAATGTTTTCCACTATTTGTATTCTTTATTAAAGGATTGCTATTATTGAGAGCCTATAGTTCTTGTCTGCATAAAAGTGTTAATATGTGACCAATGCAGAGATTTGAGAACATATATCAAGTTTATTTGTTGGAAGTAATTTTACTTATCCCATGTTGCTTAACTATTTGTTTCTAGATCATATCATTTGTGGTTTGTCCTTTGTCTAACTCATTCAACCCAATGGCTATTCCAATCCTAAAACATGGCACAAAGATATATAACGACATCAATGCTCATGAGTTTTCTTTCTAATATCTTTTTGTTATCTCCCATCTCTGAAAATTGTCCCCAATATTCTGAAAATTCTTTAAACAGGAGCTAATTACCACAACATTAATTATCTGTGATGGGAGTTTATTAACTACATCCACTAATATGTGACAAAATAATTTTTATCAGGTTCATTGGAAGCTTGGTAATTATGTAATCCTAACTGATTGAATGATCACAGTTTAATAACGAGATTCCACCATTCTGACAATGCTTAATCAACATGAGTTGTAACTTTGGAGCATTCCCAGCTTGCTCCAGAGACACTCACAGAAATATTACAATTCTTTTCCCTACATTTGTATAAATTATTTTATTTTCCTTAAGAAGTTTGTAGTAGCTACTTTTGCCAATATTGCAATCTTAAAGACAGTAATACTAAAAATATTACTGCAAAATGCAAAATAATGTGAAGCACTAATGCATAGACATTTCACAGCATGAATGCAAGAGAAAAAAATCTGGATTTACAAGGAAAATGAAGAAGCTGTGGCCATGGTGGAGATCTTTGCTAGACCTGGTTTAGCAGCAAAAAGGGTCTCAATAGGGCCAGGCTGGATGAGCCCAACAGGAAGGAGCAGCAAATGCGGGATCAGGGTGTAAGCACTCTGGAGGGAAAGGTAACCAGAGCAACAGAAGGAAGGTGGGTGCAGGGTACCTCCCGTAGACCATAGGGAGCCATAAAGAAGGTACCCACTACCTGACCGGCTGATGGACGAAAGGCAGAGAGTCAGGATAAAATATTTTTTTTTCTGGATGGCAAGATGTAACTAGTGGAGTGCCACAGGGTTCAGTCCTTGGACTCCAACTATTCACAATCTGCATTAATGACTTGGATACAGGGATAGAAGGCTCTATAGCCAAACTTGTGCAGGATACAAAAATAGGTAGGACGCTAAATTGCAATGAGGAAATAAGAACCTTACAAATGGATATAGATAGGTTAGGAGAGTGAGCCAAAATGTAGCAGATGGAGTTTAACGTAGATTAACTGCAAGGTCATGTGTTTTGGTCGATCAATTCGGAGTGCGACCTATTATCTTAATGGGGAGAGACTGCAATACAGAGGGTTCTAGATGTACTCATTCCTGAGTCACAGAAAACTAGCATGCAGATTCACCAGATAATAAAGAAAGCGAATGGAATGTTGTCTTTTATAGCTAAAGTAATAGAATATAAAGGAAGTATTGTTGCAACTATAGAAGGTGTTAGTAAAATCACACCTGGAGTATTGTACACAGTTTTAGAACATAAAACATAGAATAATACAGCACAGAACAGGCCCTTCAGCCCTCGATGTTGCGCTGACCTGTGAAGTCATTTAAGCTCATCCCACATACTATCCCATCATCATCCGTGTGCTTTACCAAGGATTGTTTAAATGCCCCTAATGTGGCTGAGTTAACTACATTGGCAGGCAGGGCAATCCATGCCCTTTCCACTCACTGAGTAAAAAACCTGCCTCTGTCTTAAATCTATCACCCCTCAATTTGTAGTTATGGTCCCCTGGTCCCCTTATTTGAGGAAAGATGTAGTGGCATTGGAAGCAATTCAGAGGAGATTCACTAGATTGATCTCAGAAATGAAAGGTTTGTCATATGAAGAGAGATTGAACAGTTTAGGCTTTACTCTCTGGAATTTAGAAGAATGAGGGGAGATCAAATTGAGGTTTTTTAGTTGCTAAAAGATGTGGATAAAATAGATGTGCAGCAGATGCTTCCACTTGAGGGGCATTCTAAGATGAGAGGTCATAATAAGGGGTAACAAATTTAAAAAGGTGTTGAGGAGAAACTACATCTCACAAAGCGTTGTGAATTTGTGAAATTTGCTACCCCAAAGTGCCATGGCTGTTGGGACTGGAAGTAAAGTTAAGGAGGAGCTAGGCAGATTTTTAATTGGTAATGGGTTGAAGGGAAATGGGGAGAAGGCAGGAAGACGAAGATGAGGAGCATATCAGCCACGGTCGTATGGCGGAGCGCACTCAATGGCCAAATGGCATAATTCTGCTGCTTTATCTTATGAACTTTTCCACCAGTAACCAATACATTATTGAAGGTGGCAGAACCAAGTTGAGAGTATAGTTAATAGACCAAATGGCACTCACGGCTTTATTCATAGGATACAAAAGCAAGGAGATAACATAAAACTGGTTTAGAATGCTGATTCGGCATCAACTTGAATATTAAATCAGATGCTAGATGCTTGATTTTAAGAAGGATGTAAATGGCATTAAAGGGCGGCAGAAAAGATTTACAAGTGTTGAGAAACTTCAATTGCATAGATCAGTGGTTCCTAACTTTTTCAGTAGAGGCACACCTCAAATGAGAGAAACAATTCCAATTTTCAGCTGGATTGATTGCTCATAAACAGCATATTTACCTGCATGTCATACGATTACAGCCTTACTAGAGTGGTTTGCAAGTAGTCCATCAAACAAGCGTACAAGTTATCCACTTCTTGGAATCTTCTATGCATGCATGGTGCTGACCTTTTGCGCAGACACAGTATTGGTGCTACTTCTTCACAAGAACTTTACTGCTCACTTCTCACCTTGCCATGGCACTCCGGTTGAAAACCTCAAAGATAGATATACAAGAGAAGTCATCTGTTTTCCTGAGAGAGTGGATTACTGAGGAGAGATTTGATAGAGATGTAAGGCAGAATCTTCTCAGGCTCTGCACAATATGGGCCACAGTTAGATGAACAGGAGAATTGAGCAAGATGTTCGGTGAAGCCCATCTCAACATTGAGATCATCTGGTCGCATCCTATTTGCTTTTCTCAAGCAAGTGGAGAGATTCTCACTAGGCAGTGGTGAGTTCCCAATTGACGGTCTTTATTACTTTCTAAGTAGCTTGTTAACAATTAACCAAAAGTTCCGAATGTACTAAAATCACCATACAAACAAGGCTTCAGGACAACTCAACATGAAACCCAGAGCGGGTTCTTGGTCGAGTCAACTCACCACTTGCTCCAAAGTGGCAATGGAAAGAATACACGTCAGAGTCATACAGCACAGACACAGACTCTTCGGTCGAACTCGTCCATGCCAAACAAAATCCCAAACTAAGCTAATCCCACCTGCCTGCTCCTGGCCCACAATCCTCCAAAACTTTCTTATTCATGTTGTCACCTAAGTGTCTTTGAAACATTGTAATTGTGCCCACATCCAGCACTTCCTCATGAAAATCATTCCACATGTGAACTCCATTAGCCCTCATATCTTTTTTAAATCTCCCTCCTCTCACCTTAGAAATGTACGCCGAGTTTTGAAATCTCCATCCTAGGGAAACAACACCTATTATGAATCCTATCTATTCCTCTCATGATTTTATCAACTTCCATCAGGTCACCACTCAATGTTCTATGCTTCAGTGAAAAAAGTCCTAGAAATGTACGCCGAGTTTTGAAATCTCCATCCTAGGGAAACAACATCTATTATGAATCCTATCTATTCCTCTCATGATTTTATCAACTTCCATAAGGTCACCACTCAATGTTCTATGCTTCAGTGAAAAAAGTCCTAGCCTATCGAGTCTTTCCTTATAATTCAGAGAAGGACACAATCCACCAAGACCAGCCATACACATGGACATTGGCACTCCACTTTCAGGGAGTCAAAATCCTGGCATCCTCTAATGCACTGGGACTGCTTCCTTCAAGGGCACACTGATGTAGCAGGACACACCAGCAATCAGCAGTGTATGGCCGCATTGGCTATGGATTCTCTTCAGGAAAGGAACCCATTACATGACATGGACCAAGCTGCCCCCTTACTCTCTCAGTGGACATTCACCTGTTGCCTACTGGCATGCCCTCAGCTTTGCCCTGCTATGCCCTGCATTGGCAATTGGTACAGTCAGGCAATCAGGTGGATGGTGATTGTGTGCAGCATCTCTCAGTAACCAGGTCATGCACCTTGGCATATGTCAGTGTGCCATGTCACTCTCGCACCTGCACCATGTGACCTCATTCTTTATGCCTAACAGATGGCATCTGCAGCAAACAGAGCAACATGTCTAAAGTCTTAGGGGAAATCCTTCAGTCAGGAGTGCCCAATATGGGCAATCTCCCATACCAGTCCCAGGCTTCAACCATGGTCTTATGTCCAATTGGAGTGGAGCTCCACAGGGAAATCATGCTTCCATACTCCAGAGTAAGTCATGGTCAGTTCTTTGTCTCCGTAGGGGCCAGTCTTTTGGGGATGGGGCTGGGAGTGGCGGGGGTGGGGGGGGGAGGGGGGGAGTGGATGGGCAGGGGGGCGTGAAGGACCACTAGAGGCAGGTATATGTGTGTCCACCAGCTAGGGATGTAGGCAGGTTAAGTTTGGCACTGTTAGTTCAGGTTGCTTGAAGAGATGGTCATCTGGAATGGAGTGGGGAGGGATGCTGGAGAAGTTGGACTATGGATAGGAAAGGGACAAAGGTAGGCAGTTGCATTCATATATATACAGATTTGATGATAATAGAGACAATTGTTAGGTCTGTGAGGTGGCTGGAATAGGCACCTAGAGAAGAAACAGTGGAGTTGGGGGCATCAAAGGTGTATTATTGCTGTAGCTGAAAGCCACTGGCAGAGGACCATTGACTTTCAATGTAATTGTGAATCACACGGATGGAATGCAATATGGAGAATAGCTTCAAAATGTATTCCTAATGGATTGTAATTGGCAGGGTAAATTTGGGGATTTGTGAGGGAGAGGTTTCCACCTGCAAATTGGTCACTGACCATTCACTTGGGAACAAAATCATCGTGAAGTGCATGTTAATGGGCCACATGGGGATGCAGAGTCCCTACCCTGTCACCAGCTATCCTGCCATATTGACTGTCTCAGTTCTACCTCCCTGTCACCATCCCTGCTAGGCAACTTCCTGGTGACTTTGAGAGATTATTTTGACCTGTTTTTTTTTAAGCGGTTTTAAGGCTGAGGTAATGTCCAGTCTACCAGAGTTTCTAGAGTAAGCAGCTTTGAGGCCTTATTTTTTAAAAGTTAGAACAATAAAAGCAGCCTGCATGGGTGTGGTCAAACTCCCACAGAACCAGGATCTTTAGTTTAGCTTTTAGCAGTTGCTGTTAGGGTTTTGAAGAAGTGGAAGCTATTTGTTCCCTCTCTCAATTGTAGTCAAAAGCTGCAGATTTTCTTCCTGCTATGCGAGTTGCATGTGAGACAATTTCGTTTCTGAATTTGCTTTTTGCCAAGAGGTATGGTTGTGGGATATTATTATATTGGAACAGTTAATTAGTAATAGTTACTGTATCTATTATTCTGTTAAGTTTTCCTATAGAATTGTTATTCCAATTCCTTCTTTCTTTTGTTGTATTTTAACTATAATGGATTAATAAAATGTGTTTTGCTTTAAATCCAGTGGTTTGAATTGTGTCTGGAATTCCACATATCACACTTACCTTTAAAATAAGAAAAAGTTAAGGTTTGGACCATCCTCTGATATTTTGAGGGGTTTAGTCCAGTCCACAACACCTGAGATATACGCACAGAGCTATCCGAACAGTAGGCAATGTTAAGAGGGAAGGGAACCTATGGCATCATAGAATCATAGAAGCCCTATACTGTGGAAAGAGGTAATTTGGTTCATCGAATCCATACTGGCTCTCCAAAGAGCATCCCACCCAGACCTAGCTCCTAACCTCACATTTATAATGGCTAATCCATCTATCCTGCTTATCCCTGAACACTATGGGGCCAATCCACCTAACTAATCTTTGGACTATGGGAGGAAACCAGAGCACCAGGAGGAAACCCACACAGACACAAAGAGAACATGTAAACTCTGTACAGATAGTCACCCACGGCTGGAATCAAACCTGGGTCCCTGGTGCTTTTAGGCAGCAGTGCTAACCACAAAGCCATCATACCTCCCAGTGCTAATGCCATGCACACACATTGCTATCCCTACTCCCATACAATGTGCTTGGCACAATTTTGGCGAGAAACGAGAAACATCTTCTAAAAGAGAAGGAGTCATTCCTCCGTGCCCTATGAAGGATCTTCAGGCAAAACAAGTAGAGACAACCACACAAATAGTGGAACACAATGGTTTACAAAATGTAATAACTGTCAATTTAACAGTTTTTGAAAAATCAAACTTTCAACGTGATAGTGTTTGCAAAAATGTGATGTGCATCACATTTAATGCTTATGTTGATAACATTTTGACAATTCCACATTAAACTGTAATATTTTATGCAAAAATAAAAACCCTCTACTGTCTCCAGTTTTGAGGAAACTCCGTAACAAAAGCACACATTGAGCTGTTTTGACATGTGTGGATTCTTAGAATCAAAGATATTGTTGGCACTGAATTGTAACTGCTCACTTTCACTATAGAAAGTCTGAGGCTAGAGAAAGGTTAATTTGAATGTGATCTTCATAATTATATGATGCAAAATACCTGGCAAATACTGTCTCACTTCTGTTAATGATCATATTGTAAGTAAATTTGATCCATATTTTAGTTTGTTTGAATGAAGATTAGCATTTGGTTTTCACAAGTTGAAATTCTACAAATTCACCTTCAATAGGGCCACTGCTCAATTTGCTAAATCCTTTGGTTAAATATTTCCAGAAACCTTTAATTTCAGAAAAGACTTGATGGTCCGAATGACCAACTTCTATTCCTATGTGTTGCAACTGTATATAATTTTATATTTCTGGTAGCTTGCTCACATACTTGCTCTAAAAAAAGAGATAAATAAATAAAAATAAATGGGGCGGCATGGTATCTCAGTGGTTAGCACTGCTGACTCACAGCGCTAGGCTCCCACGTTTGATTCCTGCCTTGGGTGACTGTCTGCGTGGAGTTTGCACATTCTCCCTGTGTCTGCGTTGGTTTGCTTTGGTTTCCTCCCACAGCCCAAAGATGTGCAGGTCAGGTGAATTGGCCATGCTAAATTATCCATAGAGTTAGGTGCATTAGTCAGGGATAATATATAGAAAAGGGAAATGGGTCTGGGTGGGTTACTCTCTG
>NC_057726.1:45112285-45125782 GCF_004010195.1 Chiloscyllium plagiosum
CAGTCTATATGTAGATGAAAATGTCATGATTTTTGCTTTACTTTTCTGACAAGCCCTTTCATGGATCATTACTATTTTATCATTTCTTTTAAATGATAGACATGTTCTTCTCGTTTTTAGCATTGTGAAGTACGTGTTGAGATTGTACAGAAAATAATAGTCTGCAATGAAGCAGATGTTAAGAATATTAAGTGCATAGAGTTATTTGAAATACAGAGCCAAATAAGGTATCTGTAACAAAGGAAAGAGATGTGAGGGGAGAAGCAGTGAGTGCTGATGTGGAAAGATGAATAATCAGAATAAAATTTCAGTCTAGAAGTAAGCACCACAATAAATCTGTCGGCTCAGCATCTGTTACAGGAAAACAAAATTAGAATATGAAGATTTGAAAACACCTAAGAAGGATGGGTCACTGTTTATTAAAGGTAAGCCACTCCAGGAGTAATGGGAATACTGGAATTGCTTCAATATTTGCAAGGGAATGAAGGCCCTGTACCTGTTTGTTATCCAGCAGTCTCTGCTGACAAGAAGGATATTTGGAAGACTGAGTCCAACAGAATCCCAAACACAGACTATTAGATACATAGAATAGTCACACATGCAAGGTAAGGAGGGCATCAAGTCGTGGTCATCAGAAGAGATGAAGAGAAAATAAAAAGTGTTGCATTCAGTGGAGCATTTGCTATAGTAGGAATTGGCTGGTGTCTGTCTTAGAGCTGAAGGCATCAAAAGATATGGGGAGAAAGCTGGAACTAGGTCCTGAGTTGGAGGGATATACTGAATGGCGGAACAGGTTTGAAAGGTTGAAAAACATACTCCTGCTCCAATTTGCTATGCTTCTGTGTTTACCTTTGTTGCACAACACAATTCATTTTTTCAAATTATATTTACTCAAGCTCCATTCTGGGATTTGAACACAAATCCTATTCTGACTCTCCATTGCAGTAGTGAGGGGTGATATGCTATCAGAGATATGGATGAGACATGCACCTGAGGCTCCTAACCTAAACTATCTCACTATCCTCCATATACCTATCCAATGCCCGCTTAAATGCCCATAAAGAGGGGGAGTCCACCACTGTTACTGGCAGGGCATTCCATGAACTTACGACTCGCTGAGTGAAGGACCTACCCCTAACATCAGTCCTATATCTACCCCCCCTTACTTTAAAGCTATGCCCCCTTGTAATAGCTGACTCCATACGCGGGAAAAGGTTCATACTGTCGTCCCTATCTGACCCCCTAATCATCTTGTACACCTCAATCAGGTCACCCCTAAACCTTCTTTTCTCTAGTGAAAACAGCCCCAAGTGCCTCAGTCTTTCCTCATACGATTTTCCTTCCATACCAGGCAACATCCTGGTAAACCTCCTCTGCACCCGTTCCAATGCCTCCACATCCTTCCTATAGTAGAGACAAGTAGAGACAACCACACAAATAGTGGAACACAATGGTTTACAAAATGTAATAACTGTCAATCTAACAGTTTTTGAAAAATCAAACTTTCAACGTGATGGTGTTTGCAAAAATGTGATGTGCATCACATTTAATGCTTATGTTGATAACATTTTGACAATTCCACATTAAACTGTAATATTTTATGCAAAAATAAAAATCCTCCACTGTCTCCAGTTTTGAGGAAACTCCGTAACAAAAGCGCACATTGAGCTGTTTTGACATGTGTGGATTCTTAGAATCAAAGATATTGTTGGCACTGAATTGTAACGGCTCACTTTCATTATAGAAAGTCTGAGGCTAGAGAAAGGTTAATTTGAATGTGATCTTCATAATTATGTGATGCAAAATACCTGGCAAATACTGTCTCACTTCTGTTAATGATCATATTGTAAGTATATTTGATCCATATTTTAGTTTGTTTGAATGAAGATTAGCATTTGGTTTTCACAAGTTGAAATTCTACAAATTCACCTTCAATAGGGCCACTGCTCAATTTGCTAAATCCTTTCTTGGTTAAATATTTCCAGAAACCTTTAATTTCAGAATAGACTTGATGGTCCGAATGACCAACTTCTATTCCTATGTGTTGCAACTGTATATAATTTTATATTTCTGGTAGCTTGCTCACATACTTGCTCTCAAAAAAGAGATAAATAAATAAAAATAAATGGAGCGGCATGGTGACTCAGTGGTTAGCACTGCTGCCTCACAGCGCTAGGCTCCCACGTTTGATTCCTGCCTTGGGTGACTGTCTGTGTGGAGTTTGCACATTCTCCCTGTGTCTGCGTGGGTTTGCTTTGGTTTCCTCCCACAGCCCAAAGATGTGCAGGTCAGGTGAATTGGCCATGCTAAATTATCCAAAGTGTTAGGTGCATTAGTCAGGGATAATATATAGAACAGGGAAATGGGTCTGGGTGGGTTACTCTCTGAAGGCTCAGTGTGGACTTGTTGGGCTAAAGGGCTTGTTTCCATTCTGTTGGGAATCTAAACTAATCAAAATCATACTCTAATTTTTCCCCACCCTTAATTTTTTTTCATCATTCTTTTCCTTTTTTATATTTCATTCAATCTTCTGACCTGACACGTGTCGTAGCACAATTATACATTTTTTAATTCTGATACTATCTTTAACTCTGATAAAGAGTCATCTAAACTCAAGACATTAGCTCACTCTCTCTCCATGGAGGCTGCCTGACCCATTGTGATTTACAGCATTTTTTTTGTTTTCAGTACAGATTCCAGCATCTGCAGTAATTTGCTCCTCCAGCTTTAACATTTCCAGTGGACCTAAGGATTTTTTCTTACTCTTTGGAATATGTATTCTGAAATATCCCCTGAAAATGTTTTGCTCCTCAAGCTTTAACATTTCCAGTGGACCTATGGATGGTGGATCCATTCAAGTAGGATTTTTTCTTACTCTTTGGAATATGTATTCTGAAATATCCCCTGAAAATGTCTGCTGCTGTATCTCTATTGGCCTCTGCTTTGACCTAATTTGCTAATTCATTTTGGCCAGCTTTGCTTTGTTGCCCTTATAACTGCCTTATTACAATTTTTAAAAAATAGTCTCGGGCCCAATCCTCTGTCTCAAACTGAATGTAACATTCAAACATATTATGGTCATTGCGAGCTAAGTGTCCCTTCATTGTGAGATCATTCGTTAATGGTACCTCATTGCACAATACTAGGTCTAATGCAGCCTGCTGTGTGGCCAGCTTCAGAACATGTTGTTCTCAGAAACTATCCTGAGAGCATTCTATGAACTCCTCATCCGGTCTACCTTACCATCTGCCACTTCCAGTCTATATGTAGATGAAAATGTCATGATTTTTGCTTTACTTTTCTGACAAGCCCTTTCATGGATCATTACTATTTTATCATTTCTTTTAAATGATAGAAATGTTCTTCTCGTTTTTAGCATTGTGAAGTACGTGTTGAGATTGTACAGAAAATAATAGTCTGCAATGAAGCAGATGCTAAGAATATTAAGTGCATAGAGTTATTTGAAATACAGAGCCAAATAAGGTATCTGTAACAAAGGAAAGAGATGTGAGGGGAGAAGCAGTGAGTGCTGATGTGGAAAGATGAATAATCAGAAAAAATTTCAGTCTAGAAGTAAACACCACAATAAATCTGTCGGCTCAGCATCTGTTACAGGAAAACAAAATTAGAATATGAAGATTTGAAAACACCTAACAATAGGTAAGAAGGATGGGTCACTGTTTATTAAAGGTAAGTCACTCCAGGAGTAATGTGAATACTGGAATTGCTTCAATATTTGCAAGGAAATGAAGGACCTGTACCTGTTTGTTATCCAGCAGTCTCTCCTGACAAGATGGATATTTGGAAGACTGAGTCCAACAGAATCCCAAACACAGACTATTAGATACATAGAATAGTCACACATGCAAGGTAAGGAGGGCATCAAGTCGTGGTCATCAGAAGAGATGAGGAGAAAAGAAAAAGTGTTGCATTCAGTGGAGCATTTGCTATAGCAGGAATTGGCTGGTGTCAGTCTTAGAGCTGAAGGCATCAAAAGGTATGGGGAGAAAGCTGGAACAAGGTCCTGAGTTGGAGGGATATACTGAATGGCGGAACAGGTTTGAAAGGTTGAAAAACTTACTCCTGCTCCAATTTGCTATGCTTCTATGTTTACCTTTGTTGCACAACACAATTCTTTTTTTCAAATTATATTTACTCAAGCTCCATTCTGGGATTTGAACACAAATCCCATTCTGACTCTCCATTGCAGTATTGAGGGGTGATATGTTATCAGAGATATGGATGAGACATGCACCTGAGGCTCCATATACTCTCTCCAGAAGATACAAAAAACCCGATGGTTCTATTTGAACAGAAATCAGTGGAATTCTCCTTTGTTTCCTAGCCAACATTTTATTTCCATCACTTATCACTGCAACTGTTCAAGACCATAAGACTATAAGACATAGGAACAGAAATTAGACCATTCAGCTCTCTGAGTCACTCTGCCATTCAATCATGGTCGATAGGTTTCTCAGTCCCCTTTTCTCCCAACTTCTCCCTAAGCAATCAAGAACCTATCTATCCGTATCTTTAATATACTCAAAGACCTGGTCTCCACAGCCTTCTGTGGTAATTAATTCCATAGATTCACCACTCTCTGGTTGACTAAGTTTCTCCTCATCTCCTAAAGGGTCTTCCCTTTATTCTAAGGCTATGTCCTTGAATCCTAGTCTCACCAGCTAATGGAAACATCTTCCCAATGTCCATTCCATCCAGGCCTTTCAGTATTCTGTAAGTTTCAAATAGATACCCCATCATCCTTCTAAACTCCATCAAGTATAGTCCCAGAGTCCTCAAACATTTGTCGTATGTTAAGCCTTTTATTCCTGGAAACATTCTCATGAACTTCCTCCAGACCTGCTCCAGGACCAATACATCCTTCCTGAAATACAGGGCCCAAAATTGCTCACAATATTTTAAATGTGGTCTGACTAGAGCCTGATAAAGCCGCAGAAGTACATCCCTGCTTTTATATTCTGGTCCTCTCAAAATAAATGCCAACAGTGCATTTGCTTTCCTAATTACCAACTCAACCTGCAAGTTAACCCTAAGAGAATCCCGGACTAGGGCTCCCAAGTGTCTTTGCACTTCAGATTTCTGAATTTTCTGGTCAGTTAGAAAATAGTCTATGCTTCTATTCTTCCTACTGAAGTGCATGACCTGACACTTTCCCATGTTGTGTTTCATCTGCCATTTCTGAGCCCATTCTCCTAATCTGTCCAAATCCTTCTGCAGCGTTTCCCTCCTCCTCAGTACTACCTATCCCTCCACATATCTTTATACCATCTGCAAATGTAGCCAGAGTTGCATCAGTTCCTTCATCTAGATAGTTCATGTATAATCAATCAGTTATGAACAGTATTATTGCCTATTGGACACGACTGCATAAAGTGATATATCTCCTCAAACGCCATAATGACTGAACTTTAAAAACACTCCCTTAACAGAATTTTCTTGAGGTATTTTTAAATTATGAAAAGGCAATCTAAATTCTAGGGAGGCAATGGCCTAGTAGAATTATTGCTAGACTGGTCTAGCCTACATGGGAATCCAAGCCCACAGCAAAATGGTTAATTCTTAACTACCATGGTGATCAAAAAAATGCACATTCTTCTCACAAGAAACATTTGCTGAACATTTAGAAAGCATTAGTTAGGACTGGGCAGACGTCTTGCACCTAATTTTGCTGTTGCACTTTAGTAAGAGTTGAATGTTTGTTTAGCCCAGCTAGGAGAAATTGCAGAGTTTTGCTCTCCTGATGTGGTTGGTGATATTAAGGCTTTGAAAGGAGGTAGATGTGGATCATGAGACTATTTTCCAGCATAATGGAGAAGGATCCTTAACGAGCCATTATTTTCTGCACCATGAAGAAGTTATGAAATTATTGATCTAACATTGATTTTCTCTCTCTCCACATGTATTAATGGCCCCTGGAAGTTTCTGGGCCTCTGCTAAGTTGATATAATCTATTTAAGCATTTGGAAATGCTCCTGACAAAATTTATACAGGCCTTGAGCTGGGAGATGGGCAAAGAGGGAAGCACCAGTCATGCATACATTGATTGAAAGGGTCCAAAAAGGTGTGATTGATATAGTGTAAACCATTACCTCCTAAAAATGAAATAATTAACATGTGTTCGAAGACAGGAAACAGACTTCATGAGATGGCTGTGCTCACCAGTTGCCTTCCTCAGATGGAAAATTAAGATGATAAGATAGGAGACCCATTGGAGAGACTCCTATCACTCCAGCTGGAGAACAGGATGCTCTCCTTACAAGGTAGTGGGATCAAAAGATCCTGTGCCAAACCTTTGTTCATCTCTAGTATCTACAAACCACCCTCAAATGTCATGGTTTGAGCCTTCCCTGTTAATTTCATGAATAGTCTCTACCTCAAACTGCTGCTTATTAAAAACCATCTTAAAATTACTTAAGTAACCTTTCTTCAAAAAAAAACTTACTGTGAACCCCAAAACTTACACTTACATATTTGCAAAAAGAAGATGAATGGAAGATCAGATTGAGTTTTATAAAATTCAAAATGGATTAAATGATGTTCAGATTGACCATTTATTCCAATTTACAGATGAGGGTGAGGCAGAACTGATATTTTAAGTTCTACAATGTCAGCTCTAGGTTATGATTTGGAGGTGCTGGTGTTGGACTGGGGAGGACAAAGTTAAAAAATCACACAATACCAGTTTATAGTCCAAAAGGATTATTTGGAAGCACTAGCATTTGAGGTGCTGCTCTTTCATCAGGTGGTTGTGGAATATCTAGTTTAGACATTTTACTGGAGCGATTTTACTGGAGACCTCCAAATAGGCCTTACAAGAACTAGATTGGTTAGGACAGGCATCACCTCTTACTGGAGGGCGAGCCTACAAGAAATTCAAGGCTAGAGGGATTGCTGGACTAGCTTTGCTCGACCAGATGAGATAGAGAAGGATTTTCCAGACACTTCCCCATATTAGCCCTGGCTTTAAACCTGGTTTTTCACTGTTCCCATAAGTTTACGTTGTTTTTGGTAGGACATGGTGAATACACATTGTAGCAAACAAGTATGATAGTTGCATGGAGCTGGTTGGCTGAACAAAATGGTCTCTCAGTTATATGCTTTTGTTCATTTTTTAAAAGTAGTTTTTGAAGACATTTACATGAGTGAAATTCACCTCAAACAGCAGCATAAATATGCAATGGTGAATTGTCGTGAGCAAGAGACTCCTCGTCAATTTTACATCATCAACAGTTGCTGGATGATTTGCACTTTGCCTCGTTCAGCCTCACAGAAGTTTGGTGCATATCTCTGCATCAGTTTCAAGATTTGTTGATTCTAAACATTTATAGCAGCAGGGAAATGGGGTTAAGAAACTTATTAGCCTGATTGAATGGCGGAGCAGACTCAATGGGCTGAATGGCCTAATTTCTGCTCCTATGTCTCATGGTTTTATAACTGACTACCTATGCTACCTTGATATTTAATGATGTAAGGACCCTTTTAAATGCAAAGTTTATATTTTTGGTATGTCACTGAACATCACTGGTGCAGAAAGAGAACAACTGAAGCGGCAAACTCTCATTGTTCAGTTGGGAAATGAGTATTAGAAAATTTTTACATTTTAAGTTTTTAATTTTTTCTTATTTTTCTGTTAGCTTAACCTGTCTCTATCCTATCTTTCTGTAGGCGCCTTGTGTCACCCTCACTACTTGCCTTTCCATTTTTGTTTGTCATCTGGCATCTTGTTCACAGTACATTAACTTTCCTCAGCCAAGTCATTAATATTTTTTGTAAATAACTATGGCCCCAGCACTGATCCATGTGGCACGCCATTAGTTACATATTGCTAACCTGAAAATGTTCCCCTCATCCCAACACTGTTTTCAATTAGATATCCAATCCTCTATCCATGTTAACATACTGTACTATCCACAACACCATCTCATTAAGCAGCCGAATGTGTGATACTTTACAAATGCTCTCTGAAAATACAAAATGTATTACATCCACTGCTTCTCCTTTCTTTATCTGGCATGTTACCTCCCCAAAGAATTCTAATAAATTAAATCATCTCTATGATGTTATCTCAATGATCACTATCCAGGCTTCAGTTCACCTTACAGTGTTATAGATCTTTCAACTGTACCTTTCTTAGTAGTCTTAGCTATTGGATTACCTTTATATTTTACAGTCTACATTTTGGCTGAACAGTTTAGCTTTCTTAAAACTTCCAAAATGCCACTCAAACACTCTCAGCTTTAAAAACCCATTTCAAAGTCGGTTCAGAATTTCCTTGAAACTCAATGTAAGCATAAACTTTCAGCTTTAAATGCATGGTCAAAGCAAAATCTTAAAAACCACACTTAATGAATGTTACAATTAGTCAGCAAGCATGATGATCAACTCAGTCATGATTATTTTTTATTGTATGATTCAACTCAACAAGCACCAGTCATAAACCAATTTTAAAACACGTGATTAGTTTGACATAATCCAGAATCCAGGTTACATGTTTCACTCATTTCACTGTGCTGATGCTCAAATCATGAGGCCCTTATTTCCAATATCAAGTTCAATTTCAATATTCTTCCTATGTTGTCCTTATCTATCCAAGAAATGTTGCACATTAATCAGTCTGTTGGCCTCCACTTTTGTATAAGGGCTCTCAAGTTGCATTGCAATTATGAACATCTGTCATTTTCAACTGTGTAAATCAATTGTGCTGAAAGAATATCCCAGAATGGAAAGAACATTCCTTTTTAATCAGAGTTTTAATCAGAGTATGTTTGTAGAGTGTCTAAAATTTCTGTATTATTGCTACAATATCTTCAATATTCCCACAAATGGAGAATAAATTGCATGCACAGTCAACATAGTTTACTTCATATTTGGAAGTTAACCTTGTGACCCAACTTTACTACGTACTCTTCATTCACTCTATCATGTAATAAGATCACTTAACTACAACAAATCTGTATTTTGTAAGATCAGTCAATGATATCATTAGTGGAAAATCTGAACTTTATGAATGTCTTGTTTGCACATTCCATTAATGCACAGTTAGAAAAAGTTAAGCATACCATGGCACATTGAAATATAGAGTAATTTAAAAAGACAGACAGAATGCAAAACTAACTCAGTTTTGTAGAACTCAAGGGCAATTTTATATATAAATGTGCATTAATTTTAAATCTTGGAATCTATTCACAGAGCAAAAATTATGTCTGTTGAGATAAATATTGTAATTATTAAAGAAGACCCTGGAGAATATGATTTAAAAAGACCAATTATTCATTGTGATAATTAAAGTAAATTATTTTAAATTAGAAAGAAGTTTTATTTTCCTTATTCCCTCTTAACAGTAGTGTTCTGTGATAACTATCAGAAGGCACAATTCAACATACCAAAAACTATCTGAATCCATGAGTAATTATAGATGGCATCCCAGCTATGGGCAAAATCCATCCCAACAGAAGCTTTAAACATATTCAATAGACTATGTGAAAGCTGCTTATGCAATGTACATAATTCTTGTATTTAAAAAGCATCTTATCATATTGAAATGCCTGAATGAATTATTTTTGAAGTGGGGAAATATATAATTCCAATGATTTATATATGTCACAGAGTTTAAGTTAGGCAAACTACTTTTAGCTTCCTTTGTTCTTGATTTACATAAGAACCAAGTTGTTAGGTTCAAAAACATTTTTTTTACTTCAACGCACTATGTCCATGTTTCTTGCTCATTAAATGGTGTCCATTTGAAAACTAAATACATTTTCTGCTGTAGATATCCATCTGGTAGAAAATTTAAAGGTACCATGTTTTGCATTTCATAAAATTCATTGTATGAAAAAGGAACACAAGCTTTATTTGGCAAAACCCAGTGTTGAACATTTTCAGTATTTGATTCGTGTACAGATAGTACAGGTAGTAAGTGTTTCTACACATTTTTAAAAAGGAGCACAGTAATTAAAATGAGTGTTGGCTTCTTAGAAGATAAAACTAAGGAACTTATAACAATAAACAGGAAAGTGGCGGAAGCATTTAAAGTGTATTTTTTGTCTGCCATCACTGTAATGATGGCAAAATAAATCCCACAAAGACTTGAAATGTGAAGATGAAAGAGAGAGAATAACTTATGACAATCTAAATCACTGCGGCAAGTGTAACAGGAAAGGTAATACAGCCAACATCTGACAGGTGTCCTGGATCTGATGGCTTACATTCTAGAGAATCTTAAAAGAAGTGACTATGCAGATAGTAGATGCCTTGATTGTGATCTTTCAAACTTGCCTAAATTCAAGCATGGTGTGTATGCTTTGGAAATTTGCTAATATAACACCTCTGTTGAAGAAAGAAGGGAATCAGAAAGAGTAATCCTATCGGTCAGTTAGCCTAATTTCTGTCATAGAGTAAATGTTAGCATGCTGGAAAGGACATTTAGAAATCATACTAAAGCAAAGCAGAGTTAACATGGTTTTATGAAAGTGAATTCATACTTGAGTAATTTATTAGAGTTCTTGGTGATGTAAAAAGGGAAATGGATGAAGGGGAACCATTAGAAGTGATGCAGTTGGATTTCCAAAAGTTACTACACAAAATGGTATGGAGGGCAACATATTATTATGAACAGAAAACCAGTCAACAAGAGATCAAGGTTAATTTTCAGATTGGCAGACTGATAGTAATGAAGCACCACTGGAGTCAATACTGGGGTCTCAATTCCTGACAACCCATATCAATAACTTGAAAGAAGGGACCAAAAGTACAGTGGCAAAATTTGCTGATGACAAAAAGATAGGTAGGAAAATAAATTATCAAGAGAATACAAAAGGATTTTCATATGTTAAATGAGTGGGTAAATCTGAACTTGTCCCACTTTGGCAGGAAAAATAGAAACAAATTGAAAAGCAGTATATTGTTAGAATAGAGAGAGAAACTGCACAACTCAGTAGCTTTGAAGGATCTGGATGACCTGGTACATGATTCACAAAACTTTATTTTGCAACTACAACAAATGATCAGAAAGGCAAATGGAATGTTGGTATTTATTGTCAGGGGAATTGAATATAAAAGTATAAAAATGTTACTAAATCTGTACATGACCTTAGTTAGACTGTACTTGGGCTTCTGTGTACAGTCTTGGGCTTGCTTGGGAAAGCACATATTGCATTAAAACAATTCAGAGAAATGATGACTCAATGGATTCCTGGAATGAAGGGGTTATCTCATGAGGAAAGCTTCAGTCAATTGGGCCTATACCCATTATAGTTTCAAGAGCAAGATGCTCACTTCTTGAAACACAAAATCCTGAGGGGGCATGTCAGGGTGAATGCTGAATGAATATATCCACTTATGGGGGACTCTGAAACTAGGGGGGTACAGCTTACAAATTAGAGGTGTCCCATTCAAATGCTGATGAGAAGAATTTTATCTCTCAAAGGGTCATTTTCTTTCTGAGGTATTGTCTTCCCCCTGAGAGCAATGGAGGCAAAATCATTTAAAACATCAATTAGTTGGAGTTTTGAATGGCAAAAGAGTTCAGGGTTATGGAGGAGTCAGTCAAGAAAGTGGAATTGAGGCCACAATCATTTCAGTCATGTATCAAATGGAAGAAGCCATATGGGCAACCTTTGCTCCAGATTCTTGTGACCTTTTGATTCCAAGCTCTAGTGATAATCCCCTCATTATAACAGAACAGTTATCACTCTTCTGCCACTGCAGCTCAAGCAGTGAATGAATTCACCTCAATGATGACAACACTTACGTTTATAATGTCCTTAATGTAGTAAAAATGTTCCAAAGTATTTCACAGGATCATTATAAAAATGTGACACCAAGCCATGCAAGGACATATTAGGATGGGTAGCCAAAAGCTTGGTCAGAGATGCAAGGTGTGACTTAAAGGACAAGAGAAAGATATAAAGGGAAAGAAACGTTTACAGAGGGGATTCCAAACTTTACTGTCTTGGCAGCTGAAGGAGCTCTCACAGATGGTACCAGTCATGGGTGTGATGGAATCCAGTTGTCTGGATTAATGCAACTCCAACAACACTGAAGTAGCCCACTTGGTTGTGACTATGTCGACACACAATCACTCCCTCCAACACTGAGCAGTAGCAGCAATGTGAATCATCTACAAGATGCACTGCAGAAATTTACCAAGGTTCCTTGAAAAACACCTTCCAAACCCATGATCACTTCCAACCAGAAGGACAATGGCTGCAGATGTATGGGTACACCACACCTGCAAGTTCCCCACCAAGCTGCTCAGGACTTGGAAATGTATCACTGCTCCTTCAGTGTTGCTGGTCTGGAGCCCTGGAACTCTCTCCCACCATTACAAATAGACAGCAGTGATTCAAGCTGGAAGCTCAAGAGCATCCCCTTCTCAAGAGCAACTAGGGAATGCCAATAAATGTGGGGGCCTGGCCAGTCATGCCCACATCCCATGAATGAAGACAAAAACAAATTAAAATCAGGGATGTTTAAGACACTAGAATTAGAGATCCGAGGTAGGTCTTGGGTATTTTATAGACATAGGGAGGAATGACGCAATAGACGGATTTAGAAACAAGGATAGGATTTTTAAACTTGATGCATTATCCAGTGTCAATATCAGTGAATATAGTGACGATGCTGCAAGTTAAGATACAGACTGCAGATTTTTGGATGAGCTCAAGTTTACGCAACTGGGAAGGTGATAGGTCAACTAGCATTAGTTAATGCAGAAACAAGGACAAAGATGATGAATTTTGCAGCAGTTGAAATGGTTGAAGCAATTGGGAATAGGTGATGCTGACAGTCTTGATAATGGAGCAGTATGGGGTCTGAAGCTCAGCTGTAGGTCAGATAAAACTTCCAAATGATCTGGTTCTGCCTCAAATCATTGCCAGGATGAGTCAATAGCTCATGAGCCGTGTTTGTGGTGGGACAAAAAAATAACAATTTTAATTCCTCCATTGTTAGCTGAAAGTTATTTTTGCTCACTGAATACAGAATGCCAGATAGTGGTAAATGATCAGCGCAGTGAAGCCATCAGCATGCATTTGGAAAAGTACACTCAAAAGTAGTTTGGTGGCCAAAGTGAAACCTTGGGGCACACCACAGATAACAGAGCAGGAGTGAGAATAGGAACCATTGTAGGTGATATTGTGGCTACAACTGGAACTTAGGGAGGGCACTTATAGAATCATAGAATCGCTACAATGTCTGCCATTTGAGTCTGCACATATCCAGACTGATGCCCGAGAGATGTTGGAGCAGAAGGTGTAGCTGGCCATGTCAAAATGTTTGGATCATTTGTGACATAATAAGGACGTAGCATGGACACTAGCTCTATGGCCTTCACCTCAAAGCGATAAAAGTCTATGGGTGAGACTGCCCCTCCTTTGGTGGCCTTTCCTGGTCAGTTTTTCTGAGTAGAGTAAATAAGGAGAAAGACAGCAGTTACGAAGATGGCTTACAAGTCCTGGAGAAGTTAAAAGCCACCAT
>NC_057726.1:45126786-45157606 GCF_004010195.1 Chiloscyllium plagiosum
GCTGAATTTGATGGATTTGACTGAGACAGGGTGGGGGGAGGGGAAATGAGGAAACTGGTGAAATCCGAAAGAGTTGGTCATGATATTCTGTCAAGCTAACTCATTCCTTTTACTTCCACCAGCTGCCAGACAGAAACTGCATCTGTTTAGATGCAGGAACTCCCCATGTATAGAAACCTGCATTCAGCCACTGGCAACTTGCTGTTGCCTGGCCACTAGTGAATGCTCACCAGCAGCCCTGAAGAGACTTCTCATCTGATTGCCTGCCTACACCAAAACATCACAACTGCGCTTGACATCTTGAAGACCCACAGCTAAATTCAGAATATTATACTTCAGTGGGAGGCACAGTGATTACCACTGATGCCTCACAGCACCAGAGACCCGGGTTCAATTCCCGCCTCAGGCGACTGACTGTATGGAATTTGCACCTTCTCCCCGTGTCTGCGTGGGTTTCCTCCGGGGGCTCCGGTTTCCTCCCACAGTCCAAAAATGTGCAGGTCAGGTGAATTGGCCATGTTAAAAAATTGCCCATAGTGTTAGGTGAAGGGGTAAATGTAGGGGAATGGGTCTGGCTAGGTTGCACTTCGGAGGGTCGGTGTGCACTTGTTGGGCCGAAGGGTCTGTTTCCACACTGTAAATAATCTAATCTAATAGTTTACCACACTGCAATTTGCCAAACTATAGCTCCAATATGATGTTAACCAGCAAACAATTTCACTGTCATTTGTGGCCACTATCACCACAGATTTAAGTTAATTATGCGTTATGATCAAAACTATCAAAACATCTAAATTCTACTGTGACCATCTTGGCACTGTATTTGGCTCATGCCTATCCAACGCCAGAAAGTAAACTTTGGCAATACAACACAACTACAGAAAAACACAGCAACTAAAAACCAGCCACAAAGAAAAAAGTTAAAATTTACAAGCT
This sequence comes from Chiloscyllium plagiosum, assembly GCF_004010195.1. Taxonomy (NCBI): domain Eukaryota; kingdom Metazoa; phylum Chordata; class Chondrichthyes; order Orectolobiformes; family Hemiscylliidae; genus Chiloscyllium; species Chiloscyllium plagiosum. The sequence continues at coordinate 45,127,723 of NC_057726.1, forward strand.
GATCATAACAAGATTAATTCTATTTGAAGATTAAGGCAGTAATTTGGACTATCTTTGCAAACTATTGTCAATCTTGATGACACAATATCAAAAGCCTTTGAATCTCTTACTGTTATTTAATATCACCAACCATTGCTTGCTAAACCTGAAGAATAATTATTTCAGTTATTCTATTTGTTTAAATTTCCATTACATGACTTAGATTCCTACAGAAACAAATGAGATACAGCAATCTGACATTTTCTGTATTTCATTTACGTCATCTACAATGTCGCACAAAATAAAATCCTATCAACTATAATATCTTCTGGCACCTCCTGCCTCCAGTTACCAATAATAAATTTGTTCTGACAAAGGATGTCATTGTCATGAAGAACAGAATTCTGTCAGTGAAAAATGAAAATTTATTTTCTTGATTTTCTTGTGAATAAATGTTAAAAATTCACTTTGAGTAATCAATAGGACTCTGCAACTTTATTCAAGCACTGTCTGGTTCCTTAACAGTAACTATATAAATGAACTGAAGTTTCTCAGATTAAACATTGTAATTGCCAAAACATACTGTAGTACACAAAACATAGAAGACAGAGGCCAGAATTTTACCATAGCCCCACAGGTTTGGGATCTGGAAGATGAATTAAGGTCCTAATATGCCAGTGTTCCTGTCCCCCACTGTAAGTTTACTCATTGCAGTGGAGACATCATGTGACGGTTTACTTGGGTTTATTGAGCTCCTTAATTAATCAGTTAGTGGTCACTTAAATGCCTTCTCTGACAACAAGAATTGTATTCCCAACAGTGCAGGCCCACTAGGTAAAACCTGGTAATTCTTGAGGAAGGCTACCTCCTTGATGCTCATTGGATATCCAGCTCAAGGCTGGTCCTCAAATAGTGCCAATGGATCTTTTAAATCCACTAGAGAGGACAAATGAAGCTTCAGCTGAATGGCTCATCTGAAAGACAGCAGCTCTGAAGCATCCTCACTGAAGAGTCAGCCTATGTTGATGTGCACAAATCTTGGATTGGGACTTAAATTTGCATCTTCTGACTTAAAGAGCAAAACAAATTTCTCACTTCTCCAGATGTCCACCTTCTATTGACAAGGTGAACCTCTCCAACAACTCAGTCCTATCACAAAATGGCATTTTCCAAATGCGAACTGTGCAAACCCATAAAACACAGAGCAGTCTAATTTTTCTCCAAAACAGAAAGGCAGGCTGAGAAACAAATAACCAGAAGAAAGAATTAAAAGTAAAAATTTGTTGCAAAAAGTGTTGGGACGAAGGCAGAAGGGAAAAGGGTGGGTAAACATGGTGTCAACAAAAGGAGAATGAAACAGGAAACTTGAAACGGTAAGTGCAAAAAGAGCAAGGTAGGGTAAAAGAAAATGAAACTGAGGCTACAAGTTTCTGATTTGTAGCTTAGCTGTGGGAACAGATGTGTTTAGTGGTGACTGTTTTCCCACCCCACCACTGAGAAAGCTCACTGCATCAAGCTTCATTTGGCTTAAGAGCTCAATGGCAAGCTTCCCAACCAATCACAGGTTTCGACAGTAGACTCTCAGCTCACCAGAATCTGGGCCCTAAAGACCGGTCAGTCAAGGTCTAGTCTTCAGGGATTTCCAAGGCCAAAACATAGAATCTTTAGATTCTCATTTAAAAAAGGAGTGGAGGCAGGGGTTTGGAAACTAGGAGAAAGATTAGCTTTCAGCAGTTACCCATTTGACCCTCATCCCTGCCCCCATTTGGCCGTAGATTGAGGTAAGTGAAGGCCGCTGCCCAACACGGCAGACTGATTAGATTAGATTACATTAGATTAGATTACATTACAATGTGGAAACAGGCCCTTCGGCCCAACAAGTCCACACCGACTAGCCGAAGCGCAACGCAACCCATACCCCTACACTTACCCCATACCTAACACTATGGGCAATTTAGCATGGCCAATTCACCTGACCTGCACATCTTTGGACTGTGGGAGGAAACCGGAGCACCCGGAGGAAACCCACGCAGACATGGGAGAACGTGCAAACTCCACACAGTCAGTCGCTTGAGGCTGGAAATGAACCCGGGTCTCCGGCACTGTGAGGCAGCAGTGCTAACCACTGTGCCGCCGTGCTGTCCACTGGATATCTGGTTTCCCAGTTGACCATTAACTAGCTGGAATTCCTTCCCCAATGGCATTGTGGGTCAACCCACAACAGGTGATCTGCAGCGGTTCAGGAAGGCAGCTCATCACCACTTTCTCAAAGGGCAACTAGGGATGGGCAACAAATGCTGGCTAGCCAGTGACACCCACATCCCAGAAATTAATTTTTTAAAAACTATTTAAGGATATTAATTGCTGGTGAGTCTAGAAAGTCCCCAGTGAATGTTGTTGCCTAGAACTTAACAGGTGAGGATGTAGTGGAGGAGATAGGCACCTCTTCAGGGCCAATTTGCCTTATTATTTACCCTTCTTGCCACCTCTAGAGAGGCAGAATTTGTGCCCTAAGGGTGAGATGAACAAACTGACACATGTAAATGGAGAAGAAAACTCAAAAACAAATGGGGCATCATAAGATGCCAAGGTAGAAATGAGAGGTGGAATTTTCAAAATCAACAACAAACCTGAGAGACAAAATGATGAATAAATGGGCCAGAGGCAGTAAGTACCCACTGTTACTTATTGACAAAACAAAGGCAGCTTTAACCAATGTTCTCTCTGAGCTATACACGTACGGAGCTGTGCCATGGTTCCACACATACCAATGGATGTCAGGATGCCAATTGTACCTTTGATTTTCAGTTCAGGATGTTATTGTTAGCCCATGGGTCTCAGGAACCCACATAGCCAGAAACAAATTTATTGGGAATGCTCGTCTTAACCTAGTTTCACAACACTGCTGTACCTCATAGAGCTCATTGAGAGAAGAAACAAGAGCATTTGCACCCAGTCACTAGTTCTTTGTTAAATTTAATCACACTGTGGAAAAAATATTATTACACTAAGGGTTCTTGTGGCAGTGGTAAGATCCCTGCCTCTGAGTCAGGTGAACCCAGGTTCATGCCCCATCTGTTCCAGAGTTGTGCAATAACATGTCTGAGCAGGTTAATTAGAAAATATCTAAACTCATTACACTGAGAGTTCTTGTGGTATAATGGTAGGGACCCTACTTCTGTATCAAGAGGCTCAAGTTCAAGTCCCACTAGTCCAGAGGTGTGTGATAGCAACTCTGAATAGGTTGCTTAGAAAATAGTTACATTTATTACATTGAGTAAGAGATATCAATACCGTTTACAACTGGTCACACTAAAGAAAATGTTAAATGTTATAGCTGAACAAAAGATTAACAAGCTGGTGGTATTGTATCCTGTAGAATTTAGCAATCATCTGATTTGAAATTTAATAACTTGTAAATGTCAGTCTGCACTCTGAGGAATGAGTACAACCAAGCAAGCAAGTTATTCATTTTACACTCTAATATTTACTTACATTTTGAGAAATTAAGCACATTTAGAGCTGGAATTCCTATTTAATGTTCAAAAAACACACTGGTTTTTGTAATATTGTAATTTTACATTAAAGTGCTTATCAAAACTTCATCTACTTCATTAGATTTTAATACATCTGGAATGATGCATTTAAACAGCACAGATGTCCTTTCTGCTACCATGGTGTCTCAATGGTTAGCACTGCTGCCTTACATCACCAGGGATCTGGGTTCAATCCCTGCCTTGGGCAACCGTCTTTGTGGAGTTTGCATGTTCTCTGCTTGGGTTTCCTCTGGGTGCTCCAGTTTCCTCCCATGATCCAAATATGTGCAGGTCAAGTGAATTAGCCATGCTAAATTGTCCATAGTGTTAAGTGGCTTAGTCGGGGTAAATATAGGGTAAGGGTCTGGATGATTACTCTTCAGAGGGTCAGTGTGGACTTGTTGAGCTGAAGGGCCTGTTTCCATACTGTAGGGGACTTAATCTACTACCTGGATGGGTTCTCAGTGCATCTGTCAAGAATGATAACCAATAGTTAAGGTTAGCTAGGGAAGTGTATTATAAAAATGAAACTTACAGCTGGTAGGTCTTGCAACACAAATGTACATCTTTAGCTTCCTAAAGGAGAATGCAATGTACTACGTATGCCAGAACTACAGAGAGGACTGGAAACATCACATATGTGGCAACACTGACATTAACTTGCATTTAAAAAAACCTTGAACATTGTAAAATATCCCAAGGATATTTCATAGGAGTGTTAGCAGACAAAACTTGTCAGCAAGCCAAATATCAGGATATGAGGACACATAATCAAAAGCTTTCCCATAGAGCACTGCATAGCTGTAAAGATCTTTTTGTTTTGTAGTTTTTATTGTGCACTGAAAAGGTAAAATGATATTTTAAAATCTAAGCATTGCGGAAATGACTGCACTTTTCAAAATCAAATTACCTAACACTCATTGTAAGTTATGTTTATACTACTATTTGGTCGAGCAATAGTGGGGTTCCTCCAGATGAGCTGAAGCTTGGGGACTGTAAGAAGGGAAATTCAGCAGGAAACAAGTAGCTAATTGGTCTACAGAGTGGTGACCACCAGTTTTCCAGCTATTTTGCATGCTCCAAATTTTCATACACAGGAATTAGCGTATCATTGCCAATCATAGCATTGATCTCTGGTTCTGGAAGTCGCTGCCGGACAGAGAAGGGAATCCACACAGTGGTTTAAAAAAAAGGGAGCTGCCCTTTAAACTGCAGTACGTGAAACCTCAAACCTGAAAAAAGCCTGTATACTTTCCCTCATCAGTTGCTGTAAGCTGTGACTTATAACATCTCTGACTTATTGATTGTAAGTGTGAACCAGTCATTTTGCATCTACACGAAGCATGTGAAAAGATCTGGAGAAGGAAGATTAAGGAGCAACAAGTATTATTCCAGCAAACCACATGGATAGTGATCCTTGAACTGCCTTTCTAGTCTCTCCTCTGGACACCTGTTTTGTGTCCCTCTATCTTTGTGTTTAGGAGGAGTTTTCAAAGTGGCTTAGAGTTTTAACTAGCAGGGTTATATGTCAATGGTCCATAATTGTTTACTTGTAGCTAAAATCTATTTCAACGTAATGAATAGTAAGACGTCTTAAGCACAGAAACCTGGTCCATTCTTTCTGTCAACCCTACATCTGAGAAGATGGGTAAATTCGAGAATTTTGCGTACTTTGATAAATATTTAACTTTTGTGATGACTCCTAAGACAGCTGGGCTGGATTTCCAGTGTACTACTCAGTGACATGTGACATAGTGTTAATGCAACAATTAAACAGAGGAATTGAAGAAGTTCGGATGCAATTTCTCAAGTCGGAGTGACATTTTGTTGATTGCATTATAAAACAGCCTGAAAGCACAATCATTTTGTGCATCTGTAATGCAATTTTATATTGATTTTCTACAATGCTATTGCATAACAAGGGAACAAATGAATTATCTACAAATATCAGAAAAGCCATCCGTTTGGTACTGTTAAGATTTGATTTGTGAACACATTACAAGAAAATAGACCTATATCACAAATAATATTCAATATACCATTGTCAACCATTAACAGAAAATTCTATTTCCCAGCTTGACCTCCAGAGTAGTTTTTGTTAAATCTGCACTATCATAAATTACCACCATAAATTCGATGAAGTTAAAATCCAGTAGATGAAACCACCAGCCGCTTGGCAGATAATCAGAAGACAGTTGGTACCAGCAAAAGGACAGAGTATAAATCTCAGAGAACATTCACTCATTTATTTCTGACACATAACTGCACCATCTGATGTGGAACAAATCCACGTGTTTACAAAGGTCTGTTGCTGCATAGAATTGTTTGCTGATCTCAGCCAAAGTAACGTTTGAAAAATACAAGTTACCTGGGGTGGGTTGTGTTACCAAGAATTACTGTGAGCACTGGAGAGAAAGAACAGAGGTGAGCCAATGTTTGGCTCCAGCTACAATATGAACCTCCCCAGATAATCAAACAGCCTGGTGATGTTCACCATGCAGGGTCAGACATGAAGAACAATGACTTGGTGGCATATGAAAGGTATGTCAGCTCTTGCAGAACTGATCTTCAACATCAGTCATTAGCTGGACTGCAAAAGAAAGTGAAGGAAAAGAAAGAAAACAATGGTTGTAATAAATACCTGGGAGACAAATACATTTTCTAGAGCTGAAAATGTGTTGCTGGAAAAGCGAAGCAGGTCAGGCAGAATCCAAGGAGCAGGAGAATCGACGTTTCGGGCATGAGCCCTTCTTCAGGAATCATGCCCGAAATGTCGATTCTCCTGCTCCTTGGATGCTGCCTGACCTGCTGCGCTTTTCCAGCAACACATTTTCAGCTCTGATCTCCAGCATCTGCAGTCCTCACTTTCTCCTCAAATACATTTTCTAGCCTACTCTTACACGAAGAGCTGAATGGAGATTTAAAAATCATAGCACACTACAGAAATGTAAAGAGTGGTACATATTTCATGCAATTCTGTCCGGCCTGATGGATTTACAACATTTGTGATTCTATTGCTGTGTCTGTTTACTGACAGCGACTGAAAGAAACTTCACAAATTCAAAAGTAACTAGAAATAATTTACTTTTGTATTTTCAATGAGGGTTTTTTTATGTAAGAAAGTGGAATGGAATTGATATTTCAAATTAAGTCTATCAAAAAGCGTCAGGCACCACCTGAAGTTGTTGTCAGCCAGCAGGGCATCTCAGAGGCAATACTAATCTGATAAGGTTGCAACTAGTTTCTAAGGTTTCAGAAGCAATTTAAGAAAAAAAACGATTTCCCACAATGAAGACTGTCACAATAAATATTACTTCTGTTAATGTGAAAGCAGAATTCAGCCCTTCCATTCCAAGAAAAAGATTTTAAGCAGATTGTGACAGAGCTGAAATATCAATTGAAAAATTGATCACACAAAAGCAATATTTATATCTAGATACAAAAAAAAATAAATTTTGTTAAGCAGTTAAGGTAATTGTAAGCCTCTCTCTCTCCTCTCATTTCTCTCCCAATCCAGTTATAAATGCACTTTAAAAATCCCAATTATCTAACCATTGGGGTTTCATTTATCAAAACATATCTACATTTCCAATTCAGTTACTTTCCTATCTCTGCCTTTAATGTTCTCATCCCCATTAAAATGATTCCTCTCTCCGACTCTAATTGCACATTTTCATCTCCACTCCCTTAAATCCAAGGAAGGGCACGTGGCCTTGTCAGTCATTACTAGATCCAGCTAGATCACAAAGCAAAATCGGATCCTGCTGTCTTCATCCACACCTGCGTTTTGATCTAAGATCATCTGGGACTATAAAACTAACCCTTGGCTTCATTTACCCACAACAAACCATCTTCTTCAAACCCTCTCCCTTCCTCCTCTTTTGAATGTGGGTCAGAAAGCATTCACACTCCGTGTTATAAGCACCACTCATTGTGATGATATAAGGACTTGTGGGAAAAAGGCTTAGGATTGCAAAAGGAGTGAAACCCAATATCTGATTCTCCTCAAAATCTCAGTAGCAACGTCTATCAGTATATTGATTTTAATCAACATATCCAAAAATACCTCTGGAGCAAGACTTGAACCCAAGGATTCCGGGCTTGGAGGTAGAGACCTTATCACTATACCACAAGATCTCAATCATAACTGTGTAACCTTACACAATTGCAGTCAATTAGATCTTGTTGACTACAAAAAACTCTTTCAGTTGGACCAGAAAATGTTTTTCTTTGTTTCACACTGGACCACAGTAGCGACATGTGCCCTAGTAGTTTCCTACATTGAAGAGAATGGTAGCAGCAACCTTCATCATGAGCAGCAGTTCACCCATTAAAATGATTCCTCTCTCCGACTCTAATTGCACATTTTCATCTCCACTCCCTTAAATCCAAGGAAGGGCACGTGGCCTTGTCAGTCATTACTAGATCCAGCTAGATCACAAAGCAAAATCGGATCCTGCTGTCTTCATCCACACCTGCGTTTTGATCTAAGATCATCTGGGACTATAAAACTAACCCTTGGCTTCATTTACCCACAACAAACCATCTTCTTCAAACCCTCTCCCTTCCTCCTCTTTTGAATGTGGGTCAGAAAGCATTCACACTCCGTGTTATAAGCACCACTCATTGTGATGATATAAGGACTTGTGGGAAAAAGGCTTAGGATTGCAAAAGGAGTGAAACCCAATATCTGATTCTCCTCAAAATCTCAGTAGCAATGTCTATCAGTATATTGATTTTAATCAACATATCCAAAAATACCTCTGGAGCAAGACTTGAACCCACAAGAGCTCAATCATAACTGTGTAACCTTACACAATTGCAGTCAATTCGATCTTGTTGACTACAAAATACTCTTTCAGTTGGACCAGAAAATGTTTTTCTTTGTTTCACACTGGACCACAGTGGCGACATGTGCCCTAGCAGTTTCCTACATTGAAGAGAATGGTAGCAGCAACCTTCATCATGAGCAGCAGCTCACACAATAGAGTGCTGGCTTGCCCATATCACACATTCTGCATTTACTTCCAACTGCAGCGCAAGGTATTTCTGGACTATCTGACATTAATGCAATCCATTTGCTGTAGATATGTGCACACTGCTAGTGGAGAGGGAGTTCTAAGAGGGTTTAGAAGGTGCTGTCTAAGGAGCCTTGGTGAATTTCTGTGGTATATCTTGTAGATGATACACCTTACAGCTACTGAGTGCCAGTGGTAGAGGGAGTGAATGTTTGTGGGAGTGGTACCAAATAAACAGCCTACTTTGTCCTGGATGGTATCAAGCTTCTTGGGGAGTATTCCATCATGCTCCTGACTTGTGCCTTGTCGACTTTCTTGAGCCTGCTCTGACTAAACCACTTACAACACAATTGCACTTCCTGGCTTCCATTTTACCTGGAATTATGAATGGTTCTCTCTCTATTGTCCTTCAAAATGTACTATTATCACTCCTCCCCTCACAAGTTCAACCTTTGGCCCCAATCCAATTTTCTTTTCCTCTACAAGATCCTTAAAACTGCTGTCATCTTCAAATTCATGGCTATTTTCCCAGAACTTCCTGTCTGAATTCCTCTAATCAGGATTCCATCCTTTCCATAATATAATCACAGTTACATATTTTGTCCTACGTGATTGTCTGAAAACTTAAATATCTCTCTTCACCTTTATCAACTTGTCAACACAGTTGATTGCAGTATCTTCCTTCAATACCGTTCCTCTATTGTCCAGCTGGGTAGAATTGCATTTGCCTTGTTTCATTCTTATCTAACCAATCAAAACCTGCAAACTTCCCGCAATCATTCTCTTTTCTCTGTTACATCTGTTATATGCTAAGAATCTATCCTTGGACCCATGCTATATCTCATCCCTATGCTGTCCCACAGCAACATCATTCAAAATTACAATACCCAGTGTTGAATGGATCCTAACTAGATGCTGAATAAAACAGAGTTGTTTTCCCTGGATAGTAAGTTCATTCACAAGATGCAGTGTTACAAATCACAAATTTCTAACTACGACCTCCCAGCATGCTAGTAATCCCTTTATGATTAATTATCCTTGTCCATATATCATCAAGAACCATCACTATTTATCCTTAACATTAACCGTGATTGGCATGACATTAACATTAGGTTCCATACATAGATGATGACACTAAGCTGTATATCAACATCAAATCTTAACCATTAAATCATTAAATTGTTACGTTGCTTGTTCAGTGTCCAATATTAGATAAACTGAAACTTCCTCCAGTCAAGTATTGGGAAGGCCAATACCACTGTCGTTGGTCCTCACCACAAACTACATTTCCTAATCATCCCTTCCATCTCATATCTTGGCAACTTGGTTTTGTATTGGTCCCCCAGATGAGATACTCACAATATTATGAAGACACCTGTTTCTACCTCGATAATGTAACTCAACACCGTCCAAGTCTTATTTTATTTGCTGCTAAAACCCTTACCCGTACATCTCTTACCTCTATAATTTATTTGTACCATTACATTCCTACCCAGCCTTTCAACTTTTCACATCCCAAGAACTTAAACTCATCCAAATCTGTGCTGCCCATATCTTAACATACAGCAACACACATTCACCCATTACCCTCTGGTTTCTGATTTAAATTGTTTCTGATTAAGCAAAATTTTCATCCTTCTTTTCAAAGTCATCTACTACTTTAGTTTTTTATTACCACAACCATCCAAGATACTTGTATTCCTCCAATTCTGGACTTCCTTCAGGGAAATTATTGGAGAAGATTCTTAGGAGTAGGATTTACTCAGTTGGAAAAATATAGATTTATTCGCAATAAATAGCATGGCTTTGTGGGGGGGGGGGGGGAGGGGCGATCATGTCTCACAAAATTGACTGAATTTTTTGAGAAAGTGACAAAGATGTTTGATGAGGGCAGAACGGTAGACATTGTCTACATGGATTTTAGCAAGACCTTTTACAAGGCCCTTCATGGCAGGCTGATACAAAAGTTGAATTCACATGGGATCCGGGGTGAGTTGGTAAAATGGATACAGATCTGGCTCAGTCATAGAAGACAGAGTAGCAATGGAAGAGGTTGGGGAACTGCGGATAATGAGGAGTATTGTCAGTGGAAACAGCAGGATATAGGTAGGCTGGACACTTGGACAGAAAAATGAAAGTTTAATACAGACAAATGTGAGTTGATGTATTTTGGAAGGTGTAATGCAGGAAGGAAGTAAACAACAAATGGCTGAACCCTTAAAGCATTAACATGCAGAAGAATCTAAGTGTACAGAATCACAGCTCCCTGAAAGCAGCAATATGAGTGGATAAGGTGGTCAAGAAGACATATAGCATACTTGTCTTCATCGGTCAGACCATGGTGTATAAAAATTGACAAGTCATGTTACAGCAGTATAGAACTTTATTTAAGCCATATTTGGAATATTGTATATGGTTCTGGTCACCGTGCTACCAGAAGATATGTGGAGGCTTTGGAGAGAGTTCAGAAACAGTTTACCAGAATGTTACCTGGTTTGGAAGGTATTAGGTGTGAGGAAAGATTGGACAAACTTAGTTTGTTTTCGGTTGAACACTGAAGGATGAGGGGCATCCTGATAGAAGTTTAGAAAATTATAAGAGAATGGATAGTCAGAGTCTTGACCCCAGGGTCAATTACTGGGAGACATAGGTTTAGAGTAAAAGGGGGGGAAGTTTAAAGGAGATCTGAAAATCAGGATATTGTTTTTTATACAGAGTTTAATAAGTGCCTGGACTCACTGCCAGACGTGGTAGAGGCAGATACAATAGCAATGTTCAAGAGGCATCTTAATGGATATATGAATGGGCAGGGAATAGAGGGATACAGACCACATATAGACAAGAGATTTTTAGTTGAGAAAGATATCATGAGTTGGCATAGGCTTGATGGGTTGAAGGGCCTGGTCCTGTGCTGTACTATTCTTTTTTCTTTGTTGAATAACAATAATGAGCATCAATTGGGAACTCACTAATACCTAATGGAAATATCACCATGCCATTTGGGGAAGGCATATAAGCTGTGAGGAAGGGCTCTTATCACACAGTGGTAGTGTCCCTATCTCTGAGCCAGGAAGTCTCAGTTCTAGTTTCGATTATCTTTAACATTGAGATAGGACTCACTGGCATCTTGTCTGATTCTATCACTCATGAACATTTTTACAAATGAAATATATGACACACCTCACAGATATCCGTCAGTTGCATTCATGTATTCATAAAAAACACAGTATGCAAAAGAAATATCTGCTAATCAAAATTCACAACTCCATAAGAAAGCACATTATAGAAAGCATGGGCTAGATTAGATTCCCTACAGTGTGGAAAGAGGCCATTTGGCCGAACAAGTCCACACCAACCCTCCGAGGAGTAACCCACCAAGACCCTTTCCCAACATTTACTCCTGATTAATGCACCTAACACTATGAGCAATTTAGCACAGCCAATTCACCTGACCTACACATCTTTGGACTGTGGGAGGAAACCCACATAGACACACAGAGAATGTGCAAACTCCACACAGACAGTTGCCTGAGCAGGAATCAAATCCAGGTCCCTGGTGCTGTGAGACAGCAGTGCTAACCACTGAGCCATCATGCCACTCTTGGCATTTATGTTTTACATTGAAAACCTACTGGCTGCCATTGTAGCTAACCTATCCAAAAATCCTCATTCAACACTATATCCTCTATACTTTCTACTTAACTATCTTGATGCTTCCCTCTCCCAACCCCCTTCTTTGCTCCCACCCACTACTTCCCTTTCTTACTCCCACCTGCCTATTGCTTCACCTTCCAGAGACCCTCACCCCCTCCAGCCACTAGTCATTTCACCACACCAACAAACCCACTCTTATGCAGCTATTCTCAAAGTCTTGCCTACTCCCTCAGCTCATTCCATTCAGCTCATTGCTCCACACTCACTTTCTCTCTTTCAGCCTCGTTAATAGAAGAAAGGGGTCAGGAAGCAGTGAGCAAAGCAGTAATGTGTTTAAAAAGCCAGTCTGAGAAGATACAATTGCAACATGGTTCTTAGCACTTGCACAGCTTGACGGGTACACGCTAAAACCAAAATGGAAGCAGCATTATTTATGTAACATTCCCCCTACTTACAAATGGTGAAAAAACAAAGCTGTGCTTTTGGAATGCGCTTTCAATGAGTTCTGCCTGTACTTGATAAATTGGATATGTTAAAAAAATACAGTTCAAATATAGTTACAATGTTACTAAAACATGTTTGAAAAATTCAGTACAAGACCCTTTCGGCTATGGTTTTGTGAATGTATTAAAATTTGGGCCTAGTGGGGGTAATTTTAAACAACAGTGAGAGTGGATAATGTGCAGTATTAGATCAGATGCTTATTACATAACATCCATGACTGTAGCCAACATTTGAAATTTTAGTCCTGTCAAAAATACAGGGGGGTAGTGAAAAATGAATAACTTTACTAATACTTGTCAAAGTACATTTTCATCATACTTGGTTTAAATTGATTCAAAAAAAGAAATAGATTTAACTTGCTGCCCAACAGTGAATAAAAATGAGTTTTTGATAGTTTCTATACTTGGGGTAAACAGTTTAATCCCAGGAAGCAAATTCAAAATATACCCTAGGGTGTGACTATAATTCAACTTAGTTCATTATGCCATTACATTATCACTGAATGCAATTACTCACCTTCATCAAGTCCAATAACTATCATTTTGAAAATAATCTTGAATGAAAAGGAAATACTGGATACCCAATGAGAGTGCATTTACCAATTACTGACCTCAGAGGCTGAGTAAATTTTTCAAAACAATTTCTTTTAAGAAAGTCTACTGCTTTTTTCATTGCTTACCCTTGCTTAATATTTCACAAATAACTTGTCACACCAACATTTGGTGTACAGATCCAGACAAACTCCTGACTTTCATAAGTTGCCTCGCATTCTTCATAAAAAGTCATCTTATACTTTTTACTTAAGATCATTACTGGAGATGATTACCCTGGCATTTATATGGTGGCCCAGTGGTTAGCACTGCTGCCTCACACCACCAAGCCCCAGGTTCAATTTCCACCTTGGGGAGTTGTCTGTGTGGAGTTTGTACATTCTCCCTGTGTCTGTATGTCGTTTGTACATTCTCCCTGTGTCTGTGTGGGTTTCCTCCCACAATCTAACGATGTGCAGGTCAGGTGAATTGGCCATGCTAAAGTGTCTATTGTGTTAGGTGCATTAGTTGAGCGTAAATATAGAGTAGGGGAATGGGTCTGGTGTGGACTTGTTGGGCTGAAAGGTCTGTGTGTCCATACTGTAGGGAATCTAACCTAATAAATTATATTTAACATTACCCCAAAACTAGTAATTCTTTTCACTAAAGCCATAAGATCATAAGAAATAGCAAGAGGCCTCTTGAGCCTGCTCTGCCATTCAATAGGATCATGGTTGATCCAAATGGCATTCCTCTTATCCATTTTCGTACCTTTACTCCCATGACCCCTGATTCTCCTAGTAATCAAGAATCTACATATCTCAGCTTTAAATATACGCAAGGATTTTGCCCCCACAGCTCTCTAGGGCAAGGAGTTCCAAAGACTCACAACCCTCAGAAGAAATTCCTCCTTATCATCTCAGTCTCTTTATTCCATGACTATGCCCTCTCATACTAGAAGCTCCCTTGAGGAAAAACATCATCTCAGCATTTAACCTGTCAAGCCCTTAAAGAATCCTGTGTGTTTCAATGAGATCATCTATTATTTGTCTAAACTCCAAGAGTAGAGTCCCAAACTGTTTAGCCTTTGTTCATCAGACAATCCCTCCATAAAGGAACAACATTCGAGTGAACCTTCTCTGAACTGCCTCCAATGAAATAATACCTTTCCTGAAAAATGGGGTTCAAATGTTGTCTCACCAGCACCTTGTACAGTTACAGTAAGACTTCCCTATTCATATACTTCAACTCCCTTGAAATAAGAGCCAATATTCCATGAGCTTTTCCGATTACTTGCTGCCCCTGTGAGCTAGCTTTCTCTGTTTCATGCACGGGTACCCCCAAGTCCTTTGTGTTGCAGCTTTCTGCAGTTTTTCTCCATTTAAAAAATATTCTATTCTTTTGTTCTCTCTTCCAAAGTTAACAACTTCACATTTTCCCACATTATACTTCATTTCATAATTCTTTGATATGTTTTGCGTCCACTGCTGTTTGTTATTTTTTAAACAACCTGGATGAGGGCATAGAAGGATGGGTTAGTAAATATTCAGATGACACTAAAGTCGGTAGAGTTGTGGATAGTGCCGAAGAATGTTGTAGGTTATAGAGGGACATAGATAAGCTGCAGAGTTGGGCTGAGAGGTGGCAAATGGAGTTGTGTGTGGAAAAGTGTGAAGTGATTCACTTTGCAAGGAGCAACAGGAATAGAGTACTGGGCTAATGGTAAGATTCTTGGTAGTGTAGATGAGCAGAGAGATTTAAATGTCCATATACATAGATCCCTGAAAGTTGCCACCCAGGTTGATAGGGTTGTTGAGAAGGCATAGAGTGTGATAGCTTTTATACGTAGATGGATTGAGTTTCATAGCTATGAGGTCATGCTGCAGCTGTACAAAACTCCATTGCGACCGCACTTGGAGTATTTCATACAGTTCCGACCACCGCATTATAGGAAGGATGTAGAAGCTTTGGAAAATGTTCAGAGGAGATTTACTTGGATATTGCCTGGTATGGAGGGAAGGTCTTATGAAGAAAGACTGAGGGACTTGAGGCTGTTTTCGTTAGAGAGAAGGAGGTTGAGATTTGACCTAATTGAGACATATAAGATAATCAGAGGGTTGGATAGGGTGGACAGTGAGAGCCATTTTCTTCAGATGCTGATGGCTAGCAGGGGACATAGCTTTAAATTGAGGGACAGATGTCAAAGGTAGTTTCTTTACTCAGAGAAAGTAGTGGCATGGAACGGACTTCCTGCAACAGTAGTAGACACATCAACTTTAATGGCATTTAAATAGTCATTGGATAGACATATGGATGAAAATGGAATAGTGTGGGTTACATGGGTTTCAGATTGGTTTCATGGGTCAGCATGACATCGAGGGCCGAAGGGCCTGTACTGTGCCATAATGTTCTATATTCTATGTTCTATGTTTGCTTACTTACTTAACCTATCGCTATCTCTCTGTAAGCTGTTTGTATTCCTTGTGGAACGTCCCTTGTCAAGTATTTTTGTGTTGTGCGTTGGGGGGTTGCTCAGACTAAAACATGTTTAGGTAATCTCCACTCCCATCGCTCAGAGGAGTTAAATAAGCAAAGCCTAACTTCATATGAAGAACGAGTGCAAGCTCACTAAAGCTTGAAATTTCCCCTGGATATATACACCAGATTTTGCTGTAATTATGTTTTGTTTGTATTTGTTTAATAATTAACTTGTGAAATATCAGATAAGGGAGGTCCTAATTGCACTCTATTTCAATGTATCTGTTTTACATCTGTATCGGATTCCAATTTGCATCTACATTCTCTTGAGGCATTTCAATACTGGAAAACACAAAAAAATTATTATTTCAAAACAGATGCAGCTTCAATTAGTCTAGATGGAAATTTTATACAAGTATTTGTGAACAGCCTTATCAAGTGGGACTTGGTTTATTAATCACAGAGTTCAGATATGAGGTAAATATTTCCAGGGATTTTCAATGTACCTTCACTGACAAGATGTCCAATACAAGAGCAGTCAACCTCCAGTTCTAAGGTCACATCCAGCCAGGTCTTGAATCCAACATAACTTAAACTCATTGCCACTTCAATGTTTTATTTGTTGATTTGTATGCTTTAGGATTTGAAGACTCGCAAAGGGTTTTTAAAGCCTTTTTGCTTTGTTATCAGTAGTGCGATCAGTAGATTTTAGAGTTTTGAAAATACCTCTTTCCCTATTCTCATCACATTAGTCCGTACAAAGATTGAGATTTCCTTTGCCCCTTTTAAACACTGGTGGTGTATTTGACATTCCTCCTGTTGATGGACTCTGACTTTAAGGACAGCAACAATTGCAATTAAATCAAAAATCGGATATGTTTCACACACTCCTGGATGCAAGGTGGAATATTTTATTACACATGCACGCTCGCAAACACACAAAGACAGATTGAATCTAAAAGGACAAAGAGATTCAATTAGCAAGAAAGTGCGTGTTTAAGCCATTTGTTCGACCTCAGTTGGAGGATTGTGTACAGTTCTGAGTACCACATTATTTGGAAGAATGTGAACATACTAGGGATTGCAGAAGCAGTTTACAAGAATGTTTCCAGTGATGGGAAATGTCAAAGATGGATTGAAGATTGTTTTGAAGACTGGGACTGTTTTCCTTGGAAAGGGAAAGGATAAGAGGCAACTTAACTGAGGTTTTCAAAATCCTGAGCAGATAGAGCAGATAGAGAGAAACTGTTCTGGCTCATAAAAAGAACAAGATAGTGTTGATATAAATGTGATTTATAAAAGAAACAAGCATGAAGGAAGAAAAAACTTTTTCAGTGAGTAATTAGGATGTGGAATGCAGTAGAGCAGATTCAGTAGAGGCATTCCCAAAAGCATTGGAAAACAATAATGTGCAATGTTATGGGGAAAATATAGGACAGTGGCAAAAGTTAGTGATGGCTAGTTCATATGTCAGTACAGGTTTTATAGATCCAATTGGTCTGTATTGACACTTCTTCTGTATTGCAACACTTCGGTCATTAAGTATAAAATAACTGAAGGCTACCAATTTATCAAAGTTCTGGTTTTTATGATGGAGCCCAAAAGTCCAAAACTGGAGTTAGCTATCTGGAAATCCTTTGTGGATGGTTGACTAGATTCAATTCCCTACAGTGTGGAAACAGGCCTTTCAGACAACAAGTCCACACTGACCCTCTGAAGAGTAAACCACTCAGATGCATTTCCCTCTGACTAATGCACCTAAGACGATGGATAATTTAGCATGGCCAATTCACCTCACCTGCACATCCTTGGAGTGTGGGGGGCAGCCTAAGCACCCAGAGGAAACCCACGCAGTCACAGGGAGAATGTGCATACTCCACACAGACAGTCACCCAAGGTGGGAATCGAACCCAGGTCCCTGGCACTGTGAGGTAGCAGTGCTAACCACTGAGCCAATTACTATCTAGGAATTCAGGATTTATAAACAGTCTCTCTCTTTAACATTTATCTGATGTTCTTCTGAGGAATATTGCTGAAATGTAACATCTGGTTCACTGTTTTGATGAAAGAATGTTTTTCTTGCAAAAAGCACAACTACAGGTTTTTAACCAACCAAAATCTTTGCCTTTGTGGCCTAGAGTTAGAGGTTTTAATATCATCAGTAGATATTGATGTATTGTCCCCTTAATTGCCTACTAGTTAAAAAGTATATGATTGAAAAGCTGTTGGATTCAACACAGTGGGCATCAAGTGACCAAGGCTTTCTTCTGGAAAGTGTGCAAACAGTTACTATCTTAGACAAAGGTACGCATTTCAGATAGACAGCTGACTACAGCCTTTCCCAGTGTTTAGTCATTCGCACATCCTTTTTCTGCATGGGTGCAACTTGCAATTCTATTGTGTTGGGATCTTTCTTTGGGATATTCCATCCTATGGTGGTTTATAACACAACAGTTAACATTCCAACCCCATTAGAAGATAAACGAGGCATTGATCATCTGGTAGACTTCATTTTCTGTGAAACTTCTGAAAGATTACAGTTGAATTCAGTCACATGATCATAGCAGCAATTTTTCTTGAAATATTTTGATGTGTTTCAAAAATATATAGCTGTTATGTATAAATATGTATCAAAATTGTTTCTTAACCTGATCACGACACCTTTTAACATTTGAGGGAAACCAAATTTATTAAATGCGTTCTGCTAAAAGAATGGAAGCAATAAAGCGGTTTTGGGTCAGATTTTCTGAGGAGTGACAATCTCGCACAGATTGTCAATCAGCCCTTCTTTGTTATGAAAGATGGGAGCTCCACCTTTCTGGGAGGTGATTCCGATCAGATCTCCCTCAGAAATATATAGCACTACTTCCATTCTGACAGTCCTTTTGTAGTGCAGAACTGTTAGAGGAGGGAAACTATGCCATCTTTCACAGCAGTTAGCTGCTGTAATCCGAAATATGAAGGTTCATACAGCCACTTTGCCAGCTGCTGTCAAACTGCAAGCATGTGAGACACATGTGAAGTTAGGGTGCTGAGGTAGTAGGCTGCCAGATGGGTTCAGGGGACAGGGGTCAGATAGGCAAGTCAGGTGTGATCTGGCGAGTGGGTTGGAGTATCAGGTAGAATGCCAGGTTAGGAGGATGACAACTAGGTAGGGGGTACAGCATAATGTGAAGGATATGACAAATGAGTAGGATGCCAGCGTGCAAGTGGTGCAGTGCTTAGGATGGGTCACGGGTGGGTGAGAGATATCAACTCGAGAAGGGGACAAGAAGGGAAGTGTGTATCAGGTTCGGGGTCTTGGGTCTGACAGCAGGGTGAGAGGCTGGATTTGGTTGGATCCGGCATAAGTTGGACTGGAAGGGTCTGGGACTGGAGGGGAGGGATATTGGGGTGTCAGATCTAGACCCGGAGGTGGGGTTGGGGATGTCAGGTCCACACCATTGGGAGAGCGGGGTATGGAAGTGTCATGAAGAACGTATTCAGGTCTCCCCTAGAGAGGGGACAGGATCTAGGGGCTGAGAAAGATTCTGGGAAATGTAGTTGGCTGTGTGCAAGATCAGAGCTGAAAATATGTTGCTGGAAAAGCGCAGCAGGTCAGGCGGCATCCAAGGAGCAGGAGACGTTTCGGGCATGAGCCCTTCTTCAGGAATTCCTGAAGAAAGGCTCATGCCCGAAACGTCGATTCTCCTGCTCCTTGGATGCTGCCTGACCTTCTGCGCTTTTCCAGCAACACATTTTCAGCTCTGGTCTCCAGCATCTGCAGTCCTCACTTTCTCCTCTGTGCAAGATCAGTATGGGATCTGTTTAATAGTTTCTCAGGAGTTAGGTATTCATTTACAGTCTAACTTATCCAGAGTAACAACTTTGCTTTATTCAATCAGATCACTCTGAAGTCGCTAAAGAGGAGTTTCCCAGGTATTTTCTCTGGATTGTGTTATGATGGGGACTCCACAGGATGCCCAAGCACAATCCTATCCACACTGAAACAAAGATTGTCTGGCCAGTGGAAAATAAGGGCCATTAATTCAATCCTAGTCAGGAGGTCACACACATTCACGTGTGTGACTGGATTTCAGCTCCCAGTTATATCCCTTCACTTAATGTCCCCAAATTGACATAAGTAAAATGTACACAAAATTCCAAATGTGGATATTAAGCACTAAGACTTCAATCCAGTTTAAGTTTAGAAACGATCTCAGATTCCTGACATCTGGAAAAACATCAATTGTTAATACGGGGTGCTTTGAGGGATTGTTGTTAAGGCGCAAAAGTTTGGGACTGATTATAGAGGGAAGGTGTAAAGCATGTTTGCCTTCATTGCTCAGTCCTTTGAGTATTGGAGTTGGGACATTGTGTTGAGATTGTTGTTGAGGCCTCTTCTGGCGTACAGTGTTCAGTTCTGGTCACCCTGGTACAGGAAGGATATTATTCAGCTGGAGTGGGTTCAGAAGAGATTTACCAGGGTGCTGTCGGGTATGGCAGGTTTGAGCTATAGAGATAGGCTGGGACTTTTTTCACTGGTGCGTCAGAGTTTGAGGGGTGACCTTATAGAGGTTTAAAAAATCATGAGGGGCATGGATAGGAAAAGATGGGGGTTTCAGACTCAGGGGCACATTTTTAAGATGAGAGGAGAAAGATTTTAAAAAAGGACATGAAGGGTAAATGTTTTATACACAGAGGGTGGGTGGCATGTGGAATGAATTTACCGAGGAAGTGGTGGATGTGGGTACAGTTACAACATTTAACAGACATTTGAATAAGTACATGAATAAGAAATGTTTGCAGGGATATGGGCCAACTGCAGGCAGGTGGGACTAGTTTAGTTTGGGATTATGTTCAGCACGGACTGGTTGGACCAAACGTTCGATTCCGTGCTGTATGATTCTATTTTACAGTTTTCCTCCATAAACAATCACAAAGTTTTACACATTAAAAACAATCCCTCATCACACCCCTTATTAAGGGCCTACTTTCTCAAACCCGGTGTCTCACAACCAAATATGGGAATACCTGATCTGTTTTATTTCTGGGGTGACATTGGGTGGAATAGGGTCTATATTGGTTTCAGGATTCTGCAGAGATCTGTGGGTTCCTGCTGACCTTTGGCAAACTGAGCTGCAGGACTCAGGCTGTCATCAGTTATAGGTCATAGCCTCAGAGGGTTCTAGGTTTCATTCAGAGATAGTTACACACAAGCTGTCCTGGTGGCAGTTGCCATTGTGGCCAAACACCAGGGAAGGTTTTGTTTTTGTTCCCTGCAGGAAGATGGAAATAGTGAGAAGGAAGGTAAACCTTCCTTGCCCTGGGTAAGAGTCTGTCCGTATCTGCCCCTATATTGGAATGCTTTTGCCCTCAGGGACAGTCCAGTCTCTGCTGTTCTGCACTGTGGCTTTTCAAAAGGGTGAGGCATCTCTGTCATGATCAATTTGTCTACATGGGAGAAAGTTCTGGGGAGCCTGACTTTCTGCTCATACATTGAGCAAATGGGCTTCTTCTCATTTACATGGAGCTGCCTGGTTTCAGATAATTTCTGTGTCCATTGTTAAATTTGGAGAGAAAGACTATGCTAGTCATCTTTGGACTGCATCTCCCTCAACCTCTGTTACTTCTACTCCAATACCCTGACTGCATTTTCATTGATTGATTGGTTGAGGCACACTGAGCATCATCTGCCGATCGCTATGGCAACACATCAGGATCCCATTTAACAAAACAGTATGTCTTCTCATTTCTCAAGGGTTTAAACAATGACTGGACCTTATCCAGATTTCTGTACCAATGTGGTGAAGTGGTTCTTTTTGAGGTGTCCCCTTCCTTTCCTTGGTATCGAGACAGAGCCCATTTTGTTCACTGGGTCCCTTTTCATCCCATTTATTTTCTTTGGATCCTCCCTTGACCCTATTTACTGTGGCCTGACCTCCTTCAGCACCTGTGTCTGCTCAGTATCCCAGTGATGTCTGACTGGTTTGGACTTTTGTCCTTACTGTTCCTTGATTGCCAGTGAGGTCATTCCCAAGTAGAAAATCTGTTTCTAGGATCTCTAGAATGATGCCCAAAGTTACAGGACCCCAGATCGAACCCATCTTAATGGAATCCATCTTCGTTAGTGGAAGGGCACAAACATGTACTCCCCTGATCTGTGCCTTGGCTTGCAGAATAGACCAGGGTGGTGGGGGAGGGTGGTGTCCAGGATGAGGTTTAAAACCCTCTCTGACATTCAAGACTGGGTAGTCCTGGTGTCTCTGAATAAAGCAAAAGACTCATTGTTTTCAGGAAAGGGTTCAAGAACACTTCTTGCAGTTTTCAGAGTATTTACCTGAAAGGGTCACATCTGGGGAAAACTCTCCCAAATGGCTATCCTCCCACAGCGAGGGTCCCTGTTGATTTTGCTGTACCCCCTGCCAGGGTTCTCGCAGGTCTGATCTGGCAGACTGTCAGCATTCTAACCAGTTTCTTTTTGAACGTCCCTCATTCGGACCAATAATACGCTGTCTTATTGCAATGTAAACAGCTCCTGGTGGATTTTTCACACCCTCATTTGGTCTCCCCTTCCTGGGTGTGGCTTCTTTTTTTATTCCACCTCACTCCTCTCATCACCTCATTGAGTTTGGAGATTGCTCTGGATGGATGGGTCCAAGCTTTGAAACTTATGGGGCAAGTATTAATGGCCAGTGGTGACTGTAGCTCCTCTAGTTGTGGAAACTCTCGGTCCTCATAGTGTATTCTGAAGTTAGGGGCATAGGCAAATTTTAAAATTCTTCCAACAGCATTTGCCCACTTAATTCATTATAGGTGTGTGATATTTTTAAAGAGGGAACCCATATGGGAAGTTCATTTGCTTTCGTCTTCCAACCTTCACCTAGCTCTGCCTGGGTTTCTATCAAGCACTCCAGGCTTGCTGAGAATGTTCTTCTTGGACTGAAATATATGAACCAGGGACGGAAGTTCTCTTCTTAGAATTAGCAGGAACTTTGGAATCAGCAGTAAATAAATCTCTTGAGCTTTCCTGGTTAACTCACCTGATTCACGAGGATCCAGATTTCTTGATGTCATTGTATCTGTTCCAATGCACTAGAATGACACATCATCCTCTTCAGGTTTTAAGTCCATTAAACTGACTGGATGGAGAAAGGTACAATTTAGGTGAAAATGAGGCATGTAGATGCTGGAGATCAGAGTCGAGAGTGTGGTGCTGGAAAAGCACAGCAGGTCAGACAGCTTCCGAGGAGCCGGAGAATTGACGTTTCAGGCAAAAGCCCTTCAATGGAGACCGCTGTTATCAAGATGGATTTGAGATAGGACATTTACATTCCATCCTGTCATTTTAATTCTTGCCTTCCCAGCCTGGGCATCATCATGAAACAAAGTATCATACAAAAAGACGCAACAACAATATCATAAAAATTCACGATTGTATACGAGATTATTTCAGTTTTACAGTTGAATTTATTTTGTAAAGCAGTGGGGCTTTGGAAAGGATAGATGTTGAGGGAACAAAACATTGATCCAAGCCAAAGTATCAGCCATACTAATGGAGAAACAAATATTCTGGAATGTCTTATGAAATTTAGCAATCTGACCTGAAATGGCTTTTCTAAACCATCATTTGATATTATCAGTAATGCCATTAAACATGCCAGTTTTGTAATAAAGCACGGACCCAAAATATACTGACAGCACATTTAATTTTCTCATTTGAAGTGAATAACATCAGAACTATTTTGCCAAGACACACATTTGGATTTTAAACTTAAATTTACACTGGCTTTAACCAAACTATTTTTGCTGTCAAATATTAAATGGGACAATATGTCTACAAAACACATGGCTTCAAGGTGCTATCTCTTTAGCTTAATAGCCTAAACTGAACGTAAGGCAAAAACTGATCTTGTGTTAAAAATATGATGGGAATGTTTGTTTGAAAATAGAAATTTGCAAGCGAACATCTGTTCAAATTCACATTTGAATGTTTCAGATCTGCTTTACAAGAATAAAGTCCTATAGGCATTTGCTTTTCTGTTCTTTCAAACATTACCTAGTTAGATTGCAGTTGGAAAGGTGACATTTGCAATGGCAGCTTGGCGCCAGCAACAAATGGTTGACATTTGCAATACATATCCAATTCCATCATTTTTAATAGTGTATTGCAAGGACCAGGATGATTAACTGAGCCCAGGAAACTAGTCACAACACAGGTTTTTTGAACTGATAATCTCAATGCAATTTTCAAACATTGCAGCCAAAATGACACCATAATAATAGCTATGGTTTTGTTTAATTGCAAAACATACTATGAAATCTACATATTTTTATGACCTGTCATCCTGTTGTGATCCTCATAGAGACTGATAACTTCAAAAAAAAGTTTAAACTTCCAGTTAAGTAACTGACAATAATTGAAATAATCATTTAAAAAAAATCAAGCTTGAAGATGTTTACTTAAACAAAATATCTGAAATCAAAATTGAGAAAACACCATTTCAGTGAGCAGTTTTTACTCCAAGCTACAGAAAAGACGTCATATGTAA
The DNA here is from genome assembly GCF_004010195.1 of Chiloscyllium plagiosum. Classification (NCBI taxonomy): domain Eukaryota; kingdom Metazoa; phylum Chordata; class Chondrichthyes; order Orectolobiformes; family Hemiscylliidae; genus Chiloscyllium; species Chiloscyllium plagiosum. The sequence goes on from NC_057726.1 coordinate 45,151,953, forward strand.
TATTTTAAATGACCAATAACGCAAAGTAGCCGAGCAGAGGTTGATAGCCAAGTTCGGTACCCATGGGGATGGCCTCAACTGGGACCTTGGGTTCATGTCACTGTACAGTTGATTCCATTACACTACACACACACACATACACACACTTACATACTCACACATTGACGCAGATCATCTTTTATACACACGCTGTCTCATACACATGCACGTACACCACGCATATTCACACCCATGCACACACCCTTTCACAGGCTTATACTCCATCACACCCACACAAACACTTTACCAAGCTTTTACACATGAAACACACACTCTCTCATGTGCACTCACACTCATAGGCACACACTCACACTCTCTCTCTCATGCATGCGCACACACATATAAGTCTATGTGGTGAATATGTATTTGCAGAATTATATTTGCAGAGACATTCTATTTTGCTCAAAAATGCACAATCTGCAGGCAATCAATGCAGGCAATCAATCCAAGTAATATTTTGTAAATTCCACTTTGGTAATTGATTCAGTCTGACTCAAGATTGGGATACAGACAGACTCTAATATCACACCTTTAATGCATTGTCTGAGCTGAGATGTCACTTTTTTTTTTATAAAACCTCAAGTTATCTCGAGAAAGTGGCTTAAAAGAAGTTCTGCGATTTGCATATTAATGAACTGAAACCTGCAACCCATTCTAAACATTGAAAGACTCAATAGCAATCTAGGTTTGCTCAACATATCATCTTAATTGCATGACACCATAATCATTTGCTATAAATTCTGTGTCTTACAATCTTATTCTGGGTGGCACAGTGGCACATGGGTAGCACAGTGGTTAGCACTGCAGCCTCACAGCGCCAGAGACCCGGGTTCAATTCCCACTTCAGGCGACTCTCTGTGTGGAGTTTGCACATTCTCCCCGTGTCTGCGTGGGTTTCCTCTGTGTGCTCCGGTTTCCTCCCACAATCCAAAAATGTGCAGGTTAGGTGAATTGGCCAGGCTAAATTGCCTGTAGAGTTAGGGGCAGGGGTAAATGTAGGGGAATGGGTCTGGGTGGGTAGCGCTTTGGCAGGTCGGTGTGGACTTGTTGGGCCAAATACATGAAAGGGCCTGTTTCCACACTGTAAGTAGGTAATCTAGATAATTCTCCACAACCGCTTGATGAAGGAGCACATTCCAAAAGCTAGTACTTCCAAATAAACCTGTTGGACTATAACCTGGTGTGGTGTGAATTTTAACTTGGTCCACACCAGTGCAACACCGGCTCCCTCACATTACAGTTTTGAGCTGTACAAACTGTTTTCAATTTTTTGACATGGTGTCAAGATCATACAACACAGTGGCAGGTGACCTCAGTATGAAGAAAGGACTTTGCCTCCACTAGGCTTTAGGGGTCCACGCTCCAGGAAAGATTCATCTGTGATGAGTAGATCGGTGATGAGGAAGTGTTTCCCTCATGTTCATTTACTTTGTCACCTGCCACACTGTTCAGCTTGCTCTGACAGCCAAGAACTTGGAGACACAGTCAGGAGTATAGTGCAAGGTTCTCCCCTAGTCGTCCAGCAATCAGAAGTGTAACATGAGTTTGCTCCTAATGTCTTGGTGGGCTCCAAAGTTCTCCTCATACTCCCATCATCAGATGGTGGAAGGGAGGCGTGAGCTCTGTGTACTAGGGATAGATTGTCCATGAGCAGCCCAACTTAGGTTCTTTATCTAGACTCAAAACCAGATTAACTCAGGAACTGCAGTCACTGCCAGGGTAATGTACATTCACAGATATACTTGGGCGGGCCATTTCTTCATCATCTTTATTTATGATTTCAACATTAATTTAACCAACTATAAATGGGTGTAGAAATAAATGGGTGGGTGTAGAAATAAAGGATGGGTGTAGAAATAAATATAGGCAGATTTACAGGAGACAATGTGGTCATTTAATTTCTTCAATGATGTTTTATTTGGTTTTTGCATAACCCAATACAATATAGTGTGTTAGCTGTCAATCTGTCAGTCTCTGTCTCGCTTTTCCCAGGAATTGTGTTATGACCAGACTGTGGTTGAGATATAAAAAGGTAAAAACAATGACTGCAGATGCTGGAAACCAGATTCTGGATCAGTGGTGTTGGAAGAGCACAGCAATTCAGGCAGCATCCGACGAGCAGCAAAATCGATGTTTCGGGGCATAGAGTACAATAGGTCAGTGGGGAAGGAGATGAAGGTGATAGGTCAGGGAGGAGAGGGTGGAGTGGATAGGTGGAAAAGGAGCTAGGCAAGTCGGACAAGTCCGGACAAATCAAGGGGACAGTGCGGGCTGGAAGTTTGAAACTTGGATGAGGTGGGGGAAGGAGAAATGAGGAAGCTGTTGAAGTCCACAATGATGCCCTGGGGTTGAAGTGTTCCAAGGCGGAAGATGAGGCATTCTTCCTCCAGGCATCTGGTGGTGAGGGAGCGGCGGTGAAGGAGGCCCAGGACCTCCATGCCCTCAGCAGAGTGGGAGGGGGAGTTGAACAACGGATACAATAGATGATATTAGTGGATGTGCAGGTAAAACTTTGATGGATGTGGAAGGCTCCTTTAGGGCCTTGGATGGAGGTGAGGGAGGAGGTGTGGGCACAGGTTTTACAGTTCCTGCGGTGGCAGGGGAAAGTGCCAGGATGGGAGCGTGGGTCGTAGGGGAGCGTGGACCTGACCAGGTAGTCACGGAGGGAACGGTCTTTGCGGAAGGCGGAAAGGGGTGGGGAGGGAAATATATCCCTGGTGGTGGGGTCTTTTTGGAGGTGGCGGAAATATCGATTTCCCAATTCATGACGGCTCCCATGTTAGAAGGGATGAACGGACTCCTTTCTTTGTTCATCCACCCTCTCAGTTGGTTGCAAGATTAATTTAAGAAAGGATTCCTTCCCTTGCGGACACTTTTGTCCCAGATCAAAAATATGTGCGCTTTAAAAAGAAGCCAAGCTTTCTTGAATTAACAAAAGGAGTGAATTTATTAATGAATACATGAAAGAAAAAATGCTAACGCACTCACATATACAAAGAACAGGTGAGCCAGGAAAAATAAAAATAAATAAAAATATATGGATCTGTCTCTGAACTGTTCACAAACAGCTGAGAGTTGAACATTGTAGCCATCACTGTGCTAGTTATCAGTAGCATTGACATTGGTATTTGAACAGATTCTAGATTATAGTGGCGCTGCAAAAGCACAGCAGGTCAGGCAGCATCCGAGGAGCAGGAAAATCGACATTTCAGGCAAAAGCCCTTCATCAGGAACAGAGGCAGGGTGCCTGCAGAGTGGAGAGATAAATGAGAGGGGAGTTGGGGTGGGGAGAAAGTAGCATAGCGTACAATGGGTGAATGGGGGTGGGAATGGAGGTGATAGGTCAGAGAGGAGGGTGGGGGAAGGTAGCAAAGAGTACAATGAACATAGAACAGTACAGCACAGAACAGGCCCTTCAGCCCACGATGTTGTGCCGACCATTTATCCTCATATATGCACCCTCAAATTTCTGTGACCATATGCATGTCCAGGAGTCTCTTAAATGTCCCCAATGACCCTGCCTCCACAACTGCTGCTGGCAATGCATTCCATGCTCTCACAACTCTCTGTGTAAAGAACCCGCCTCTGACATCCCCTCTATACTTTCCTCCAACCAGCTTAAAACTATGCCCCCTCGTGTTAGTCATTTCTGCCCTGGGAAATAGTCTCTGGCTTTCGACTCTATCAATGCCTCTCACTATCTTGTATACCTCAATTAGGTCCCCTCTTCTCCTCCTTTTCTCCAATGAAAAAGTCCGAGCTCAGTCAACCTCTCCTCATAAGATAAGCCCTCCAGTCCAGGCAGCATCCTAGTAAACCTCCTCTGAACCCTCTCCAAAGCATCCACATCTTTCTTATAATAGGGCGACGAGAACTGGACGCAGTATTCCAAGTGTCGTCTAACCAAAGTTTTATAGAGCTGCAACAAGATCTCACAACTCTTAAACTCAATCCCCCTGTTAATGAAAGCCAAAACACCATGTGCTTTCTTAACAACCCTGTCCACTTGGGTGGCTATTTTAAGAGATCTATGTACCTGCACCCCAAGATCCCATCCTTCAATCTCCTCATCCAAGTCATTAATAAAAATTACAAACAGTAGAGGCCCAAGGACAGAGCCCTGTGGAACACCACTCACCACTGACTTCCAGGCAGAATATTTTCCTTCTACTACCATTTGTTGTCTTCTGTTGGCCAGCCAATTCTGTATCCAGACAGCTATGTTCCCTGAATCCCATTCCTTCTGACCTTCTGAATGAGCCTACCATGGGGGACCTTATCAAATGCCTTGCTAAAGTCCCATATACACGACATCCACAGCTCGACCCTCATCAACCTTTCTAATCACATCCTCAAAGAACTTGATAAGGTTTGTGAGGCATGACCTGCCCCTCACAAAGCCGTGTTGACTGCATTTAATCAAGCCATGCTCTTCCAGATGGTCATAAATTCTATCCCTCAGAATCCTTTCTAACACCTTGCAGACGACAGACGTGAGACTGACTGGTCTGTAATTGCCGGGGATTTCCCTATTTCCTTTCTTGAAGAGAGGAATTACATTTGCCTCTCTCCAGTCCTCAGGTACGACTCCAGTGGAGAGCGAGGATGAAAAGATCTTCGCAAGTGGCGAAGCAATTGCATTTCTCATTTCCCAAAGCAGCCGAGGACAAATCTGGTCCGGGCCTGAGTGAATGGGGGTGGGGATGAAGGTGATAGGGTGGAGTGGATAGGTGGAAAGGAAGAAAGGCAGGTAGGACAGGTCATGAGAGCGGTGCTGAGCTGGAAGGGTAGAGCTGGGGTGAGTTGGGGAAAGGGCAAATGAGGAAACTGGTAAAATCCACATTGATGCCCTGGGGTTGAAGTGTTCCGAGGTGGAAGATGAGGTGTTCTTCCTCCAGGTGTCAAGTGGTGAGGGAGCGATCGTGGAGGAGCTGAAAATGTGTTGCTGGAAAAGCATAGCAGGTCAGGCAGCATCCAAGGAGCAAGAGAATCAACATTTTGGGCATGAGCCCTTCTTCAGGAATCCTTCTTCATGATCGTGGAGGAGGCCCAGGACCTGCATGTCCTCAGCAGAGTGGGAGGGGGAGTTGAAATATTGGGCCATAGGGCGGTGAGGTTGATTGGTGCAGGTGTCCCGGAGATGTTCTCTAAAGCATTCTGCTAGGAGGCGTCCAGTCTCCCCAATGTAGAGGAGACCGCATCGGGAGCAACGGATACAATAAATGATATTGGTGGATGTGCAGGTGAAACTTTGATGGATGTGGAAGGCTCCTTTGGGGCCTTGAGTGGAGGTGAGGGAGGAGGTGTGGACGTAGGTTTTGCAATTTCTGCGGTGGCAGGGGAAGGTGCCAGGATGGGAGGGTGGGTTGTTGGTGGGGGCGTGGACCTGACCAGGTAGTCACAGAGGGAACGGTCTTTGTGGAAGGCGGAAATAGGTGGGGAGAGAAATATATCCCTGGTGGTGGGGTCCGTTTGGAGGTGGCGGAAATGTCGTTGGATGATATGGTTTATATGAAGGTTGGTAGGGTGGAAGGTGAGCACCAGGGGGGGTTCTGTCCTCATTACGGTTGGAGGGGTGGGGTTTGAGGGTGGAGGGGCGGGATGTGAGATGTGTT